>NC_057813.1:743290612-743302216 GCF_018294505.1 Triticum aestivum
GAAGGGCATGAAGAAAAAGTACATACACATGAGTATGCTGATTCAAGGGCCGAAACAAAC
This sequence comes from Triticum aestivum, assembly GCF_018294505.1. Lineage (NCBI taxonomy): Eukaryota > Viridiplantae > Streptophyta > Magnoliopsida > Poales > Poaceae > Triticum > Triticum aestivum. Next base: position 743,290,673 of record NC_057813.1, read on the forward strand.
TAGGAAATAACATTAATCTATATCTGAGGATACTGAAAGAGAACCTACACACGCTATGGACAGCACCGGTCAAGACATGGGCCGCCAGCAAAGGAGAGTATTTTTGAATGAGATCCGCGCTGATGACAAGATGCATGAGTATCTCAGTTATGGATATGTCTTAGGCCAGGTGTGCCACGGCTATTATGGATGCACCAGGTGCATGGATGATACAACGTCTCAGCAGCTAACAAAAGATTGAGGGTCTGGGAAAATCGTGTACATGGGGCATCGAAGTTGGCTCGAGGTGGACAACTTGTGCAGAAACCATGGAGATCTATTCAATGGTGCCGCTGAGTATCAAGGACCTCCACGTAAGAGGAGCAGCCCCAAAATCGATGAGTTGTTGAAAATTGGGAAGAGTGCCCCACGCCGGGAAAGATGAAAAAGGCGAAGGAGCCGCTGCTGAAGGTATGGAAAGCGGGGTCTATTTTCTGGGACATGGAGTACTGGCCCAAACTCGACATGCGCGCCTCATTGCCTGATCAAATGCATATCACGAAGAATGCCCTCAAGAGCAAAACAAATTTGGACGTCCCCTAATCATTTTCCGGATAACTCTAGCTACATGCATGCACATAATTAAGGCGATAATTCTTGTTGCTAGATTAAATCAATTGTCAGAAGCTTGTGAAAGTGACACCATGCCGTCAATGAACTAAGCTGAAGCAACACTCGAGGGAAGCAAAGAAAGAAAGTTAGCCTTCACATGCACATGTGATCAAGATCGAAACTGACATCTACTCATAGAACCGCTCATGATGCCACTGTTGGAAAATGTAGTAGAAAACAATAAGTTTCTGAGTATGAATACCCAGGAACAATATGAAGATGCATATAGGGTTTGGACCAATGATCATTACCGACTCTAGAGTGTTACCGAAGTAGACGAGTTGGTGTAGACCATACTTGGAGTCCCTCCAACCATTGACAACGATCTCACCCTCGAACAATCTCTAGAACAGAAGACCGAAAGCATGGCCTCCCTACTTGGTTGCAAGCATACAGTCTGCATGATCCAGTAGAATTTCCCCGTCCAAAGCTTTTTATTATGAGGATTGGAGGAACTAGATCAAGCTCTAATTAGTCATCTAGGACCAACTAGAACTAGAGCTATAAGAACTAGAGGAGGCTCCCAAACTTGTGTGTAGAAAAGGGCCAAGACCTCCACTATATACAGGTTATAGGGGAGAGGGGCAGCCAATAGGAGGGGCAGGACTCCCCTCCCCTTGCGCTGGCCAACAAGGGAAGGGGAGTCCTTCCCCTTCCCCAATTTGGTCTCCCCTAGAGGGAAAGGGGCGGGCCTCCCCACTTGGGCCTTGGTGGGCCAAGGTCCTTCCACCACTTGGCCTTTTAAGGCCCATTGGTATTAACTTAAATATGAAAGCCCTCTAACAATTACTAGAGCATATCATATATAATCTAACACCTTTGGAAACATTTTTCGACAATAGATTAATTATCAGTAATTCCCGGTATTACCCGATATTCTTCGAAACCCTTGTTGTGACCTCGAAACACTTTCTGTTCCACTCGCACTATTCTGAATATCAATGAAGCAATTTCATAAATGAATCCTCGATACTCTCATCCTACTAACCCTCAGCGGATCATGATTACCTTACGATTGTGACCCTATAGGTTTGGTAAATCATAGACATGAACGAAACCCCTTCGTTCAATGACCGATATTGGAACTGTGGACGTCCATATCGACCCCTATGATTACACGAATGGCATTTGCTTGAACCTTTGGTTATCGTGCAATGTTCCCTTTTCTTTGCAATACTTTACAATATCGGGGTGCATCGGTATCCTCCTGTGTCATCACCAAGCTCACTGTACCATTCCCCTCATTACCAGTTTTGTTCTTCTTTCTCGTTGAAGTGTTTCGAGATCACCGTGACATAGCCACATGTGTCTCGCCAGACGATGAAGGATGTCGTCACACCGAGAGCAGGACGGAGCCAGGATTTCGACATATGAGGGGCGAGGCTTCACACTAAGTCTCATACGCGAAGGCGATGTGGTAAAAAAAGTCTTAGGTTCTAGTCTAATGGAGATGGCATGATGCAAACTTATCATTTTTTTATCTATTCATCGCATTCACATGAACAAAACTTGAAAGAAAATTGACAGCTGACAAAAAAATTCACAACACTAGAAACACAAGATGATCTTATTAACCAATAATTTGTAGTAATGCAATGTAGGTGAATAATACATTACCTAATTTCTTTATTTGTTGGAATTGGCGAGATGGACCTCACTGATTCAACTCAATCCCAAAATTAGAATCGGCAAAAGCATGCGATTTTGTTGAAGCTATCAAAGAAGAATGGTACAAAGAGAACAATGATTAGTTTGGAAACGATAAACCTGGACTAATCTAGGTCTCAAAATAAACTACCTTTTTCCTTGTTTCGTTTCCGTTCATCCGTGCGTCGGCCTACTGGCAATATCCCCGTGTATCAGGCGCTCGCCGATGGTTGTCCCCTACCCTTCTCCGCTTCTCTTGATTGCGATGCAATGGATCACACAAGTAAAAAACTGGGAATGTTATAATTGATTCTAAATCCATATGATTATACCTCTGTGATTTTAAAAGAAGCAAACTAATCTGATGTGAAAATCAACTACCTTTTCCCTTATGTTGTTGATGTTCATCCAGGCTTCCTGTCTGCTAGGAACCGGCAACATGTGCGTGGATCGGCACCCGCATACCCGGTGCCCCCTTCCCTTCTCCACTTCTCCATGGCGGCTGTGGAGAGATCTGATCGCGGCAGCCAGCAGGCGTTAGTCTCAATCGCAGCGGCGGCTTGGAGAGATTAGCGATACGTGCTTACGTAATCAGGTCGTGGCTGCGTGTTAACAGGCCTATTTGCCTTTCAAAGCAATTTTCCTTTATGATCTTTTTGCTTTTAGCCTACATGGGTTGATGCTTTCACGTTAATGAGAAAAAGCGTGACGGGGATTAGGGGGGGCGAAGCGAGCACGGGACAAGCGGGCAAGAGAAAAAATTAGTGATTAGTCGATCGCTAGCGAGGGACGAGACGATTGTTGGGGGGGGGGTCTCGCCCCCCCTCGTCCCCCCTTAGATCCGTCCCTGACCGAGAGGTCCCTAAGAATATATCTCCATCATTAGAGGAGCAAATCCCACTATCGAGCTATCTAGTACCTTATCAAACTTCCCGATGAGCCTGTAAGTTGTCGTTATGATGACCTTGTTACGGATGATGTTTGAGCAACCCCAAAGTCCATCATATGGTAGGAAGTGGCCACGATGCTCTCATGGTCTGAGGAACTAAAACACATGCTAACTCTCCGTGTTATACCAATTGATTTCAGTCGATATTATCTCAATGCATAACAAGCAAGTGTTTTGGTCGATTCAATTTGATCGTTCTTCTAAAGTCATATTCTCAATGTTGTTTTAGGACTATCATTACACTTAGTGATATCCTAAGATCCAGAAAACATGATCAGCAGCAAAACTTGAGCTAGTCCTAGAGGCAAGACAAGGAATATGTACTTTAGCATTTATCATTCCACACGTGCATACGAGTTTTCCGCTGAATCACATATTCCAGTATCACAACAGTTATTGTATGAAATATAAACTCTTAATTATGAAAATGGAAATATAATAATACAATATTATTGCCTCTTCGGCATATTTCCAACATGGATCCCAGTCCATTCCTCCATATTTCTATCAACGTCGATTAACATACTTTTTTATTTCATGTACAATCTAAACTTTATTTACTGTCATTGCAATCAATATTACCAAACAGAAGTTGCAAATATCCGTTAACTAGTAGGACTAGTAAGATTGACCATCTTACTAGTTTTGATGGAGGTCGAGTCAAATTATGTGTTTATGCGTGAAGGTACTAATCTTTGGTCGTTTTGCAAGACTTCTACTTGTTCGATAAACCTTAAGATCAAGGGCGAAACACCTTTGTAGATTAGAGAAAGAAATGTTCTCCACAGGGGCCTCCTGGCCCAATTTTTGCTCCATGGTTCTATTCTGGTGCAAACTCGTCTTTCTAGTTTGTTGGTATTTTTCCGAGTTCCAAAAAAGCATGATATCCACTATGATTCATTTTTGTGCTTTTCTGCACCTTTTCGGCAATTTCCCCTCAGTCGGAACACTAAACTTCAGACAAAGAATGCATAAGTATGATATGATCATCTACAAAACATGGATACTAATGTGTAATTTATGATAAGAATAAGTTCTCAAAATGGACGTATCAATATAACACACACATATAGTTGTGCATAGGTCCGGAAGATTCTGCTGGAAATCTCGGAAGTGGCCTTTAGGGCAATCTACGGTCAAAAAGGGAACGCGCAAAGGGTCACTCGGACCCCTCGAAAAAGGCTGGAGAAGCCATCAAAAGGGAAGACCGAGTCAGTTGACACCAAGAGACTAGGGAAAAATGGCGTCCATCTGACCTGCGGCAAATCTGAATATCCACACATACATAGTGGAGGGGACAACCTTTGCTTCAACATCCGACGCAATGAGGAAGAAAGGTAGTTCTAGGCCTAAACTAGATCCAACCTTGTACATCCCATCGAATCGGCTAGCAGATACCCAGAGACTTAGTTTATAAGTAGCTGGACCCCCACATTATAGTCATTTTTGTCTTTCCTCCATTGTTGACTTTGTTATTTTATCTGGTTTCTCCTTTCACTAGTTGACCAGCATAGTTAGCTATGACTTTTCTTGACAAGCCATGAGCATTGTTGACTGAGTTATACCATTTTTAGCACCTTGGACCTTGTTGACAAGCTCTATACAATTATGTGGCACCCCTAGAGAGTATTATTTATTTCCTCAAAACACAATATATTAGTCAAATTTACCTGGAGAATTCAAAATGCAAACAATAGAATGGATAATGAAATGCATAGATAAGAGAAATATACATACATCGACGTTTAATTCGTATACTTATAAAATCCGATAGTCTTTTGGTGTGTCCACTTTGCTGAGTATTCCTTGTGTTCTTGTAGCCAAAAGATTATTTAAAAGAAATGATCACTTAAGCACATAGACCAATATTCGTAAAGTTTGTGTCTTTTTACCGATGATTCTTTCATATTATTTTTATAGTGTAACACCCCATGTATGTTATAAGTTTCAAATTATACATGATCTGCCAGCAAAAGAAAGGTTGAGCTGAAAAACTACAATCATTGTGGTAGAGCTGCCTCGCATTGTTTCCAATATCTTCATATTGCACATAAATGTCTGATTTATCTACTGGTTCACTAATATAATGATCGCAAATAATATATCACATGAATTTATCAAAGTTATGTAGCCATCATAATGGTGGGTCCTACTTATTACTGGACCACAGTACCAATATTTGTATGAAACTATATTATGTCGTTGACTCACGATTTGCAGTTCAGTTAGACACAACGACTCAATATTTCATACAATCTATCGTTGGGCTACACATCTGAACTTTATTTTCATGCATTGTTACAATTTCACTACAGGAAAACACGCGCGGGCACACACACCCACCCACCCACCCACCCACCCACACACACACACACACACACACACACACACACACACACACACACACACATACTGTTGTGCTGTTTTTGAAGGTGACAGAATAATTGGCAATTAAAAAACAAAGTTGCTTTTTGTGCATTTGATATCCGTGTCAGAATAAATTTTGTTCTCCATAAGATTATGTTGTTTCCTAACTGATATTTTTGATATCCATGAAATCATAAATTTTATTTCCAGCACATTTGGCAGACTAAAGATGATTCCCTCGCATAGGGAGGCCCACCAGGTTTTCATCTAAATATCGAGTGCGCCAAAGAGTAATGTTGTAGATCGTGCTAGCATCCAAACCTAATGTGCCGTCGCAAGGAAAGGTTAGCTACACTTTATCTCGGTTACACTAAACTAAGTTTTCATATGACAAGCGCATGATACCATGTTCCTCACCACATGCCCGGTCTGTGGTACAGTACTAAGAAAAAGAAATACGTAACTGCTCAAATGTCTTGTCTGGAGGCCATACAAACCAGGTCATGCAGTACCTCCATTCAAAGTACGAGTACAAACAAAAAGCAATCAAGAGATCACAGTTGATTAAAGTCATTGGTAGATGATTGTGCCGAAAGTTGGTCTCTCCCGCAAGTTAAATACTATATGACAGTATTCGTGATAATTTATATGACAAGTTGGATGCCTTAGCCCTTAAGCGATCCACAACTGCCATGGACAAAAAGTCGTCTCTATCTTCGAGATTCTGATGTGGGAAATAACAATAATATGACATATACGTCCGGACGAGCATCATAAGCTATAGCTAAGCAATGGTGTACCTCCCCCCTAGACCTATTTGACCCACCTCGCTTGGCCCATGTTACTTGATAAGAGCACACATAATTTACCAACGGAAGGGCATGCTGCTGGTTCTTTCTCATCCCAGATCGTTTTCCCAATTTCTGGAGCGCTTGGAGTGAAAGTGTGAGCCTATTTGATTGGAGATTGACCAAATAATAGCGTTCTTTTTCAATTTCTAGAGCGCCGGGACGTCTCGATCTGTGCTATTGCGCTATATTCCCAGGTATCACTTTGAATAGCTCACGTCTCTCAGCGTCTCTGGGCAGCTGCTCACTTATTCTTTGCACGGGAACATATGCATGGATCCGGGCCATCACATGGGACCTCCAAATTGACTGCCAAAACATCTTTTACGCACAACAAGCGACAACGATGACAGCCTCTTTATCAAAAATAAAGTCCTCTAGTACAGATCACAAGTTAGGAACCTTGGCAGGCGTACGTACCATCATGTGCTAGAACCATGCACATGCGCGTACGTTCATAAGGGCGTCTCCAAATTTGTACCAACTCTACAATCCAATTAGCGCCACCTGTAATAATCTACCTAGAGGCGATAATTGGATTGTAGAGTTGGTACAAATTTTTAAAACCACTAGTACTAACTGACATTATTGTACTGATGTTCAAGTCTTTGCAGAACAACATCAACATAGCTATTAACAGGTTCAAGAACCCTAATGCCTTCCCATTGAGTTTATTCTATTGAAGGTGATGTAGGCCTTATATAGGGGTGGTGCATCAACAAATGACCAAGGTTACCCATGGTTGTGTTGGGTATGAGGAGTAAAATCGAATGGGAACTTATGGTGCTCGAGCACCATGGAGGCCTTTCTTTAAAGATAAAAATAAAAACCCGTGTTTAGACATTTCAAAAAAAAACTGAAAAAATACGTGGAAACTTGTATGTGTTAACTACGGTTCCATGAATTTGTGTTTAAAATAATAATAATTTGTAAGCTACACAAAAAAAATCCGGCACAACGAGCCCATTGAAAATAAAATGTTACTCCATCCGATTCATATTAGTTGTCTCTGACTTAGTACCAAGTTGTACCAAATCAATTACAATTAATATAGGAGGGAGCATAATGCTTTGCATATACGTAGTATACATGTGTATGTGTACTTACAAAAAAAAGTTGTGTTGTAGAAAATGGTTTTTGGGAAACGGGGACCAAGGTCCCCGAGCATCATTGGCATTTTAAAGGGTAAAAGCCACGAGTCCATGAATGCTACTAGTTAAAGTTGATGTATCCATAGTTATTGGCGCACTGGTTGTATCATCCACGCATGAGGGGGCCTTTGGATATTTGGGCCTCATTTAGACTTGGACTATCTTTCTTCCATGCCTTCATTGCTGACGTTGTCTTTGTTCTGGTTTCTCCTTTGATTAGTTGACCATGGTAATTTGCTTGAGCATTCCGAGGACATTTCTCTACTACAGACATGGAAGGGTGCACCTCTGGTGTACCATTTATCGTGCCTATAGTAAATCATGAGTAGCCAAGTGCAAAAAGGATATCTGCTAAAGGCATATATGTAGTAAGCCCACCCCAAGATGAGTGAACTCTTCAGCAACTTCCCTAGAGCTTTCGATATGATATAAAAATGTGTGAACTATTTTTGTGTGTCCACCTTGCCGAGGATTTTTTTGTGTTCTTCTATCCAAAAATTCATCTAAACGAAATGAGCATATCAGCACTTGGATAAATATGTGTACAGTTTGTGGGTTCCACGGATGATATTTTCATTTAAATTTATGTTGACATTGTAACACATCATGTATGTTATATGTTTGGAAATGTACATAATCAACCAAGAAATATAGAACGGTTGAGCTGAAAAACAACATTCAAGTTGGCAGAACCTGACTCGTATTTGTTTGTAAATGTTATCCAGCCATTAGTCATTTGAAACTTAATGTTACCTAATGAACAACATTTTTATATCCTAATTTTGCACATAAATGTCACATTTGTCTGGCAGTACATTAATTTAATTGATTGCAAATAACATATCACATTAATTCGTCAAAAGTATGTAGCCATCACTATAAATCATCTTAGTTATTAATGGAACATATATAAATATTCTTACATATGAAAACATATTATTTCGTTAACTCGCAATGTGCAGTTTAATTCTACATAATGAGGCCATATTTTATACAATCTACCATTGGATTACATATCGAAATTTTATAGCCATGCATTGTTATTCCCTCCATTCGGAAATACTTGTCGGATGAATGGATGTATCTAGACGTATTTTAGTTCTAGATACATCCATTTTTAAGCATTTCTGCGACAAGTATTTCCGGACGGAGGGAGTACAATGCATGTCAATATAGGAACAAACACACACACACACACACACACACACACACACACACACACACACACACACACACACACACACACACACAGATTGTTATTGAACAAAAAAAATGTTTATTCCATTCGATATTCCTTTCAGCCCAGTTCTTCCTGTCCATATGTCTGTATTATTTTCTATCGCAAAATTTATATATTTATAAAAGCATAAATTTTATTTGCAGCGCATCTAGCAGACTTAATATGATACCGTGGCGCATAGCGAGGGCTACCGTTCTAGTAATTTTCCTCTTAATATCCGGTGAGTAAGAGAGTAATGTCGTAGATCGTGCTAACGAACAAGGCTATGGGGTACCTCTGTTTTTTATTTTTATTTCGCTGGTTGGTGATCCTCTGATTTTAAAGTACAAATGGAAAGCAATAGAGAGAGAGAGAGAGAGAGAGAGAGAGAGGCACTGGTAAGGTCATGGTGTGCATGATTGCAGTACCGAAAGTTGGTCTTCCCGAAAGTTTAACACTAGTATATGACAGTATTCGTCTATCAAGTTTTAGGACAGGTTAGATGCCTTAGCGCTTAAGCGATCCACAACTGCCATGGATCCAAAGTCGTCGCTTCAGTACAGATCCTGTCTTTGCCCTCCTGTCCGACCGATTCTCTGTCCTCTTCGTACTGTTTTTCCAATTTCTGAAGCGCTTGGTGTGAATTTTTATGAGCCTGTTTGATTGACCAAAGAATAGGTATTTCTAAAGCTCCTGGATGTCTCGATGTGTGCCATAGCATCTTTGAATTGCTCACATCTCTCGGCGTTTGTGGGCGGCAAAATTTCGTGTTTTGACCCTTTTCGTGTATTTTAGCAGGATCTGACCCTGGTCTGAATTTTTTTTGGGGATTTCACCCTTACAGCTACCGCCGCCCACCCTGGCGGTAGCGTTATACAGGCTACCGCCGCCCACCCTGGCGGTAGGTGCCTAGACGGCCATTTGGCCGTTAACGACTGCTGACGTGGCAAAGTGCCCTAGCGTCGCACCCTCTGGCGGTAGGTCTATACAGCCTACCGCCAGGGACCCCGGCGGTAGGGTCCTAGATGGATAAGGTTGTGAGGCCTACCCACCACCCATCAAGTCCACTCATCTTCTTCCACCGAGGTCAAGCTCTCTCTCTCCCTCTTCTCCCCCACCAAAGCACCCACTAGATCCCCCTCCATTGCTTTAGATTTGTCTGGTGGATCCGAGGCATTTGCATCACTGAAGGTACCTCTCCCACCCGCCCTTCATTTGGTTGGTTGGAATCACCTAGTTTTGTTGGAATCAATTTGTTTTGCAAACCCTAGTTCTTGCTCAAGTTTTGCATTTATGGTGCATTTATGGTTTGCCTAAGTATTTTGGGTCAATCCTTGTTGTGGCAAGCTAGCTTATGTGTTATGGTTATTGATTTCGTTAGGGAAGGGTTAGGGTTAGGGTTAGGATTAATGCTATGATTAAGGTATACTAGTTGTTTGATTCAAAGTATGCATATTTTAGGTAGTTCATCCATATGAAATGGCTGGCCCATGGATGACTCATTTTTTCCCATTGTTTTTAGATGGATAAACTAGTGAATGTGCATTATTTGGACAAGGTGTCTTTCATGAATGGAAAACGCCGATGAAGGGGTGGAGGCCATGGTTTTTGACACCAGCCCGAGCTATGATGATATTATCATGAAAGTGAGAAGCGTCTTCAATTGGATTAACCCAAGTGATGATGTGAAGCTTCTTGGGAAGTATGATGTGCGAGTAGCGGTGAAGTCCCGATTAAAGAGTATGCCCATCACCTCTCAATTGCATTGAATGTGTATAAGGATAAAGTTGAGGAATCACAAGACAAGTCACTTGAGTTATTTGACACAAAGGTTGAAGTTCCTCGGCTAATACTCGACTTGAACCGGAATGTGCCCTCCCCAATACATGATGGTGTCGTGGTGTATGACCACATTGCTTGTAGCCAACCACTAAGTAGCCAACCAAATGAAGAGGACATCAATGCTAGAGCCATAGTTCTTCTAGGTGATCATGTTGGAGATGAGGCCATTGCTCATGTTGATGAAGATGCCATTGCTCATGTTGATGAAGATGACATTGCTCATGTTAATGAAGATGTTATTGCTCAAGATGATGTTTATGCGGAACAAGAAGAGATTCATCACAATCCCATTGGTGACTTGGATGTCATTGTTCATCAACAAGACATGGATCGTAACCTCCCTTATAGACATATGTGTAGGTATGAGTCGGATGATGAGGGTCCGCCGGAAGAATTGGACGAGGATGGATTCACGGCGAAAGAAAATCAAGTCTACAAGAAGATCAATGGCAAGGAAAGAGGACCCTCTTTGTTTCGTGATCTTAGTCTTGCCGACAAGGCCGTTGTTGATGGTGGCATGAGTTCTGTTTGGTCAAACCATCAACTTGCCCGAGGATGGGTGATCCAAGGCCACCAGGTGAGGACGAGAATGCTCATTTGAAGAAAGGGATCAAGTTTGGTTGTTTTCAAGAGTTCAAGATATGGTTGAGTGACTACGACATCCGGAACCATAGGGCATTCGTTGTTGGTCATTCCAACCAAAATGTGCGCTACACCATCAAATGTGACAAAGAAGGTTGCCCATGGAAGGTCCGTGGAAGAAAGATCTACAAAACCGGGCAATGGGAGTTGAATAGTTGTGTGGCCACCAACGAGTGCATACCACCGGAGAAAGCAGACCAAAGCAAGGGACACCGCCAACTCACATCC
>NC_057813.1:743304169-743304811 GCF_018294505.1 Triticum aestivum
TCACAGTGACCTGAGTATGATGGGCCACACATCGTCCCCGATCCCGAACTCATGGTGCCGACAAAGGGAAGAAGCATAAAGAAGAGGTTTAGGGGTGACATGGATGATCTAGCTGTTTACACCGAAATGAAACAATTTGGTAGCAGCCATTTCATGGAGGCACCGGACATCAACAATTGTGGTTAATGTGATGAGTCGGGATACAATCTTAGTAAATGCACCAAAAGGCCACGCATCGATGCCAACACTCCCACTAGTCAAACGACTGGACGAGGAGGCTCTATTGGTGGGCGTGGAGGACGATCGAGTCTTAGAGGAGCCGGTGGCACAAAAGGAGGTAGGAGTGGTGGCCGTGGAGGACGGCCGAGTCCTAGAGGTAGTGGACGAGGAGGCAGTATTGGTGGGCATAGAGGACGGTCAAGTCTTAGAGCATCTCTAGCCGTTCGGCCCCCGAGGACGCCGAAAAAGTGTCGTCTAGGGCCGAACCGGCGATTACTTTCGGCGTGAGGGCAATTGTGTTCCCAATCATCGCCCCCAACTCGGCGCAAACTCGGAGATTTGATTCGAATTCAGCACAAACTCAACGATTTTTCTTTCAAATTTGTACAAAAAACAGAAAACTAACAAACTATGGCTAGCCCT
>NC_057813.1:743306222-743311495 GCF_018294505.1 Triticum aestivum
GGGGCTCATGGTGGCGTGTCGTTGTCCTCCTGCCCGGGCGGCAGGGAGTTCCCCTCTGATAAGGGAGTGTGCGGTACCTCACAGGGAAGGCTGAAAGGCAAATAATGATACAACTCACATAACAGAGGCAGGTAAACTGAAGACGAACAATAAGATTATTAATACTTACAATTCGGCTAGGGGCTTCACCCTGGGGGTCTCTTGGGGACGTGTTTGAAATCGAAGTCCGAACTGTCCGAGAGGGCCAACTTCCCTCTTTACGGCACCTCCCCTCCGGGTCTTCGAGGGCAATCCTCTTCTTCCTCCTCCCCTTGCGGGGGAGTCTCTTTCCACCTCCACCTCCTCCTCCTCTTCCTCTTCTTCCTCGTCTCCCTCGTGGGAGGAGAGGACTTTGGTCTCTCCGGATATAGTGTCCGAAGGACCTTTGCGGTGGGGGCCGCCCTTCGCTTACTTGCCCTTCTTCTTGGCCTTCTTCTCCGGCGCCTGACAAGGCACCAGAACCAGCATCTCAGTTAGCTGGGGTGTGGCGGGGTTCTCCGGCAGCGGTGCCGCACAGTTGATCCGCTCTGCCTTTGTTGTCCAGCCCTGTGCGGAAGGCGGGTGATAATATATCTATTAATTAAAACATTGGCCGAGTGGGTATTCAGAAAAACTAATGCTTACCTCTGAGGCCGGATTCTCGATGTCGAGTCCGATGTCCGCGGTCTTCGTCGGCCAGCTTTTTTGGGCCTTGAAGAACAACTTCCATATGTCTTCGTGTGTGGTGCCAAAGAAGCGCCTCAGGGCCCGTGGCCCCTCCGGATTGAACTCCGACATGGGGGAGGCCTAGTGTTGGCAGGGAAGGACGCGGCGGAAGAGCATCACTTGAGCCACGTTTGTGAGGCCGGTGTTCGTACCCAGCACGTTGGTGATGCGTTCTGTAACATCTTCACCTCTGTTTGGGACCCCCAATCAAGGCCCTTGGCGGTCCATGAGGTGAGCCTTGTAGGGGGTCCGGATCTGAAGTCAGATATGGCCACCCAGTTGGCGCGGCGGGGTTTGGTGATGTAGAACCACTTTTGCTACCACACCTTGACAGTCTCGATGAATGCCCCTTTGGGCCATGTGGCATTGGGCAGCTTGCTTACCATAGCTCCACCGTAGTCTGCGTGTTGTCCGTCGACCACCTTTGGCTTTAGATGGAAAAACCTTGAGTCATAAGCCGAAGTGTGGCGGGATGCGGAGCAGAGCCTCACATACGAAGACAAACGCCGATATGTGGAGGAAGGAATTTGGGTCTAGATCATGGAAATCTAGCCTGTAGTGGAACATAAGGCCTCGGACGAAGGGGTGGAGGGGAAACCCTAGCCATCTAAGGAAATGGGTGATGAACACGGCCCTCTTGCCGGGCCCTGGAGTGGGGACGACTTGGTCCTTGTCGGCGAGCCTATGTGCGATATTCGTGGACACATAGCTCGCGCTACGGAGATCCTTGACGTCCTTTTTAGTGACGGAGGAGGCCTCCCACTTGCCCTTGGAGCCCGACCTGGCCATGACTGGGGAGGGTCGTGGCGGTGGGAAGGATCGGAGTCTTTTTTGGGCGCTGGAGCTTGGAGGTTGGAGGGAAGAAGCTAGAGGAAGGTGTGGGGAAGAAAGGAGAATTCTTTGTCCTCTTATAGACGGTAAAAATACCAACCGTCCCTCCCCCGCCCCCTCGAGCCATAAAACTCGTCTGTTCCCGACGAAAGCGTGTGTAAGGTGCGGTTCGGTTACCCAAATCACATTGATGAGAATCCTGTAATGGGTGGGGACAATCTCTATTTTGACAAGACGTGCCAATGGAGGCTAAGCCTCGAAGCGAAAAACGAGAGGCGTGAAAAAGGTTCAAAATATTAAAGGATCGAGTGTGATGCTTCGCCGAAAAAAGTTGTCAGTACAAGACGTTGTTCCTGTTTTAACATCTTGCCTTCGTGGCTAAGGGTTGTATTGATTATGCAGAGCAGGACACAGTTCCTCTGTACAGGAAGTTAACCTAAAATGTTTAGTAGAAGGAACCCGCCTTGCAATGCCGAAGACACTCCACATGTCGAACACATCGTCATCGAACACTTGTTCAGGGGCTACTGAGGGAGTCCTGGATTAGGGGGCCCTCGGACGTCCGGCCTATTCGATATGGGCCGGACTGATGGGCCATGAAGATAAACGCAAAAGACCACCCCTCGTGTCCGGGTAGGACTCCTATATGCGTGGATGACAAGATTGGTGTCCGGATGAGCTATTTCCTTCCCTTGTAAACCAACTCTGTACAACCCTAGGCCCTTCCGGTGTCTATATAAACCGGAGGGTGTAGTCCGTAGAGGCTATCATAATATTCATAGGCTAGACAACTAGGGTTTAGCCATTACGATCTCGAGGTCGATCAACTCTTGTAACCCCTATACTCGTCGAATACAATCAAGCAGGACGTAGGGTTTTACCTCCATTAAGAGGGCCTGACCTAGGTAAACGTCATGTCCCATGGTCCCTTGTTACGATTGATCCCTAGACGCACAGTTTGGGCCGCCCTACCTGAGACCTGGCAGTTTTGACACCGACAGTGGATCCCAGGAGCAAGCTGCCCTCGTCGACTACTACTACTACCCCGACGGAGCCTACTACTACGTGGAGACCGCTGACGAGCAGGAGTAGTTAGGAGGTCCCAGGCAGGAGGCCTTGCCTTTTTCATCGTTGTTGCTTTTGTGCTGGCCTTCTTAAGGAAGTCTTGTTTAACTTATGTCTGTACTTAGATATTGTTGCTTCCGCCGGCTCTCGTTTGTATCGAGCTTACGTATTCGAGCACTTGACGCCCCTGGGTTGTAATATAGAGCTTGTTTTATTTCGATTTGTATCTAGAGTTGTGTTATGATATCTTCCCGTGAGTCCCTGATCTTGATTGTAGACATTTTCATGTATGATTAGTGTACGATTGAATCGAGGGCGTTACACATTTGGACCTCGTTTGGTATTGATTTTCTGCGAAGTAAAAAACAAGCAAAAAACAACAACTGGTTGGGCACTCTGTCAATAGGTTAGTCCCAAAACATGATATAAAGTTGCTAGTAAATGAATATAAAACATCCAAGATTGATACTGTAACAACATGGAACAACAAAAAATTATAGATATAGGTTAGTCCCAAAAAATGATATATATTGTTGAAAGCTTATACCCGAGTAAGGGGGTTGTTGCATTTGGGAGTAAAGAGGACTTGATACATAATGCTATGGTTGGGTTTCACCTTAATGATGTTTGGTAGTTGCGGATGCTTGTTAGAGTTCCAATCACAAGTGCATATGATCCAAGTAGAGAAAGTATGTTAGCTCATGCCTCTCCATCATAAAAAATTGTAATAATGATTATCAGTCTAGTTATCGGTTGCCTAGGGACAAATAAATTTCTTGTGACAAAAAGCTCTCTACGAAAACTAACTTAATTGTTTCTTTATCTAAACAACCTCTAACTTTTATTTACATTTTCTTTATTATCTTGCAAACCTATCCCTTTATACCTACAAAGTACTTCTAGCTTCATATTTGTGCTAGGTAAAGCAAACAATAAGCGTGCGTAGAGTTGTATCTGTGGTCGATAGAACTTGAAGGGAATATAAATTCTACCTTTAGATCTTTTGGGTTCAACACACTTATTTATCGAGAAAGGCTACAATTGATCCCCTATACAGACGGCGCGTCCCGAGAAATCAACTCTAGCCGCTGCGCCGCATTGAAGTTGGTTGAATGCGCGTTCACCTAGCCTGGTCCCGGCTATATAAGCCGTGCTCCAGCGATGCACATCCACACCTCCTTCTCTTCGATCCCCTCCCCTCTCCTAGCATGTCCTCCACCTCTCTGAGCCCCTCCTCCTATAGCGGAGATGCCGTAGTTGCGGTGGTCCACTTCGACAGGCGGTGGTGGTGTGAGTTCATCAGTGGATCTTGGTGCCACCGCCTGTGCTCTCCGAGTCCCTCGGCATCCACTGTAGTCGGATCTTTTGGCAAGGAGGAGATCGTCCTCTCCTTTGTCGACTAGGAGGACCAGCAGCTGCAGCAACACTCAGAGCAGCGTCCACGCCTCCTCGCGGAGGCGACTTTGATGGACGAAGAAATAGTCAGTCAGATGGAGATCATGATGGAGTGCTCACTCCATTAGATGGTCCCGGCACCACCATCGCCGGTGTGGGTCCAGGAGGATCCACCGTACCCGCCGCGCTACCGCATCAAGCCGTAGCCGATCCCCCCTCCCCCGCCACGGCTATTCAAGGTGGAGCCCGCCTCTCACCTGCGCGACCGTGGACATGACGTCCAGATTGGACGCCGCGTGAAGGACAGTCGGCTTCTCCACCGGTGCTCAGCCAGTACACGTGCACTAATGGGCCCGATTCGTCTCCTTGTCGCATCCGCCGCCAAGCCGTCGAGGATCTACCGCCAACCATAAGGAAGGCACACGGTCGTATCCTCCATTACATCAGAGACAACAGTGTCGACGGTACCTTGGGCACGAAGGTCCTCGTATTCGAGGAGGAGCAGGTGGCGTGGCAGTGGGTGTGGTACGACCGGTGCAACGCCGTCCGCCGCACCTCGTTCGCCAAGACCGACAAGGTGCTAGAATAAGTGCTCAACAACGCGGAGCTCGTCGTCGTGTGGGACCTAGACCGCTCCGTCACCAGTAATGAGACGAACGCCAAACGTCGTGGTCGCATCGACTGCGAGATCGCCAAGTACGGTGAGGAGTGATCTCTTTGCGAGAGTATGAGACCTCTAACACCGGCAAGGTCAAGACCACTGCCAAGCCTCTGCCCATGCCATCGGCACTAGCCGGGGCGGCACTCCGTACCGCACAGGAGGAGGCGGAGCGGCTATGCCACGAGTGGCAGGCAGCCTCTGAACAAGGCTGCCGCGGCCCTCTAAAGGCCTTGCGCCGCTGGAGGGACGACGACGATGACGGCTATATGTGGCAGGGCAGGGCCACCACGCGTATGAAGTTGTCGTCCGGTATAGAGTTTAGAATATTTTTTAGCTTTTAGTTAAACGGTCAAACTATCGACATTTTTATGTAAATTACCTCCGAATTTTAATGAAATCCGCTGTATTTGCACGAATTTAATCATTTTAGTTCAAAAGGTGGTTGAAATGTATGCGAGCAATGTTGGATGGCCTGCTCCCACATCCATGTCCGCGGACTGGTCTCCCTGTGTACGGACACATGCCGAAGCAAATTTGAGGGTCTGCATTGCAGATGCCCTAACAAGGTAAAAAAAAA
>NC_057813.1:743313299-743333045 GCF_018294505.1 Triticum aestivum
GATTCTCATCTTCCACATTCGGGGGTTAAAAGATGGGCCATGAGGCCTAGATTAAATAATTATTCCACGGTTGTTGGGTGTCTTACAGGTATTAATTCAGATTTATTTTCACTGTGCTTCAAGATTGTGAGTTTCCCAGTTCTTTTTTTTAAAGCTGGGTTTTTGTGTGTGAAGTATAAAACTTTCCTGATGCATTATTATTGTTGTAGTAGATTTGGTGTCAAATGCGTACTCTTGGTCTGATCTGATGGTTATTGCAGGTGCCGCACCCATTGTACAAGCCAACAAAGAGCAAGATTGTGCCCTGTGCAGACTCACTCTGTACTACACTGCTCAGCTCACAGATTCCTAACAACAAGCAGTGCCCCTCACCACACCAATGCGACTACAAAATCAAGTACACGGACAGCTCGTCTTCTCGCGGTGTGCTCGTTACCGACAGCTTCGGCCTAACCCTACGGAATTCATCCCGTGTTAGTCGCAGCCTCACCTTTGGGTATTGTCACTCTGAAACATTTCCTCATTATTGGTGACTGAATTTAGTTATGCCACTTTGTGAAGCATTGCCTCAGTACTACCACTGACTGCTGTTTTTTATGTCCTTTTAGTAACTCATTCTTTTTTGCAACTCATGCCCTTTCACAACATCCACTTTGGGGAGCATTGCCCCATTAGTGGGACTGAATTTGTTCTTGTTGACCTTTCAGTAACTCCACTGCGAATTTTACAAAAAAAAACTGCACTTTGTGAAGCATTGCGTCATTACTGGTGGCTGGATTTAGTTCTTTATATCTGCTTCTATATTTTGTGTAGCTGTGGCTATGACCAGCAGGTGGGAAAGAATGGGGCAGTGCAGGCAGCGACAGATGGCTTGCTTGGGCTTGGGAGGGGATCAGTTAGCTTGGTCTCGCAGCTCAAGCAGCAAGGCATCACCAAGAATGTACTTGCCCATTGCCTCAGTACGAACGGAGGAGGGTTCCTCTACTTTGGGGATGATATCGTGTCTACCTCACGCGCAATGTGGGTGCCGATGGCTCGTAGCACATCTGGGTACGCACTGTTATCCATGATGTTTGTTTGTTATTCATGGAGGGAACAATACTTTCATTTAAAGTTTAATACAGGTTAAGATGTTTAAATTTTGTTTGTTTTAGCTCTAATAACAATTGGTCTTTTTTTGTATATAGTTTAGTTCTTGATCACCAGTGAGTAGCGACATTGCATCCATCAAACACACTTCCCAAATAATTACCGTGACCAAGGAGAATAACTTAAATTTGAAGTTACCTTTTTGCTGTTCGCAATCATGAGAGGGCAAGTTTTTCACATCCGTTTTATATGACAAATCGTTGATGCTGCTTTTTGGCAAACAAACATTTGGTACTCTCATTCTTGTTTGCTGTCTATTAACCAGCCCGTGGCCTTTAGATCATCCTTAACGAGGGAAGTTGTAGATGATGCTATTTGTTATAGCAGTGGCTTATACAAATAAAAGAAGCTAGGAATACTAAACATGCTCTTTTTTGTTATAAAGTAATAACACAATCTGTTTAGGGCTAAACTGAATTGTAGGTGTTTTTGATTTACGTGATTCTCATGATTCCATATGTAATAGAGCACTTGTACTTTCAGGAATTACTACTCACCTGGCTCAGGAACACTTTACTTCGATAAACACCCACTAGGAGTGAAGCCAACGGAGGTGGTATTTGATAGCGGTAGCACCTATACGTACTTTGCTGCCCAGCCATACCAAGCGACTGTTTCTGCGGTAGGTCTGAAACACACTACATTCTTGTTGCCAGGAATCCGAAGAAGGAAACAATGCATTAATGAGATGCTAATGTTGCAGATCCAAGCTGGTCTCAGCAAGTCACTTACGAAGGTGTCTGACCCCAGTCTACCTCTTTGCTGGAAAGGGCAGAAAGTGTTTAAATCTGTGTCTGACATCAAGAAGGAGTTCAAATCACTCTTCCTGATGTTTTCGAAGAATACAGCCATGGAGATCGCTCCCGAAAACTACCTCATTGTTACCGTAAGTATTTGATAACCCAACCGAATACTAGTAGTGTGCCACAAACTTTTTATTGGAAAAACAAAGGCTAAAGATATCGTCAATTGTTTGTGCCAGAAAAATGGAAATGTGTGCTTGGGCATTCTTGACGGGTCGGTGGCCAAACTTAATTTCAACATAATTGGAGGTACAAAGTCTAGACTCACACAACCCGGTCTATGAAATGATCATACCTTGCATCTTTTTGTGATAGTTCGATTTGATCTTCTATTTGTAGATATCACAATGCAGGATCAGTTGGTAATTTATGACAATGAGAAAGGGAAACTTGGATGGATCCGTGGATCATGCAGTAGGGGCACTAAGTATATTATATCTTCATTTACATGGTATTTGCTTATAATCCAACTTTTAGCCCATCCGTTAAAAAGCTGGATATATCATTATTGATGGAACTAGCCAACTGGAGGAAGCTACTATTGGCTTGAAAACCCTGAGATATTGACACTCTCGGAACTGAAGAGAGTTCAAGCTATTGCAATCCACAGAATAGGCAATAGGCGGATAAAAATTACAGTAACATGGCTGGGTAAACTGGACGATGTAAGTGGAGAAGGATGACCATGCCATATCACATTGGCGGAAAGTAATATATTAACCAGTATGCTTCTCCTGTTCGTAATAAGATGGAATCTGTATTTTACATCTTTGGCTTGAATTGTTCTTTACTTTTCTTTATCTTAGTTGGGTGATATATCTATGCTTTACATTCGTTTCAGTGTCCAAGGCAACTTTTT
Organism: Triticum aestivum; assembly: GCF_018294505.1. Lineage (NCBI taxonomy): Eukaryota > Viridiplantae > Streptophyta > Magnoliopsida > Poales > Poaceae > Triticum > Triticum aestivum. Next base: position 743,316,111 of record NC_057813.1, read on the forward strand.
GACAAGTAGTTTTTCCAGTATATCTGTGTCAAATCTTGTGTTCAGTGTCCTAGGTTCTGGTCTTTCACCTAAAAACCTTTAACTCCATAATTTTTTTATTAGGACTTAACCATGACTAGGCCCTACCTTTGAAACTTTAACTCCTCAATATTTGAGGAGTTACTCCTCAGTTCCTCCCCAATTCCTCAAGTTTAAGTCGGAATGTTTTCTTCACCTAAAAAATCTACGCTCGCTCTATCCTTCCGTCCGACTGTGCATTTACATTTTCACATTTGTGAATGGCTATTTGGTTCCGACTCCGACAACGACTCCGAGAGAAGCTATCACTCCCGACTCCGAATATATTCAAGATGGAGGTGTTGTCGGTCTTGCACTTGTATCATCCAACTCCTATGACATATTCGACTCACCAAATGAAGGAATTGGAAGATGCTTCATGGCTAAAGGCCCCAAGGTATCACACCCGGAGTATGTTGATTTCAATAGTGATGAAGATGATTTGCTAGGTGATGATGATTTACTTGTTGACAACACTAGTGATGAAAACTATGATGAAATTGCTAGTATTCATGCTAATCAAGATGAAATGAATGACAATGATAAGGAGGAGATTGAGCATCTAACTCAATAACTAAACACTCTTAAGTTAGCTCATGAAACAACTCTAGAGGATCATAGGGAGCTCCTAAGGACTCATGAGAAGCTACGCTTCGAGAAGCTAAATTTAGAGTAAGAGCATGGTTCCTAAAAGCTATCAATGATGATCTTCGAAAGAAGAGTTCTTCTTATATTGCCAAGTGTTTACTCTTGTCTACTTATATGCCACAAGTAAAACCTAGCAATACGAACAAGAAGGATTCTTCCGCTAGTAGTAACAATAACCATGTTAAATGCAATATTGTTGCTTGTAGTAGTTCTCTAGATTTCACTAATGATTCTCTTAGCCAAGTCACACTTTAGCAAGAAAATAGCTTATTAAAGGGAATTATAGAGAAAGGTGTTTACAAGAGCCTTGCTGGAAGTAAACAATTTGAGGAAATTGTACGCAAGCAAGGAACACACTGGAAGAATCAAGGTGTTGGTTTTGAACAAAAGTTCAATGCCAATGGAGTTGAGTGGAATACCCCAAGACGAAGTTTGTTCCTTAACAAGAGAATTGTGACCCCACTTCTTTCAAGGGAACACAAGCTCAAGATGATATTCCAGCACAATGGCAAAAGGAAAGCACCAAAATAAAATATGGAACTGAAACCAATCATGATCACCAATCAAACCAAATGACAAAAGGAATGTACTCAAACATCATATAGTTGTAACACATCATTGGATAATAATATATAGCATAAAACACCATTTCCATGTAGAGATTGCAGCGGGGTGAGAGAGGATACAATGCTCCATAGAGGCGGAGAAAGTTCTTGTTAACCACGGCGAAGTTGCTGATGTAGATCGACATCACGATGATTCCCCGGCGGCGTTCCGTCCCTACTGGAAGAAATGGGGAGAGAGCCCCCCTCCTTCTTCTTGTTGCTTGGCCTTCCCCTTAGATGAAAGAAGGGTTTCCCATCTGGTCCTTGGCCACCACGCACCTCGAGGGGTGGGAGACTCTCCGTTATTGGATATCTCTCTCTAGGTTTTCTTCTATATTTTCGGGACTGTTTTCCTGGCCGAGCAGCGTTTAATAAATATTCGAAGATCCATAACTCCTATCGGGCTGATATTTTAACAAATTTGTTTCCTGATATTAGCTCTCTTGCGCCCCAAGGAGAGCTCCAACCGACTTAGTGGGCACAAGGCGCCCTGGTGCGCCCTAGGGAGCGTGCCCGTACCTTGTGGAGCCCGTAGGCACCATCTTATGTTTGTTCTTGCGCTAAAAATTCAGATATATTACAAAAAAAATCCAAAAAATTTGCAGGTCGTTCCGGCTAAGTGCATTTTTCACCTAAAGACCCCAAAAGATAGAAATCAGGTATTGGCCTTTGGCACTAGGTTAATTGGTTAGTACAAATAGAAATAATATAAATTGTTGCCAAAAATATGTGAAAGTAGTAAGATAATGGCATGAAACAACCAAAAAAGTTAGATACTCTGGAGAGGTATCAATGCCTATATGCAATTATCCCATGCATAATCCTACTCATAAAGACAAGAATCAAATCAATACGCAACTATAACTTTTCACCATGCCATGTTGTTCTATTGGAGTGATGTCGCTAGCAGAAGTGTGAATCCCAGTCCATTCATCCATATTTCTTTCAACCTTGATCAATGTATTCTTTTTATTTCATTTACAATCTAGACTTTATTTTCTTTCATTGCAATCAATAAGTCCAAAAACAAGTTGCAATTATCCGTATAACTAGCCAGGCTGGTAAGAGTGACCATCTTACTAGTTTTGTTGGAGGTCTAGTCAAATTATGTATTTGTTTGTGCATAGGTACTGATCTTTGGTTGTTTTGCAAGACTTCTACCAGTTGCATAAACCTTCAGGTCGTCCCCTTGAGGGAAATTCTTGCCTACAACAAACCTCTGCACTTGGGCGTCAAACACCTTCTTAGATTAGAGAAAGCATTGTTCTCCACAGGGGGCCTCATTGGCCCATTTTTTGCTCCATGATTATCTTCTCATGGATATTTTCTCCATTAGGACTCATTTTTGTGCTTTTCTGCACCTTTACGGTAATTTCCACATCGGAACATTAAGATTTAGACAAAAAATTCATAACTATGATATGATCATCTAGAAAACATGGATAATAATGAGTAATTATAATAAGAATAAGTGCTTCAAAATGGATGTATCCGTATAACGCACACATCTAGTTGCGTACAGATCCGGAGCGGTCTTCTGGAAATCTCGGAAGTGGTATTTTGAACAATCCACTGTCAAAAAGGGAACGCTCAAATGTGGGATCACTCAGACCCCTTGAAAAAGGGATGAGAAGCCATGAAAAGGGAAGACTGAGTCGGTTGACATCAAGAGACTTGGGAAGAATGGCGTCCATATGACCTGCGGCCCATCACAATATCCACACATACAAACCGGAGGGGACAACTTATACTTAGACATCCAACGCAACCAGGAAGATGACGTAGTTCTAGACCTAAATTATATTCGATCTTGGACACCCCATCAAAATCAGCTCTCAAATACCGCAGAGACATAGTGTACAAATCGCTCCACCCCCACATTATAGTCATTTGTTTCTTGCCTCCATTATTTACTTTGTCCTTTTTTCGGCTCTCTCCTTTGATTAGTTGACCATGACAATCACCTAGGACTTTTCATGACAAGCCTTGAGCATTGTTGAATGAGTTATCCTTTTTTTTTGACCACCTTGCACCTTGTTGACAAGATTTGTGGACAATGTGGGACCCCTAAAGAGTATTATTTATTTCCTCCCAACACAATATATTAGTCAAACTTATCTCAAGAAGTTAAAATTAAAAGAAGAAAAGGGATAATGAAATGTCTAGTTAAGAGAAAAATACATACATCAACGTTTTATTGGTATACTTCCTCCTCTCGAGTCGCCCCCGTGCGGCGGCTGGGAGGCCCCCAGATCCCGTCGCCCCCGACTCCCCCTATCGTCCTCCTCCTCCCTCGCCGCCGCCCGAGGGCGCGGCCAGGCAAAGCCTTGCCGTTGCCGGCGGCGGCGGGGACTAGGTGCCCTCAAGCTCGTCAGGAGCTGGCGCAGGCCGGCGCCCTCGGGCTGGAGCGTGGCGTGCGGCCGGACGTCACGGCGGGGGCTGGCGGCGCTCCGGCGATCCCATACCCCATGGCAGGCGGCTTCAAGATCTGGGGCGTCATGGTCGGCGCGATGGCGAGTGCGACACGTCGGCAGCTGGACGGATCCGCAGGATTCCATCCTTGTCTGGTCCTTGACAACTCAGGCAACTCCGGGGGAAACCCTAGATCTCCATGGGATCGAGCGATGGTAGTGCTTTTGCGTCGTAGTCCCTCTTCAAGTCATCGTTTTGGAGTATGCTACCGTTGAAGGGACCAGCGAGGCCGGCGGCGTACGCCCGGTGGCGCAACTGCTGATGAAAATCGCGCCAACTACGGTCATGGCGGACGATGGCGGCATCTTTGATGTCGTTTCCTTGTCGAGGCATCGTCGTTGCAGCTGGCGTCATCAGGCTCGGGATGCTCCGGGGGAAACCCTAGCTCTGGGTCTCGCGGATCGGACGATGATGGCGTTCTTAATATCGCTTTCCCTCATGGGGGCATCATTTTGGAGCACGTGATGGCTGGAGGTGACAAGAGGAGGAGCGGTGCTTCATCATACACATCGACGGTGTCGGATCTCGATTGCATGGCGCCCTGGAGATTAGGCGTCTGATGTGTGATGATGGACTCGCGCAGGAGGTCGACGCTGTCTGGCGTCGTGGTGGCGTCGGTGGCAGCTAGACCGGGCAAGGTATATGCAATAGTGCAACTCTCAAGATGGATTGGTGGCATGTGGCTGTGGTGGCTTCATACCCGGCAGGCGTCCTGGTTGAGGAGCACACCGGACTGGTGGGTGCCCATACTCAGCAGGCGTCCTGGTTGGGACCTCAGACGTTAGATGTTAGGTTTGACTGCAAAGTATGTTTCGTATTAGGCCCAGACTACAAACGCCCCTTCATCAATTTGATAGGAGTAGCGACAGATGTTGCTTAGACGGTGGCTTTAGTCTTATTGTTGTATGACTTTGTAAGGTCTTGTGTTAATAATTAATAAAATGACTGTATGCATCGCCCAGATGCAGAGGCCGGGGGTCTTCCTCCTTTTCTAAAAAAAACTTTTAAAACCTGTGAGTTCTTTTGGTGTGTCCACTTTGCCGAGCAGTATTTTGTATTCTTCTAGCCAAATCATCATCTAAAAGAAAGGAGCACTTAAGCACTTAGATAAATATTTGTAAAGTTCGTGAGTTTGTAGCGATGTTATTTTCATTTTAACTTATTTTAACAGTCTCCTAAAAAGCTTATGGTTCCGCTGCCTCCCGACGGCGCTGCCGCTGGTCCACCTCGTCTCCTGTGACCTTAGGGCTATGGGGCGCGGTGGATCCCAGCCCTTGCTGGCAGGAGGGCTCCATTTTTAGATATCTCTTTGAATTTTGTTAGGCTTTGTGTCCTGCTCAGGAAAGACAAGACAACGACGGCTCTCTGAAGATGGGATAATGTCACGATGGTGCATCTAGTATCGTCCGTAGGCATGCAGAGGTGTGTCTGTGTTGGTTCTGTCTTTGGTGGATTTGCTCGTATCTGTTAATCGTTTATCTTCGTTCATGTGTCTTCAGATTGGATCCTTCCGATCTACGCTACTCTTCATCGGCGATGGTTGCTATTCTAGTGTGCTAATACTATGGGGCCATAGCACGGCGACTTCCCAATTGTCTACTGCAACATGTTTTGCCGGCTCCGGAGGGGGAGGGGTAATGATGTCGGCGGGCCTTCAGCCTGCTTCAGTACTTGTAGTCGCTAAGTGGTGTACGGATCTAGATTTAATTTTTATTACTTCTAGTGTATGTTGTACTGTTATGACTGAAGATGAATAGATCGAAAGTTTTCTCGCAGAAAAAGTTATTTTAACCGTGTGTCACAACATGTATGTTGTAAGTTTCTACATGCATGATCAGCCGGTAAATGAAGGGTTGAGCTGAAAAACTACAATCATGGTGGTGGAACCTGCCTCGCATTGTTTCAAGTATCTTCATAGCATATCACATTGATTTATCGAAATCATGTAGCCAGCATTATGGTGGGTCCCAATTATTACAGGACCACAGTAGAAATATTCAAACCATATTATGCCGTCGACTCACAATTTACAGTTTAGTTCCACAGAACGAAGCAATATTTCATATAACCTATCATTCGGCTACATATCTGAACTTTATTTTCATGCATTCTCACATTTTGACTACAGGAAAACACACAAGCACACGGACGCGCACACGCACGCACGCACGCACATTGTTATTGTGTTTCTGAAGGTTAAAGATTAATTGACAACTAAAAGACAAAAATTGCTCTGGTGCATTTGATATTCGTTTCAGAATAAATTTTCTTGTCCATAAGATTTTTTTCGTTTCCTAACTGATATTTTATACATCTATCAAATCAAAAGAATAATGTCCAGCACAGTTGGCAGACTAAAGATGATTCCGTCGGGGAGGGCCAACAGGTTCTCATCAAAATATCGAGTGGGCCAAAGAGTAATGTTGTAGATCCATCTAGCATCCAAACGCACATGTACCGTCGCAAAGAGAGGGTAGCTACACTTTATTTCTGTTATAATCCTTCCGTTTCGAAATAGATGATCCAACTTTGTACTAACTTTATAAAATTAATATAAAACTGGGTCATTTATTTTGGAACGAAGGGAATAGTACTAAACTAAGTTTTCATATGACAAGCGCATGGCACCATGTTGCTCACCACATGCCCAGTCTGTGGTACAGTACTAAGAAAGTAAAAGAAATACGTAACTGCTCAAATGTCTTGTCTGGAGGCCTAACAAACCAGGTTATGCAGTATCTCCGATCCAAGCACGAGTACAAACAAAAAGCAATCAAGAGATCACAGCATGGATTAAGGTCATTCGTACATGATTGTACCGAAAGTTGATCTATCCCGCAAGTTAAGTACTACTAGTATATAACAGTATTCGTCTATAATTTATATGACAAGTTGGATGCCTTAGCCCTTAAGCGATCCACAACTGCCATGGACAAAAAGTTGTCGCTTTCCTCGAGATTCCGATGTGGGAAATAACAATAATATGCCATATGCGTACGGACGAGTGTGATAAGCTATAGCTAAGCTACGGTGTACTTCCCCCTATAGAAATTGGCCCTCCTCGCTTGGCCATGTTACTTGATATAAGGGCATCTCCAATGCCTACATGCAAATTTTATCCCGCATCGTCTGCGGACAAGGGAATCAATTAGGAGGCCCCAGGTGATGCGTAGATCCGTGCATATGTTCCCATGCAAAGAATCGCACAAAGTACATATAGAGAGATTTGACTATCCGATTTGGAGATGCCCTAAGAGCACTCGTTCATACAGCTACCGCTTGTATACATGTATGTACGGTCGTTCAAAAGAGTAATTAATATTCATTGCTAGTTTGACATTTCTCATTGATAAGCCGCAAAAACGAATATCTACCACAGGTTTATACATTGAATGTTATGCTTTTTGTTGAGCGGCTTTTCTTAGACACACGGCAAAAATGGCCTTTGTCGAGTTTCTGTGGAAAAACGCTCAGCAAAAATGACACTCGAGAAAGCAGAACCATTGATGAGTACTATTCTCGGAGGTGGTTACGTCACCACGGTGCAAAGCCGCCTGCAATAATCCAGCTTGAGGTGGTTACTTGGGTAGTGGAGGCGGCATGAATTTTAAAAACCGACAATACTAACTGACATTATTGTACCGATGTTCCAGTATTTGCAAGACAACATGAACACAGCTATTAAGAGGTTCAAGATCGCTGATGTCCTCCCGTTGAGTTTATTCTAGTGAATGTGATGTAGGCCTTACATAGGGGTGGTGCTTAGACAAATGACCAAGGTTGCCCATGCTTATGGTCGGTACGAGGTGTAAAAGCCAATGCAAACTTATCGAAACTTGTGTGTTCACTACGGGTCCACGAAATTTTATTTTGAAAAAATAATAATTTGTAAACTGTAGAAAAAAAATTACGTCCCGACAAGCCCAATTGAAATTACATATTTATTTTTTCTGTCGCCAAGTCTGAAACTAAAATGTTACTCCTCCAATTCATATTAAGTGTCACTGATTTAATACTAAATTGTATTAAATCACTGATAATTAATATTGATCGGAGGGAGTATGAAGTTTTGCACATACATAGTATACATGTATATGCATGTTTAAAAAGTTTTTCTAAGAATTGCGTTGTAAGAAATGGCTTTCTTGAAATGGACTCCAGGGTGCCTGAGCACCATTTGCATATTCCGGTGTAAAAGCCTAGCTCCACGAGTCCGTGAATATATTAGTTAAAGGTGGGGGTATTCATAGTTATTGGCGCACTGGTTTTCTCATCCATGCATTAGTGGGCCTTGGCTATTCGGCCCTCATTTAGACTTGGTCTCTCTTCGTTCCTTGCCTCCATTTTTTACTTTGTCCATTCGTTCTGGTTTCTCCTTTGATTTGTTGAGCACAGCAATTCGCTTGAGCATTTCTTTTTGCGAGTGAATTCGCTTGAGCATTGAGTGGACATTTACCTACTGTGAAGACCTGGAAGGGTGCACCTCTGGTGTACCATTTATCCTTCCTAATGATAAACACGGGTAGCCTGTTGAAATATATTGCCCGTCTTGCCCATCTCTCTTCATGAGTTCGGACTTTTGGCTCGGATACCATATTAGACTTAGAGTTTTTGGAAAACAGCACGACACCCTAATACGGATGTGGCTACCTCATATATGTATAGAGGTACACATTGTGTACAATACAAGATTCAAGTCATACATAGAGGCTACATATACATGTAGTCTAACATAGCCAAGTGTGGAAAGGATAACTGCTAAAAGGCTTATAAGTAGTAAGCGCACCCCAAGATGAATGGTCTCTCAGCCACTTTCCTAGAGCCTCCGGTATCATAGCCTTGAGTGTTGTTGACTGAGATGGAGTTTTTTTTTACCACCTTGGACCTTGTTGACTGGGTATTGATGACAAGGTGGACCCTGAATAGGATTATTGTCTCCTCCCAACAAAATATATTAGTCAAATTCAAATCCTCGGGACTATATCCACATCATAAACATAACAAATTAATAATGCAAACAAGTAAATTGAGAAAGAAAGATATGGATAACCGAAAAATACATTGATCAACGTTTAACCGGTATAATATTAAAATTTGTAAATTCTTTTTGTGCATCCACCTTGCCCAGGATTTTTGTGTGTTCTTCTAGCCAAAAGATCATCTAAACGAAGTTAGCACATAAGCACTTGGATAAAAATTTGTAAATTTTATGGGTTCCACGAATGATTTTTTTCATCTATAGTTATATTCAAAAAATATGTGATTAACCAAAAAAGAGTTAATTACACTATGATACATAAACTTGCATTCCGCGTACAAATGCATACGTAAACTTGAAAAATGACACGGACCGACCCTATAACTTGCGTTTCGGGTACGTTTCAGTACATTTCCGTTAACTCCCCGTTATACACGACTCATCAGCTGGCCCACGCTCCTACCTACGTGTGGGTCTCACATGTCAGTTGCAAGTAAAGAAATAAAAACATAATAAAAATAATGTGTCAAGCCAGATTCTAACCAAGAGCGTCACTCTTTGTAAATTTATATATTACAAGTAGGATGCCTTAGCGCTTAAGCGATCCACAGCTGCCATGGATCAAAAGTCGTCGCTTCAGTCGAGATGCAGGTGTGCGATATACTACTATACTCCCTCCGTTTCTTTTTTCTTCGCATATAACATTTGCTTGAAATCAAACTAAGCAATATCAACATTCACAATACTAATACCAACATCTACAATACTAAAATTATACAGTATGAAAATTAATTTCATAATGCATCTGATAATATTGATTTTGTATTGCGAATGTTGATATTTTTTAACATAAACTTAGTCAAACTTTACAAAGTTTAATGTTGACCAATTTTATACGCAGACTGAAAAGAAACGGAGGGAGAACAACAATATACCATACACGTACGGAGCAGCGTGATAAGCTATAGCTTACCCTCCTCGGTTGGCCCATGTTCTTTGATAAGCGCACACATATTTTTCTCCTCCCAGAGCGTTTTCCAATTTCTTGATGCTAGAGTGAATGTGTATGAGCCTGTTTGTTTGACAAAAAAGAATAGGCATTTTCCTATTTCTAGAGAGCCTGGACCTGGGCGTCCCGACGTGTACTAGTAGCATCTTTGAATTGCTCGCGTCTCTCGGCGTCTCTCGACCGGCGCTTTCTTGCTCCTAGTTTTTCTGGTTGTTGTATTGTTTGCACGGGAACTGATGCACGGGTCTCCTGCCATCATGAGGCCTCCTAGTCGACTGCCAAAGCATCCTTCGTGCAAAAACAAGCAACTACGTCGAGTACCGATGACAGCTACTTAATAAGAAATAAAATTAATACAGATCACAATATACTCCCTCCGTCTTTTAAAGAGTGTATTTCCAACTTTATTGGAGGGTCAAACTATCTTAAACTTTGACCGAATTTATGCAAAAATAAATCAATGTTTTTGAAACCAAATGGGCATACGATGAAAATATATTTTATCATGAATGTAAATCTACTCATTTGATGGTATAAATGTTGGTGTATCATTGTATAAATATGGTCAAACATAAAACAGTTTGACTTTCCAACAAAGTTGGAAGTACACTCTTTAAAGAGGGAGTAGGAAGCTTGGAAGACGGATGTACCATGTTGTCCTAGAACCATACATGTTGGAGGGATAATATTGGCCTACTTTCACCTGGCATGCGCTTAAGTTTTACGCTTCTTTCATAGGAGCACTGGCCGCGTGTATTCATGTACACACAGAGCTCGAAACAGCAAGACTTGCTGATTAAGTTAACATTTCTCAGATCTGCCGATAGGCTGTGAAAACGAATACAACACAAATGTGAAATTTACAAGGAGATAATACCAAGTTGAATTTTACTAAACACTTCATGTGTTTGGAAAGATTTTTTACGAAGTACTGTTCTGAGCATCGTGTAAGAACATAGAAAGTATCTAGTTTGTGTTTATGCACTAGTGCTACATAATCGGGCTTTGGAGGTAGTCTTCATGGTGGGTAACGTCGGATTATCCATCGACCTTGGCGGGCTCTGTTCGGCGGGTAGAGGAGGAGGTGGTGCCCCTGTCCGGTCAGATCCATGGCAACCGCGTAACCCTGCAGAAATATCCGAGAACTCCACAGCAGAGCAACAACACAACCAACCACCAGGACGAGGAGAAGCAGTCGGCCCTGGTTTTTTCACATGTTCATCCGGTTTGCCGAGTGTTTACACGAGACGAAGCATTCTATTTTGCCGATTGCATGCACGCGACAAGTCATTTGCCACGTGACTACGGTGCCATCCGCTCTATTCGTTTGGGTTCTTATTTTTGCCGTGTATTGGGTTTCGACACTCGACAAATGGACTGCCAAGTGATTAACAATTTTTTTGGCAAAGTCCATTTTGCCTGAAGTGTGTATACCGTATCCCTTTTGCAGACTGTAACACTCAGCAAATGAGTTACCGAGTACATATGGGACCTCGCCGAGTACATTTGGTACTCGGCAAATAACCAGATCCTAGTAGTGGCTACAATGCCCGTTTCTATGGTAATGGATGAAGCTAAGATAATGTGAGAGAATCCAACGCAAAAGTTTTATTTTAGAGAATTGCAAGTTGTCTCTGTGAACATGTGCCGCATTCACGTATGTACCTAAGCAGGGAATATATACATTCTTTTTTGAAATTAGGAAACATTACATCGGAGTCAAAGATATAGTATTACCCTACAGAAGTGGATACTTTCTTGTTTCACCCCTGCTAGATCCTGCATATACCTTATCAAGCTTCTTTTGCAGTTCTCTACATGCCATAGCCGTCCGTACAATATTTTAACGCATATAATAATATAGCATATGTCAGACATGTTGATCCAGATCTAACCTTTTATATTGTCTTTGTACTCGTCCGGAATCTTTTGCTTGTCCAGTAGAAAATGCAAAGTGGGAGCTAGCATGCCTACTTACAATGACGAGATAAAAGGAACTCAATAAACAGAAACGCCATCCAGACATCTGTTTTGTAAAAGGAGTAGGTCATGGCTAGTAGAAGAGGTAGTAGGTCCGTGCATGCGCGGGTTAGTTGTCATGGCACCAAGCGGTCATGGGGTATAATACTAGCTATAGGTACCAGTACATTCCAAACCAAACCACTCTTCTCCATACCGCTACTACCTCTCCCCTTTTCTCTCTCTCTCACCTAGTACGCAGGTAGATAGGCAAGATCTCTGGTCAGACGCCCGCCCGCGTGTTTGCTGCGACTTCACGAAGGCATGATCTGAGATTCACGAAGGCGTGATGGTCCGCGGAAAGGCCGTGATCGAGAAGATCGAAAACCAGACAAGCCGACAGGTGACCTTCTCCAAGAGGAAGAGCGGATTGTTCAAGAAGGGCAAGGAACTGGGCGTTCTCTGTGATGCCCAGGTAGGGATCTTCATCTTCTCCAACACCGGACGCCTCTATGAGTACTCCAATTCCGGGTATGTGCACATATCTGCTTTCTCTTGTTCTCGCATATGGATTGATAATTATTCTGTGAATCTAATAGCAACATACAGATATTTTTTCAATTCATGTATTCAATCCGTTTAATTTTCCCTCTTACTGTTGAGTGCGTGCATCCATATGGTGGTCAAATTTTTGGAGATACAACATCTCTCTCTCTCTCTCTCTCTCTCTCTCTCTCTCTCTCTCTCTCTCTCTCTCTCTCTCTCTCTCTCTCTCTCTCTCTCTCTCGTGTGCAAATCCCAGTAAGCAGATCTTGGAAATCAACACACCTGGAAGTTTAATCAACTGGCAAGTTCATTTATGTCCATGCCGTCAAGTTCCTAGCCTTAATTCATTTCATATGAGATATGAGCTGCAGGTCTTTGCAGTATATAAATCCTCCGGAACAGTTCACATTCGACCTCGGTTAAGCATACTATTTCGAGTATACTTTTTTTGGGGGGGGGTGGGGGAGGGGGTGTTATTTCTGCATGCATGAGAGCACTGTGATCTATGACTTCTCCATGTTCACCACTCAAACCGTGAAATGCTGAAGAACACTGTGTTAATTGGAGCTTCAACTTCTTCCATTGAAATACAAAAACTTGTCTTGGTAAAAGTAAACAATATATATTGATCCACTACTGTCTCCTCCAACATATATATATTCAGGCAAGCAACATAGAGTATCTCAAAGATCAGACAAATGCAACTAGCTATACTGTCAACTGTCTTGTTTGTCTTGACATCATATTACGGTGCTAGGATGGCTTCCGCAGTTGCGAACATGAAAGAAAAATATATAATGGTAGAAGATACAGTCCCAAAATGAAAAAGCAAATACACTTAACCTAAAGAATATGCCAAATCTGTTTTCTTTAGCACAGGATATAAATAAATATATTTTCATTGGGTAGTACATGCAATTACAGCTTTTATTTTAACATGTTATCCATGGAAATAAATATAACCTAATTCGTTCAAGTGAAATCAAAAAATGCCTTCGCACTTTTTTCATATATAGATTCTCTGTCCGGTTCATTCCTACTACTAATGTTGTGAAATACACTAGTGTAAATAATAAGTTATTTGTAAATTAGAAAATTATGTCATACACGTGCATATATCACCATGAGTACACCAAACACATGAAAATTTGTCGCCTAACAATGAATCTTCGAGTCATTGTTCATGGTTAAGCTCGCATGTGTTAAGTATGAGCACTTGGAGATTACCCTTCATTGGTGGAAACATGACTCCACATTTGACTGGGATCAGGATGATGCATGATATGAGGAGTACTCTCTCTGTTCCAAATTATCTAAAGTCTAAGGTTTGTCATAAGTCACACTTCTTCATGTTTTGCAAAATATATATAATATATGCTTTTAGCTGTGCATAGGAGTAATACAAACTATACAATGTTGCCAAGATAGTTTTTCCGACAAAGGGTAGATTTTATTGACTCAAAATGAAGCATCAAGAGGATACACCCATCCTCTGCATAACTAGGATGCACATACCCAACACCAACAAACACACAATGAAACATGATGGCATTGAAAAAAAGTCATACAAGACCAAAATTACGCCTAGCCGGGAAATGGCCAAAAAATCCAAAGCAAGCAGAAAAACAATTGGCAAACTACATCAATGATCATATTCTCACAGACGATCTCTTGACATCACAAGGACAACGAGAACAGTTCCCCAGTAGCAACAACTTTAGGAAGGTAATGATGTACAAGCGCCACCATCACCCTATCCAACCACCGAACGCCGAATCTTAGGTTTTTCAATCTAAAGATCTAAATCCGAGCAATGACTTCAACAACGTAATGACGCAACAACATCGTTGTTGCTAGGTATAACCAACTAGGTTCATACCTAGAGCTTTTATCCTGGAGCTTGAGACTGGGTACTCGAGAAGCAGCACCAAATTGCAGTCTTCATTGTTGTCACCACCAAATCCCATGATCCAATCAGCAACATGTTACCAGGGTCTTTACGTGATGCCACTCAAGCAAAAAGAACTTGCATGCACAAGCGTGAACTCCAGCCACGACATTGCATGTGTGATGGGGATTGACGAGGGAGGAAGATCATCGGCCCCTCCAGTATCCCTATTCGAGACCCTCCAGGAATCCCGTACGGCCGTCCTTCTATATGGTCCTTACATGTGGCATAAGAACCTATGGAAAAACTTAATTAGTCATTATTTCCTTGTCCTAAGATCCAAGACCCTCCGAGCCATCGTGACCATCGCCTAACAACGCAGGAGCACATCATTAGCCTTGTATCCAAGCAGAAAAATACCATGTTGGGACACAACAAGCCACTGTTGCCACCCGCGTACCTGTAGAGACTATCATGGCCACACACATCTCACTCAAAATTCGATGTCTAGGCTAGAAATGCCATCACCGCCGTTGCACAACCATACCCTCTTCCTCATCCACCATCCATAGATTTCATGTCAAGTTGAAGGATAAGAAAGTGGGACCTCCCTCCGCCACGTTCCTCGACTAGTATCAGGGCTTAGCTCGTCCACTAGTCACTAAAAATGGCAAGGGGAATGGATGACAAGGAGGAGGTAGGAGGCTGTCGAAGCGCTGGCTAGGAAGGGAGATCGGGGTGGAAGCAGAAATTGTTCTGGTTGAAGATGATTGATTAGCCACGACTTCTTTATACTGAGCATTTATAAAGATTTCTCATGTTAGCAATTTTAAAAACTTTTTGTTGTCAATTTCAAATCGTTCATCAGAATGACGCAAAGCATATATCATGGGAAATACCTTTATTAAATATGAACTTCGATATATAACACTTTCATAAATTCCTTATGGTTAACAAGAAATTGTAGAAACACCAATTGAGTCCCTACATACTGAACTGGACAGGTTGTGGAGTAGATATTTTTATGACCCATAAAATACTTGCCAAGTAGTTGTTCAATGTATAGGAAAATGATCCTATACTATTAGGAGTATGTATATCCACATTTATACGCCATTTACATGGCTCAGTTATGCATTTTTCTCATTTTTAATACATTGCATCAATAATTACTCACACTCAAAAGTGAGTTCTATGAAAATTTTCATTTGAGTGCATATGTTCATGTAATTCGCATTTATACTATTTTTGTACATAAAATAAATATATTGTGAAAACTAAGGCTATATACCTTTTTCTTCATAGTACTATCGTGGTATCTTAGAAGAATTAATATGGAATATTGAGAATACCAACTATCTATAATAGATTCATTGATGGTGTGTATGAAATGTAGTAGTACATAAATCGAGACATATAATTTACTCACACTGACACATGTATGCCTCACTGACGGATACTCTACTCACTCGCAAGAAATTTCAGTAAGCATGACGTTATTATCTATTTTGTGTACTATTTTTTTTTTGAGATTATAGCATGGTCTCCCTTCTTTACCAGAATGAAACCCTTAATTGAAAGATACCAGGCTGTTAAAGATGGTCAAAAACTCCTGAGTGCAAGTGCTGAAGCTAAGGTATGACTTCCACCGTAGTTCTCAGTGACTTTTCATACTATCATATCTTCCAAACCATGGATTCTGTTCTTCTTCAGATATTTCATACTTTCAAGGTTGTAAATGTACATATTCAGCACCACACTATGTACGGGCATAACATGATGTTTTACCCTTTACCCATGGCTAAGTCTCCTATTGATTGTAATGGGCTCTTTTGCACCCTAGTATCATTGGGCAATAACCACCAAAACACCAACAATCATCTAATTGGAAAATGCAAGTTTAAACTCTATAGCCTAGAGGGGGGGTTTGGGAAGAAGAGGTTATGCAGGTGAGCGTGACGAGTAGGGGGTAGCATGTTACCGGGGACTTACCGCTAATTGTATGAATTAAATTTATATGTGTGGGGGTGTACTACTAGGTTATCAGGCATATGAGCCTCTTGGCACTACAGATGGGTTGCTTAATCACGTCTTGATATCTAGCTATCACATATATACGGACCTTATAAAAACCCTTGGGTGATGTTAAAATTTATTAAAAAAATACATCAATACCTATTTGACATGGTCAGTTTCACAAAAATAACATTCTATTATGATGAGGTCCATAATCATTATTCTCCATTGGCGATGACCTGTCAAAGATAGCCCAGTATTTCTAAACAATTCATATTTCGTATTCTCCAATGTGCATTAACTTTTTTTGTGAATGTACATTAACAGTTTTGGCAAGCGGAAACTGCTCGCCTGGAGCAGCAACTACGTACCTTGCAAGAGAATCATCGGTATGACTGATATACAACCAAATGTAGAACCTTGAATATGTTTGTATTCTCTCAGCTAAAAAAGGGCCAATTTCTCTTATTCTCATGGAGATACTTTAATTTTATTATTATCCTGGATTCTTGGTCTATGTATACCTTCTTTTAGTTTCTTGATGACTTGCTATATGGTTTGCATCGGTCACAAAAATACACATAACTGAGCAAAATGTATTAAAACAAAATACCATATAGTTATGTGTGTTTTCGAAACAAAGTAAAAATCTGACCTATACAAGTTGTCACCGAAAGCATGTATATAAGTAGTGCAACATCGACACCTTACATTTTAAAACATACACGTTAGTAAGATGAAATTTTGAATAGAAGTT
>NC_057813.1:743333321-743340574 GCF_018294505.1 Triticum aestivum
TTTCATCATGATTGGCAAAAGTTACACTTGGTACCCATATTGAACAACTTGTAAAAGATAAAGTAAAATCCTGTAATTAGATTATGATATATATATATATATATGTACCTTACTAAGCCACTGCAGGCAGTTGCTAGGACAACATCTATCTGGTTTATCTTTTGAAGACTTGAAGCATTTACAAAATCATCTAGAAACGAGCTTGTATAACATTCGACTAACTAAGGTAATACATATTTGTCGTTCTCATCTTCTGGGTTCATGCATCTAAAGTGTCACTAACTATATTAATCGTTATTCCAGGACAAATTTATTGGCGATGAAATGCAAGAGTTAAACATGAATGTTAGTGCCTAGTCTGTCAATTATTATGATTGTACTGCATACCAGCATATTACAGTTTGGTGTTCGTTTTATGTTATTTCATAAACTTTCAACTGCAGGAAAGCCTCATGCGTCAGGAAAATATAGAGCTACATAGGAAATTAAACATCGTTCATCAAGAGAATACGGAATTACAAAACAAGGTGCACATACTTGATTACAAACATTCTTGTTAAGGGCACTAGTCATCAACCCCTGGTGAAATTACAAAAACATAGATTATGTTTACATTGTATATGAACTATATATGTATTAAAGCATAGGAATTTATAGGAATAAACTTCAAGGAGTCATGTTTCAAAAAAACCCATTACCTTCCGGCTCACAAAATAAACTACCCAGGGCTTCCCAACTTTTGCATACTAATGGGACATGAACAAAGTGGCGGCCTCTCTATGGTAGAAAATAATTATTCTATTAGCAATGACATTTGAAAAAATGTATTAACTGTCTTTCATAACTTTCATAACTAACATGAGAATTATTTCATAATTCATGATTTTAAAATCTAACCCATATTTTTTTGGTGCGCCATTTCATAGTTAATATCTTATGATTTGTAATTTTTTTACAGTTAACATTCAAAGCTCGAAAAGAGTTTTTCCCAGCTGAGATGGTACCTAATATAAAAATGTATTTTAAATGGAAGTGTACAATATTTATTCTCTTATTAATGTGAACTTATCGACCACATATTTCGCTTTGTATTAAGTCGCAATATGGGCCATACACTGTGAATTGCTAGCATAGCAATGGATAAGATTTCTTGAATTTGTAATTAATGTGGAGGATTGAAACTCTTATGATTCCATGGATATATATTTCGTGTGTATAATTATTGTCTATCATAGATATATAATTTCGCGTCTAATGTTGTTATGATGTTTCCATTTTTCAGTTAAATGATCAAGGAGCAGTGAACATGGGAATCACAAGTCCTTTTACCAAGTGCAACATTACTGCTCCAACGGACAAAAATTCAGTTCGCCTGGATTCATGCCACGCAGATTGGGATGATGAACCAGAATCGTCCACCTTCTGGTGAACTATATTTTCTTAACTTGTCTTTATTTGCGTATGAATTATTAAGCCTACGTTAGGGTACACACGTGTAGGAGCTAACATTATTTGCATCATTCCCTCAATGCAGCATACTATGACTATCCGGAGATTGACTCCGACATGCGTTGCTCGAAATATCCAATACAAGGACCGTCAGTAGATATATCAACCGAATTAGACTAAGTCTCCCATATCAGGGTACGTTGAAGATCAAATTCTGTGTAAATCAAGTGCTAGTTGTTGTTTCTCCACTAAGTATGTTCCCAAGAATTGTATGCATAATTAGATTTACCATTGTGAGATTTTGAATTTCTTTCATGTATTTTTTTCCTTGTAGTCCATGTAACTAAGAAAGCAACAAGCTAGATATTTGTTGTATATCTTGGACATATATAAGTAAACTTTCATTATAGTCATGAATAGAATACAATACAATACATGTGTATGCACTAATATATCCCAGTCTTTTCATTGCAGATAAGCACACCCTATGTTTCTTTCAACATCAATGCAAAACTATAACAAACTTTAAGTTGTTGGTGTGTACATACTGAGGTGTTGAAACCATTCATTGTAAGAAAGAAAATCAAAGAAGAAGGTACTATTCTGGAATATGAGAGTCGAGAGTCTCCGGAAGAACACTTCTGAGCAAAAAATTGTGGTAGATTACAATAATTTCCCTTATCTAGTAGCAACTTGGGAGTCGTAATCTTTCTATGAGAAATAGTCTACAAACAAGAAATGGTGATACTGTGAGAGGAAAGGTAACATTGCTAATGTGGGTGATCAAGCTACCAATGCGCCATAGGACATCTAGAGTTCACAAAGCATGAGTAAGTAACTGAAAGTAATTTTAATTCCGAATTCAATATACACGGGGTGGGACAATGAAATTAACACAAGTATTCATTCTTTCCAAGACTAGGTAACCCAAGTTTCTATGGGTGGCTAGTTTTGTCATTTGGTTTGCCAAATGCCCCTATTACCTTCACGAGGTGAACGAATCGTGCTTCATGGCAGTTGATGGAAAAAATTGTTCTGGTGTACTTCGATGATATCTTTTCCTATAGCAAGATTTTAGATGAAGATGTCATTCTTGTTGCTAAACTTTTCCATGTGCTTCATAAATAAAAGCTCTATACAAAAGTTCTGCACCAAGAAGCTTGTTTTGTTGGTAAATATTATATCTTCTCATACCACCAAATAAGGTGAAGCTAAAATCTTCAGGATTCAGTGTCGGACAAACCCCATTCAAGTGCCTAATTCTTCTTGGGTTAGCCGGCATTTATCCTTTGTTATTAAGTGATTTTAGTGCCATCATCTAACCACTTATTAACGGCCTCACTAAAATGAATGTGCCATTCATGTGGATTAAATCCCAAGATCATATTTTCTAACAATTAAGGAAACACTTAACCAAAGCACCCCTTACTTGCCTTACAAGATTTGACTAAAAAACTTGAGATTGACTGTGTGGTGCTAATGTAATCGGTCTATGTGGTGGTTTAATGCAAAAGTTAGGCATGTATCATACCATAGTGAAACATGCCATTGCTCAAATGAATCACCCCATTTATGATATATAATGGTGTCCTTGTGCACGTGCTTGAATTTTGATAATGTTTTCTTTGGACAGAGTAATTTCTTACACTTTCAAATCATGACTGGTTAAAGTATACTAGAAGGGTAACGCGGGCCTTGCCGCGCAAATTGGAATGAGCGTGATATAAACTTAGTACGTTGTTGTGATAAGATGTTTCTTAGAGAGCCTGCTTGTATCAAATTACAATTTAAATAGTGTCAATATACTTCCTCTTATCTTAATCTACATGAAGAAAACACATTGTTTTATCTCAAATGATAACCATTTCTTTCAAGTAATCATTGCTTTAAGTATGAGGATAAGAATGAGTCTCTGGATTCAGCCACAAAAAGATTATCAATAGAGTTATCAAGAAAATGATACTAACAAAATTGGCAAATATGTTACGTATCTTAAATGGATTACAATTCACACGGGAAGCGAACCATATTGGCAGTAGCTCTAGTGCCACAACCAATATTTAGTCTACCCAAACTTATGTGTATTTTGTATTGAAAGCATTCCCTGTTGTATCAGCTAAAGAAAGCTTTGCAGTAGAGACCTAAAATTACAGCAACACTACCTAGATGAATAACTAAGCAGGGAAGTGAAGTAACATACACAAAACTTTACTGAATTAGCCAAGAAAAAAAAAGTGGATCTTCAAATCACAAAACATCATATTGCTTCAATCCTACATTGGAAATTCAAATTGGAGACCATATTTTTTTGCCGGAGTAAAGATGCATGGAAAGAGTTGGTGAGTCTGCGGTTACGCAATCGACCATGTGCCGAGTATCACATCCTGCTAAGCAAGGCTAAGATAAGAATCACTGGCAAGTTGATGCTCGGGAATTTAGGTTCCTCTTATCTACAATATAAGATGTGTTACCACCAGGTCCTTAAAATATAGCGAATAACTTCGTAACTTTAATTTTGAATGAATGTACCTTTTATGCAATTCTTACTCAGAAAAAAAATATTGGTGTCTTATGGTATGTTCTTTTTCTTTACCTTAAAGATGTCTTGAAACTGTTAGATTCTCCAGGATCAACGGAACACAAGCTTGAGCCACAGGAAATAGGAGAAGATGATCATACCTTGATCTGATGGAGATGATCATACCTTGACCTGATGGTGGAGCCATGTTCTCTTTTGATTCCTTCACCACCTAAAGCTTGATCGGCTTCTTGTGTTCTGTCCTTCCCAGTGCTCCAATGCACGGCTTGCCCAGTAGCCTTTTTCTTGAGTGCTGCTAGCAAATTCCTGTGGTAGAGATTTATTTAAAATTAGCTTAGTTTAGGTTACACATCATTATATCCAACAGAAACACCATCTTGAGAGATCTATACGAAAAAATAACGCATTTGCAAAATATCACAAAAAATACAACTTCACAGTGCATTTTAAGAGGAGATCTCACTATAGAGCCTCGGCATGTGAACTTACAACACAAGCTCTAATTTTAACCTAATGTTACTTGTGTTCTGGATCGTCAGCTCACCTTATCATGTTCGGGATGGTTGCAACTAATTCAACCAAACTCGGCCGAAGGGGGCAAAGTGGCTTCACAAAACATCCCCAAAATGCCCGTCGGAATCCCTAAACACGCTGTTCACACATGACAGAAATCACCGAAGGTAGGTCAATATACACCCACATAGAGAGGGAAGAGCAGGAGGAGCACTCACGAGCGGCGGCAGTGCAATGGAGACGAGGACCCGAGGCGATGCCAAAGCCCCTCCAATCTGGAGGCCGGTAGGGACGTCGGAGACCACTAACAGCCACGGCGTATAGGCGAATAGACATTCACCAACAAGAGTGATGCACCACCTGTTTTTTGGTTGTCCTGCTACTCTTTTAAAGCTCTTTGCTTATTTGTAGTTTACTGTTTTCCTAGACATCTACATCCTTTCCGTTCGTCGTCATTTTCAAAGAAAAAAGGAAATTGGAAAAGATCAAACTAAATTAACAAAATGTGACATACTAAAAAATTAAAAACCACCAAAAGGGAAGAAGTAACGGTCATATGAGATGCAATACAGAAAAAGTTAACACAAAAATTAGTCAACAGAGACCGAAAAAGAAGTTACGGTCATCAAAAAGTAGTTTAAGCATGAACCAGGTATATGGAAGTATGCAAAGATGTTGCACTGTCATGATGTGCTGAAGAACCATGAGTGCAAATGCAACAAACAACCGCACATGAATTCAATTATGGTAAAAAAGAACAAATATTTATTACCAATTATAAATGAATAACAGGAAGCAAGCACGAGGCATATGCACAAAATTAACCATGCCTAGAGGTTGCTTTTCCATGTTTGGTTTACAATTGTTAGTGCAAGTACTTATCTTAGTAGAATGGAAATCTAAATTCAGTTACGTCGGCCTAACCATCCTAGATATAAGCTTACAATAAAAAAGGACTTGATTACGTAGTAATCAACAGCAGCACCAGCAGCACATGGAAAATTATGGCTGCCAGGCAGTTTGGTCTTGATAATTTAATGCACATGATGGGTAGCATAAAATTCATCCTCTGCATCCTCAACATGAAAAATATAAATGATGTGTACATGACCCAAATATTTAAAGCCCGGCAGAACTGCCTATGTGATTATATCAATGCACCCTTCTACATAGTTAATAAGCAACTACTTTCAGGGTAAAATGGAAATAGCCTGTTGCAGCTAATACTGATGATAAGATAATTAATCAATGGATAGGGAAGGAGTAATAAAAAACAGTGTTGAAAATAAAAATAAACTGGTAGTAAGACAATGGCAAATCAAGATAACATTTCTTTAACCCTTACGAAATTTTGTAACTTCTGGGCATGTAACTAAGATTCAATTCTAGAGGGGTGGATTGCATAAAACCACCACATTGACGCATAGGTTTGCAGGAAACACCGGTTTACAAATTTGAGACAAAAACAACTGATTGGTGGCTTAGGTCATTTTGATGAGGATTTTGATATGTGGGTCCCGCATTTGATAATGTGGCATAACAATTGGTCTAGAACATGTTAGACAATGTTTGATATAAATTTAATATATAGTCCCTAGTATTTTGTGTTGGAACCCTTCAAGCAGAAGACAAAAATAAATCAAGACCCCGCGCCCAGCTCGACCTTGCTATACCGCACACTCGACAGTGAGGCGGGGCCCGATGGACGACCACTCCCGCCATGACATGTGGCCTAACCTCAGTGCTCGGACTAGTGGTGGCACCCTCTGCGAGGCCTTCCTGGGTTTGGTTGTGGAGAACGACGACGATGAGCTCAACACCGTAATTCAAGACGTCTGTGATGAACATGCCCAAGATGTGTTGGAAATAGGCCCTAGAGGAAAATAATATTGTATTATTATATATCAATTTTCATAATTAATAGCCTGTATTTCATGCTATTACTGCTATCATACTGGAATATGTGATACAGTGGAAAACTCATATGCACATGTGGAATGATAAACAGTAAAAGTAGGTTCCTAGTCTCGCCTCTTAAGACTAACTCAAGTGTTGTTGATGATCATGTTTTCCAGATCTTAGGACCTCATTAGCTGTAATGGTTGTCCTAAAACAACATTGAGAGTACGACATTAGAAGAACGATCATATTGAGTCGACCCAAACTTGTTTGTTATAGTTTGAGATAATATCGTATGAAATCAATTGTCATAACAAGGAGAGTTAACATGTGTTTTATTTCTTCAAGCCATGAGAGTATCGCCGTCACTTCCTATCATACGGTGAACGTAGGGGTTGCTCAAACGTCATCTATAACACAGTGATCATAACGACAACTTATTGGTTCATAGGAAAGTTTGATAAGGGACATGATAGCTCAAGAGTGGGATTTCCTCCTCCGACGGTTGAGAGATATTCTAAGGTCCCTCTCGATGCGATAACATCCATCATTCTCTGGCAAGTCATAGGTGCCTCCATCACAGGAATGCCGGAACACTTCGACGAGAAAGAAGAACAAAATCGGCAATGAGGGCAATGGTATAGTGAGCATGTGTATGACTCAGGAGGATACTGAAGCATCCTGGGTTTTCTAAGTATTGCAAAACAACGGGAACATCACATGATAACCAAAGGTTCACTAGAATATCAATTTTGTAATCATACGGATCAATGTGGACGTCCATGTTTCCGTTATCGGTCATTGAACGAATGGGTTTTGTTGATGTCTATGATTTACCGAACCTACGATGTCA
>NC_057813.1:743345162-743347410 GCF_018294505.1 Triticum aestivum
TGGGCTACAGTGCGTGCGGGTCACTCACAAAAGCCCGGAGAAACTGTTTTTTATAGCAGACGGACGCACAAAAATTTAGTACTGCCTTTGATAAAAAAATATTTTTGAGGGTGAACGGATGAAAAAAATCAGAAAAACACACCTTGCTTTATTAATACTAGTACATGTACCCATGCGTTGTTCCACTTATATTCAAGTCTGACAAACATTGAAATAAAGTTTCCATTATTTCTATTGGTCCATATATGCGGGTGTGTTTCAACGGGTTGAGTTATCCTTATTTGGATCTTGAAGTGTTGATGTGAGAAGCTACCTCGATCCGCGGACACTGATGTCGGAGGAGATCATCCAAAGCTATGTGTATATGTTCGGTTGCATTTCGGAATAAATTTAACTAAACTGAACAAATTTGAGGGATATTTAGACAAACCAGACTACATTAATTCATACTTGAATAATTTTTAGATAAACCCGAATGCTTTTCATCTACATCAGAGGAAAACTAATTGCATTTTGATATATTCGAACTAAACCGTACTCTAAACCTAGTCTAAATGACCGTCGGTGCCTGTTTGCCCATTTCCTGCCGGCCATGAGCCCTGGGAACTGAAGCTCTAGCTTCGCCTCCGCAGCTTGAAAGTGGCTAATCGGCCAGCGAAAGGGCGGAGGTCTTCTTGAGACTAGAGCGTCAGCGATCCCCCATGCTCTACTCTTTCTCGCTGCCGGCGGTGGGGCGCGGGTGTCGCAGAGCTGGCAACGTTGCCCTCGTCTTCGCTAGCTCTTGCCGTATACTTCACCGACCGCCTCGTCGATCTTCTTTTAGAAGGCTTCTGGCTTTCGGCAGCATTGGCGGTGATTTTTGTTGTCAACTCTAGTGAGAGGCAGTCCCAGATAGCTTTGGAACTCGAAGAGGCCATGGCGGGCATGGTGCAAAGAGGATAAAAGGAGCGGGGGAGGATTGATGTGGCTATGGCGGGCCTTGAGTTTAAATATGCGGCCGATGGCAGGGAAACCGTGCATGTTTAATGTAGGGAAGCGGAATGATGGCCGGTCGTATAGAGCGGTGATCCAAAAGGATTCCGTCGAAGAGGATGAGCTTCTGGCAAAGCATGGAGGCGGCTATCCCGGTTTCATCTCTTGGTTCAATCAAACGGTAATTTTCATTAGAACATTTCATTTCTTCGTCTAATTTGTGGCCAATGCAACAATCCCTTTCGTATTAAACTTGTAGGCTAATTCAGAGCTTATAGACGCCGAATTGAGACAAGTCGCCAATGGTTTTGACTATAAGGTCCGTTCATTTGACAAATACGACATCAACACGTATCGCTTCCGTACCTATGGCAAAGAGCTATCTATGGCCGATGGAAAGTCTACAAATTGTTGTCTCTGCTATCGGTGAAGGAGATACCGAGTATTATGAAAGAGTTGAAGCAATTTATGAACATCAATTCTATGGTGCAAACCCACCAAACGTCGTAGTCTTCAAATGTTATTTGTTCTAGCCCAAGGAGACTAGAAGGACTGATGAACATATAGGGCTAGTGGAAATCAATCAAAGCACCCATTTGGATGTTCCCGATATTTATATTATGGCTCAACAGGCAACCCAAGTTTTCTATCTACCGTGGGCCTGTCAAAGTGATCCTAATCTCAAAGGTTCGGATGTCGTTTATGAAGTTCCTCCACGTGTTAGACCACCTCCCTCCAATGAAGATGATTATGAACCTCACATTAACCCAGACACATATGAAGGAGAATTCTTCCAAGAAACACGTCTTTACAAAAATCGTTTCAAGAACTGCTCTACTCCACCCCAGAACATTGAAATAGACAGCGACAGTGAACCCGACTTCACCACTCAGCCGGAACAAGAAGAGCCTGAACTAGAAGAGGTTACTGCTGCGGATGACCTGTCAATGCTTGACAGATTACGTTGAGGTGACCTTCCACATGATCATGCATTTATTAATGATGATGATGAGCACGTCATTACTGATAGTGATGATGATGATGCATTTATTGAACCAGAGTATTACTAGGTATTAAATTGTTTATGTTGTACTTGATTTGTATAGTTACTTGTAGAATTTTCTTACTTTCTATGATTGTTTCTTATACATAGCGCCATGGTCTTGATATCCGTCCCCGTCGGTCCTCGCCCGCTTTATGATTCTAATGTGGTAAATCCTCTTTTATAACTATTTGTTGCATTTCACATTTATGACAATTATGGCCATCAAGTTGA
>NC_057813.1:743351167-743352639 GCF_018294505.1 Triticum aestivum
GAAGGGCATGAAGAAAAAGTACATACACATGAGTATGCTGATTCAAGGGCCGAAACAAACTAGGAAATAACATTAATCTATATCTGAGGATACTGAAAGAGAACCTACACACGCTATGGACAGCACCGGTCAAGACATGGGCCGCCAGCAAAGGAGAGTATTTTTGAATGAGATCCGCGCTGATGACAAGATGCATGAGTATCTCAGTTATGGATATGTCTTAGGCCAGGTGTGCCACGGCTATTATGGATGCACCAGGTGCATGGATGATACAATGTCTCAGCAGCTAACAAAAGATTGAGGGTCTGGGAAAATCGTGTACATGGGGCATCGAAGTTGGCTCGAGGTGGACAACTTGTGCAGAAACCATGGAGATCTATTCAATGGTGCCGCTGAGTATCAAGGACCTCCACGTAAGAGGAGCAGCCCCGAAATCGATGAGTTGTTGAAAACTGGGAAGAGTGCCCCACGCCGGGAAAGATGAAAAAGGCGAAGGAGCCGCTGCTGATGGTATGGAAAGCGGGGTCTGTTTTCTGGGACATGGAGTACTGGCCCAAACTCGACATGCGCGCCTCATTGCCTGATCAAATGCATATCACGAAGAATGCCCTCAAGAGCAAAACAAATTTAGACGTCCCCTAATCATTTTCCGGATAACTCTAGCTACATTCATGCACATAATTAAGGCGATCATTCTTGTTGCTAGATTAAATCAATTGTCAGAACCTTGTGAAAGTGACACCATGCCGTCAATGAACTAAGCTGAAGCAACACTCGAGGGAAGCAAAGAAAGAAAGTTAGCCTTCACATGCACATGTGATCAAGATCGAAACTGACATCTACTCATAGAACCGCTCATGATGCCACTGTTGGAAAATGTAGTAGAAAACAATAAGTTTCTGAGTATGAATACCCAGGAACAATATGAAGATGCATATAGGGTTTGGACCAATGATCATTACCAACTCTAGAGTGTTACCGAAGTAGACGAGTTGGTGTAGACCATACTTGCAGTCCCTCCAACCGTTGACAACGATCTCGCCCTCGAACAATCTCTAGAACAGAAGACCGAAAGCATGGCCTCCCTACTTGGTTGCAAGCATACAGTCTGGATGATCCAGTAGAATTTCCCCGTCCAAAGCTTCTTATTATGAGGATTGGAGGAACTAGATCAAGCTCTACTTAGTCATCTAGGACCAACTAGAACTAGAGCTATAAGAACTAGAGGAGGCTCCCAAACTTGTGTGTAGAAAAGGGCCAAGACCTCCACTATATACAGGTTATAGGGGAGAGGGGCAGCCAATAGGAGGGGCAGGACTCCCCTCCCCTTGCGCTGGCCAACAAGGGAAGGGGAGTCCTTCCCCTTCCCCAATTTGGTATCCCCTAGAGGGAAAGGGGCGGGCCTCCCCACTTGGGCCTTGGTGGGCCAAGGTCCTTCCACCACTTGGCCTTTTAAGGCCCATTGGTATTAA
>NC_057813.1:743354037-743356509 GCF_018294505.1 Triticum aestivum
GGGGGGGGGGTCTCGCCCCCCCTCGTCCCCCCTTAGATCCGTCCCTGACCGAGAGGTCCCTAAGAATATATCTCCATCATTAGAGGAGCAAATCCCACTATCGAGCTATCTAGTACCTTATCAAACTTCCCGATGAGCCTGTAAGTTGTCGTTATAATGACCTTGTTACAGATGATGTTTGAGCAACCCCAAAGTCCATCATATGGTAGGAAGTGGCCACGATGCTCTCATGGTCTGAGGAACTAAAACACATGCTAACTCTCCGTGTTATACCAATTGATTTCAGTCGATATTATCTCAATGCATAACAAGCAAGTGTTTTGGTCGATTCAATTTGATCGTTCTTCTAAAGTCATATTCTCAATGTTGTTTTAGGACTATCATTACACTTAGCGATATCCTAAGATCCGGAAAACATGATGAGCAGCAAAACTTGAGCTAGTCCTAGAGGCAAGACAAGGAATATATACTTTAGCATTTATCATTCCACACATGCATACGAGTTTTCCGCTGAATCACATATTCCAGTATCACAACAGTTATTGCATGAAATATAAACTCTTAATTATGAAAATGGAAATATAATAATACAATATTATTGCCTCTTCGGCATATTTCCAACATGGATCCCAGTCCATTCATCCATATTTCTATCAACGTCGATTAACATACTTTTTTATTTCATGTACAATCTAAACTTTATTTACTGTCATTGCAATCAATATTACCAAACAGAAGTTGCAAATATCCGTTAACTAGTAGGACTAGTAAGATTGACCATCTTACTAGTTTTGATGGAGGTCGAGTCAAATTATGTGTTTATGCGTGAAGGTACTAATCTTTGGTCGTTTTGCAAGACTTCTACTTGTTCGATAAACCTTAAGATCAAGGGCGAAACACCTTTGTAGATTAGAGAAAGAAATGTTCTCCACAGGGGCCTCCTGGCCCAATTTTTGCTCCATGGTTCTATTCTGGTGCAAACTCGTCTTTCTAGTTTGTTGGTATTTTTCTGAGTTCCAAAAAAGCATGCTATCCACTATGATTCATTTTTGTGCTTTTCTGCACCTTTTCGGCAATTTCCCCTTAGTCGGAACACTAAACTTCAGACAAAGAATGCATAAGTATGATATGATCATCTACAAAACATGGATAATAATGTGTAATTTATGATAAGAATAAGTTCTCAAAATGGACGTATCAATATAACACACACATATAGTTGTGCATAGGTCCGGAAGATTCTGCTGGAAATCTCGGAAGTGGCCTTTAGGGCAATCTACGGTCAAAAAGGGAACGCGCAAAGGGTCACTCGGACCCCTCGAAAAAGGCTGGAGAAGCCATCAAAAGGGAAGACCGAGTCAGTTGACACCAAGAGACTAGGGAAAAATGGCGTCCATCTGACCTGCGGCAAATCTGAATATCCACACATACATAGTGGAGGGGACAACCTTTGCTTCAACATCCGACGCAATGAGGAAGAAAGGTAGTTCTAGGCCTAAACTAGATCCAACCTTGTACATCCCATCGAATCGGCCAGCAGATTCCCAGAGACTTAGTTTATAAGTAGCTGGACCCCCACATTATAGTCATTTTTGTCTTTCCTCCATTGTTGACTTTGTTATTTTATCTGGTTTCTCCTTTCACTAGTTGACCAGCATAGTTAGCTATGACTTTTCTTGACAAGCCATGAGCATTGTTGACTGAGTTATACCATTTTTAGCACCTTGGACCTTGTTGACAAGCTCTATACAATTATGTGGGACCCCTAGAGAGTATTATTTATTTCCTCAAAACACAATATATTAGTCAAATTTACCTGGAGAATTCAAAATGCAAACAATAGAATGGATAATGAAATGCATAGATAAGAGAAATATACATACATCGACGTTTAATTCGTATACTTATAAAATCCGATAGTCTTTTGGTGTGTCCACTTTGCTGAGTATTCCTTGTGTTCTTGTAGCCAAAAGATTATTTAAAAGAAATGATCACTTAAGCACATAGACCAATATTCGTAAAGTTTGTGTGTTTTCACCGATGATTCTTTCATATTATTTTTATAGTGTAACACCCCATGTATGTTATAAGTTTCAAATTATACATGATCTGCCAGCAAAAGAAAGGTTGAGCTGAAAAACTACAATCATTGTGGTAGAGCTGCCTCGCATTGTTTCCAATATCTTCATATTGCACATAAATGTCTGATTTATCTACTGGTTCATTAATATAATGATCGCAAATAATATATCACATGAATTTATCAAAGTTAAGTAGCCATCATAATGGTGGGTCCTACTTATTACTGGACCACAGTACCAATATTTGTATGAAACTATATTATGTCGTTGACTCACGATTTGCAGTTCAGTTAGACACAACGACTCAATATTTCATACAATCTATCGTTGGGCTACACATCTGAACTTTATTTTCATGCATTGTTACAATTTCACTACAGGAAAACACGCG
>NC_057813.1:743356926-743367201 GCF_018294505.1 Triticum aestivum
CACACACACACACACACACACACACACACACACACACACACACACACACATACTGTTGTGCTGTTTTTGAAGGTGACAGAATAATTGGCAATTAAAAAACAAAGTTGCTTTTTGTGCATTTGATATCCGTGTCAGAATAAATTTTGTTCTCCATAAGATTATGTTGTTTCCTAACTGATATTTTTGATATCCATGAAATCATAAATTTTATTTCCAGCACATTTGGCAGACTAAAGATGATTCCCTCGCATAGGGAGGCCCACCAGGTTTTCATCTAAATATCGAGTGCGCCAAAGAGTAATGTTGTAGATCGTGCTAGCGTCCAAACCTAATGTGCCGTCGCAAGGAAAGGTTAGCTACACTTTATCTCGGTTACACTAAACTAAGTTTTCATATGACAAGCGCATGATACCATGTTGCTCACCACATGCCCGGTCTGTGGTACAGTACTAAGAAAAAGAAATACGTAACTGCTCAAATGTCTTGTCTGGAGGCCATACAAACCAGGTCATGCAGTACCTCCATTCAAAGTACGAGTACAAACAAAAAGCAATCAAGAGATCACAGTTGATTAAAGTCATTGGTAGATGATTGTGCCGAAAGTTGGTCTATCCCGCAAGTTAAATACTATATGACAGTATTCGTGATAATTTATATGACAAGTTGGATGCCTTAGCCCTTAAGCGATCCACAACTGCCATGGACAAAAAGTCGTCTCTATCTTCGAGATTCTGATGTGGGAAATAAAAATAATATGACATATACGTACGGACGAGCATGATAAGCTATAGCTAAGCAATGGTGTACCTCCCCCCTAGACCTATTTGACCCACCTCGCTTGGCCCATGTTACTTGATAAGAGCACACATAATTTACCAACGGAAGGGCATCCTGCTGGTTCTTTCTCATCCCAGATCGTTTTCCCAATTTCTGGAGCGCTTGGAGTGAAAGTGTGAGCCTATTTGATTGGAGATTGACCAAATAATAGCGTTCTTTTTCAATTTCTAGAGCGCCGGGACGTCTCGATCTGTGCTATCGCGCTATATTCCCAGGTATCACTTTGAATAGCTCACGTCTCTCAGCGTCTCTGGGCAGCTGCTCACTTATTCTTTGCACGGGAACATATGCATGGATCCGGGCCATCACATGGGACCTCCTAATTGACTGCCAAAACATCTTTTACGCACAACAAGCGACAACGATGACAGCCTCTTTATCAAAAATAAAGTCCTCTAGTACAGATCACAAGTTAGGAACCTTGGCAGGCGTACGTACCATCATGTGCTAGAACCATGCACATGCGCGTACGTTCATAAGGGCGTCTCCAAATTTGTACCAACTCTACAATCCAATTAGCGCCACCTGTAATAATCTACCTAGAGGCGCTAATTGGATTGTAGAGTTGGTACAAATTTTTAAAACCACTAGTACTAACTGACATTATTGTACTGATGTTCAAGTCTTTGCAGAACAACATCAACATAGCTATTAACAGGTTCAAGAACCCTAATGCCTTCCCATTGAGTTTATTCTATTGAAGGTGATGTAGGCCTTATATAGGGGTGGTGCATCAACAAATGACCAAGGTTACCCATGGTTGTGTTGGGTATGAGGAGTAAAATCGAATGGGGACTTATGGTGCTCGAGCACCATGGAGGCCTTTCTTTAAAGATAAAAATAAAAACCCGTGTTTAGACATTTCAAAAAAAACTGAAAAAATACGTGGAAACTTGTATGTGTTAACTACGGTTCCATGAATTTGTGTTTAAAATAATAATAATTTGTAAGCTACACAAAAAAAATCCGGCACAACGAGCCCATTGAAAATAAAATGTTACTCCATCCGATTCATATTAATTGTCTCTGACTTAGTACCAAGTTGTACCAAATCAATTACAATTAATATAGGAGGGAGCATAATGCTTTGCATATACGTAGTATACATGTGTATGTGTACTTACAAAAAAAAGTTGTGTTGTAGAAAATGGTTTTTGGGAAACGGGGACCAAGGTCCCCGAGCATCATTGGCATTTTAAAGGGTAAAAGCCACGAGTCCATGAATGCTACTAGTTAAAGTTGATGTATCCATAGTTATTGGCGCACTGGTTGTATCATCCACGCATGAGGGGGCCTTTGGATATTTGGGCCTCATTTAGACTTGGACTATCTTTCTTCCATGCCTTCATTGCTGATGTTGTCTTCGTTCTGGTTTCTCCTTTGATTAGTTGACCATGGTAATTTGCTTGAGCATTCCGAGGACATTTCTCTACTACAGACATGGAAGGGTGCACCTCTGGTGCACCTCTGGTGCATTAAGCAATAGTATTTTCTAAGGCATTACGAAGTCACCGCCAAATGGATAGCTGAAATATGGATTTTCCCTTCAAAGTTGAGGACTGGTTGAAGCATCAAGCGAGCAAGTCCTCGCGTCAACAAATCATTAGTTTCAATGAAAAATAACAAATCTACCAAGTCGATGAGTCGGGTGGCACAACAAGGGACGGGGTGACGTACGGTAGAGCTGCGTAGGAGGTGCACCTCATGAACCGGTGGTGTCACTTTGAGAGACCTCACATGTATCATTGGCCTTGCTCGCACGTGATGACCGCGGCAAGGTTCAGAAACTTGAACGTATCCCATGGTACCACCATGCAGTTGCATGAGTTCACATTGGAAGAAACGAGGTTGACATGGGCTCCTAGGTTTCACCCTTCCTCGATCAGTCACAGTGACCTGAGTATGATGGGCCACACATCGTCCCCGATCCCGAACTCATGGTGCCGACAAAGGGAAGAAGCATAAAGAAGAGGTTTAGGGGTGACATGGATGATCTAGCTGTTTACACCGAAATGAAACAATTTGGTAGCAGCCATTTCATGGAGGCACCGGACATCAACAATTGTGGTTAATGTGATGAGTCGGGATACAATCTTAGTAAATGCACCAAAAGGCCACGCATCGATGCCAACACTCCCACTAGTCAAACGACTGGACGAGGAGGCTCTATTGGTGGGCGTGGAGGACGATCGAGTCTTAGAGGAGCCGGTGGCACAAAAGGAGGTAGGAGTGGTGGCCGTGGAGGACGGCCGAGTCCTAGAGGTAGTGGACGAGGAGGCAGTATTGGTGGGCATAGAGGACGGTCAAGTCTTAGAGCATCTCTAGCCGTTCGGCCCCCGAGGACGCCGAAAAAGTGTCGTCTAGGGCCGAACCGGCGATTACTTTCGGCGTGAGGGCAATTGTGTTCCCAATCATCGCCCCCAACTCGGCGCAAACTCGGAGATTTGATTCGAATTCAGCACAAACTCAACGATTTTTCTTTCAAATTTGTACAAAAAACAGAAAACTAACAAACTATGGCTAGCCCTGCTATGCCATGGCCGCCACCCACCTTCTACCTGCAGAGGAGCCTGTAGAACTGGGTGTAGTCGTCGCAGTACTCGTCGTCACCATTGCCGTCGCTGTCGTCACCGTCGTCGCCACCACCCTGCGTCCCGCAAGAGCCGCCGCAATCCCTGCTGCACCCCTGACCAGGGTCGCCGAAGCGTGAGGGGTTGGACGTCCCGGGCGCGTCCTCCTCGTCGCTGTCGAGGATGACAATGTCGCCCACCTTGCGACTGTGGCGCCGGGCCTTGATGTCCTCGTAGGCCCGGCGCTGGCGCACCACCTGCGGCTGCCTTATTTTCCTCTGCCTCCTTCTTGGCTTGGGCAAGCACGCCTTTGAGGGACTCGACCTCGGCTGCGCCAACTATGATCATAATCAAAAAATTCCATGAGTTAAACTACTCAATATACATATCACTTCTGATGTGATAATAAATTCCTTATTCAAAATTTCTGCATACCTTTCGTTTCCTCAAACCGCTTGATAATGCGGTCGAGTTCCTCATTGGCCACTCGAAGTTTTCGATTCAGTTCGGAAACCTGTGCGGCATGGGCGGTAGCCGCCAACATGGATGGCTGTTACAAAAGTAGCACAGTACATTATTGTCCGAATTATCACGTGGATCCTCTGTCCGGTTTTTTCTAATCTGGACTGTGCCTCAGGGGCTACTGTCTATACACAGGTTTATCCTTTCATATGAAAAGTTTTTAGACCATTACGTCGCATATCTCAAAGCCTGTCAGTAGGCTGCAGAAGGCTTCATTCAGTCCCCTATTAGCAGACTGAACCTTTTTCATAACCGCACCCATCAGGGTGCAGTGCTCCTCCACGACGGAAGGACTTTGTCGTGCTTCCTCCAGAGCATGAGCCGCCTCCAAATTAATGGAGGCTGCTGATATAGCTATTTCTCCTCCCCCCCTCTCTTGAAGGGGGCTGCGTATCCAATCCCGGAGCCGCGTTGGTCTCCAGGATGGTGTTCGGCGGGGGCCCGGATTGATGGGGCTCCCAATCATTGGTTGTCATGGGGGTCGCTTCCGCCAGGTCTTCGGCGACCGAGGTATTAAGCTCAGGCACCTTCTCAACAGCCTCGCCCGCCCCTCCTCGGCTAGGAGAAGTCCTTCGAGACGACACTTCGGTGTCCCCCATGGCAATAGGCGAGGGGGCTCATGGTGGCGTGTCGTTGTCCTCCTGCCCGGGCGGCAGGGAGTTCCCCTCTGATAAGGGAGTGTGCGGTACCTCACAGGGAAGGCTGAAAGGCAAATAATGATACAACTCACATAACAGAGGCAGGTAAACTGAAGACAAACAATAAGATTATTAATACTTACAATTCGGCTAGGGGCTTCACCCTGGGGGTCTCTTGGGGACGTGTTTGAAATCGAAGTCCGAACTGTCCGAGAGGGCCAACTTCCCTCTTTACGGCACCTCCCCTCCGGGTCTTCGAGGGCAATCCTCTTCTTCCTCCTCCCCTTGCGGGGGAGTCTCTTTCAACCTCCACCTCCTCCTCCTCTTCCTCTTCTTCCTCGTCTCCCTCGTGGGAGGAGAGGACTTTGGTCTCTCCGGATATAGTGTCCGAAGGACCTTTGCGGTGGGGGCCGCCCTTCGCTTACTTGCCCTTCTTCTTGGCCTTCTTCTCCGGCGCCTGACAAGGCACCAGAACCAGCATCTCAGTTAGCTGGGGTGTGGCGGGGTTCTCCGGCAGCGGTGCCGCACAGTTGATCCGATCTGCCTTTGTTGTCCAGCCCTGTGCGGAAGGCGGGTGATAATATATCTATTAATTAAAACATCGGCCGAGTGGGTATTCAGAAAAACTAATGCTTACCTCTGAGGCCGGATTCTCGATGTCGAGTCCGATGTCCGCGGTCTTTGTCGGCCAGCTTTTTTGGGCCTTGAAGGACAGCTTCCATATGTCTTCGTGTGTGGTGCCAAAGAAGCGCCTCACGGCCCGTGGTCCCTCCGGATTGAACTCCGACATGGGGGAGGCCTAGTGTTGGCAGGGAAGGACGCGGCGGAAGAGCATCACTTGAGCCACGTTTGTGAGGCCGGTGTTCGTACCCAGCACGTTGGTGATGCGTTCTGTAACATCTTCACCTCTGTTTGGGACCCCCAATCAAGGCCCTTGGCGGTCCATGAGGTGAGCCTTGTAGGGGGTCCGGATCTGAAGTCAGATATGGCCACCCAGTTGGCGCGGCGGGGTTTGGTGATGTAGAACCACTTTTGCTACCACACCTTGACAGTCTCGATGAATGCCCCTTTGGGACATGTGGCATTGGGCAGCTTGCTTACCATAGCTCCACCGTAGTCTGCGTGTTGTCCGTCGACCACCTTTGGCTTTAGATGGAAAAACCTTGAGTCATAAGCCGAAGTGTGGCGGGATGCGGAGCAGAGCCTCACATACGAAGACAAACGCCGATATGTGGAGGAAGGAATTTGGGTCTAGATCATGGAAATCTAGCCTGTAGTGGAACATAAGGCCTCGGACGAAGGGGTGGAGGGGAAACCCTAGCCATCTAAGGAAATGGGTGATGAACACGGCCCTCTTGCCGGGCCCTGGAGTGGGGACGACTTGGTCCTTGTCGGCGAGCCTATGTGCGATATTCGTGGACAGATAGCTCGCGCTACGGAGATCCTTGACGTCCTTTTTAGTGACGGAGGAGGCCTCCCACTTGCCCTTGGAGCCCGACCTGGCCATGACTGGGGAGGGTGGTGGCGGTGGGAAGGATCGGAGTCTTTTTTGGGCGCTGGAGCTTGGAGGTTGGAGGGAAGAAGCTAGAGGAAGGTGTGGGGAAGAAAGGAGAATTCTTTGTCCTCTTATAGACGGTAAAAATACCAACCGTCCCTCCCCCGCCCCCTCGAGCCATAAAACTCGTCTGTTCCCGACGAAAGCGTGTGTAAGGTGCGGTTCGGTTACCCAAATCACATTGATGAGAATCCCGTAATGGGTGGGGACAATCTCTATTTTGACAAGACGTGCCAATGGAGGCTAAGCCTCGAAGCGCAAAACGAGAGGCGTGAAAAAGGTTCAAAATATTAAAGGATCGAGTGTGATGCTTCGCCGAAAAAAGTTGTCAGTACAAGACGTTGTTCCTGTTTTAACATCTTGCCTTCGTGGCTAAGGGTTGTATTGATTATGCAGAGTAGGACACAGTTCCTCTGTACAGGAAGTTAACCTAAAATGTTTAGTAGAAGGAACCCGCCTTGCAATGCCGAAGACACTCCACGTGTCGAACACATCGTCATCGAACACTTGTTCAGGGGCTACTGAGGGAGTCCTGGACTAGGGGGCCCTCGGACGTCCGGCCTATTCGATATGGGCCGGACTGATGGGCCATGAAGATAAACGCAAAAGACCACCCCTCGTGTCCGGGTAGGACTCCTATATGCGTGGATGACAAGATTGGTGTCCGGATGAGCTATTTCCTTCCCTTGTAAACCAACTTTGTACAACCCTAGGCCCTTCCGGTGTCTATATAAACTGGAGGGTGTAGTCCGTAGAGGGTATCATAATATTCATAGGCTAGACAACTAGGGTTTAGCCATTACGATCTCGAGGTCGATCAACTCTTGTAACCCCTATACTCATCGAATACAATCAAGCAGGACGTAGGGTTTTACCTCCATTAAGAGGGCCTGACCTGGGTAAACGTCATGTCCCATGGTCCCTTGTTACGATTGATCCCTAGACGCACAGTTTGGGCCGCCCTACCTGAGATCTGGCAGTTTTGACACCGACAGTGGATCCCAGGAGCAAGCTGCCCTCGTCGACTACTACTACTACCCCGACGGAGCCTACTACTACGTGGAGACCGCTGACGAGCAGGAGTAGTTAGGAGGTCCCAGGCAGGAGGCCTTGCCTTTTTCATCGTTGTTGCTTTTGTGCTGGCCTTCTTAAGGAAGTCTTGTTTAACTTATGGCTGTACTTAGATATTGTTGCTTCCGCCGGCTCTCGTTTGTATCGAGCTTATGTATTCGAGCACTTGACGCCCCTGGGTTGTAATATAGAGCTTGTTTTATTTTGATTTGTATCTAGAGTCGTGTTATGATATCTTCCCGTGAGTCCCTGATCTTGATTGTAGACATTTTCATGTATGATTAGTGTACGATTGAATCGAGGGCGTTACACATTTGGACCTCGTTTGGTATTGATTTTCTGCGAAGTAAAAAACAAGCAAAAAACAACAACTGGTTGGGCACTCTGTCAATAGGTTAGTCCCAAAACATGATATAAAGTTGCTAGTAAATGAATATAAAACATCCAAGATTGATACTGTAACAACATGGAACAACAAAAAATTATAGATATAGGTTAGTCCCAAAAAATGATATATATTGTTGAAAGCTTATACCCGAGTAAGGGGGTTGTTGCATTTGGGAGTAAAGAGGACTTGATACATAATGCTATGGTTGGGTTTCACCTTAATGATGTTTGGTAGTTGCGGATGCTTGTTAGAGTTCCAATCACAAGTGCATATGATCCAAGTAGAGAAAGTATGTTAGCTCATGCCTCTCCATCATAAAAAATTGTAATAATGATTATCAGTCTAGTTATCGGTTGCCTAGGGACAAATAAATTTCTTGTGACAAAAAGCTCTCTACGAAAACTAACTTAATTGTTTCTTTATCTAAACAACCTCTAACTTTTATTTACGTTTTCTTTATTATCTTGCAAACCTATCCCTTTATACCTACAAAGTACTTCTAGCTTCATATTTGTGCTAGGTAAGGCAAACAATAAGCGTGCGTAGAGTTGTATCTGTGGTCGATAGAACTTGAAGGGAATATAAATTCTACCTTTAGATCTTTTGGGTTCAACACTCTTATTTATCGAGAAAGGCTACAATTGATCCCCTATACAGACGGCGCGTCCCGAGAAATCAACTCCAGCCGCTGCGCCGCATTGAAGTTGGTTGAATGCCCGTTCACCTAGCCTGGTCCCGGCTATATAAGCCGTGCTCCAGCGATGCACATCCACACCTCCTTCTCTTCGATCCCCTCCCCTCTCCTAGCATGTCCTCCACCTCTCTGAGCCCCTCCTCCTATAGCGGCGATGCCGTAGTCGCGGTGGTCCACTTCGACAGGCGGTGGTGGTGTGAGTTCATTAGTGGATCTTGGTTCCACCGCCTGTGCTCTCCGAGTCCCTCGGCATCCACTGTAGCCGGATCTTTTGGCAAGGAGGAGATCGTCCTCTCCTTTGTCGACTAGGAGGACCAGCAGCTGCAGCAACACTCAGAGCAGCGTCCACGCCTCCTCGCGGAGGCGACTTTGATGGACGAAGAAATAGTCAGTCAGATGGAGATCATGATGGAGTGCTCACTCCATTAGATGGTCCCGGCACCACCATCGCCGGTGTGGGTCCAGGAGGATCCACCGTACCCGCCGCGCTACCGCATCAATCCGTAGCCGATGCCCCCCCCCCCGCCACGGCTATTCAAGGTGGAGCCCGCCTCTCACCTGCGCGACCGTGGACATGACGTCCAGATTGGACGCCGCGTGAAGGACAGTCGGCTTCTCCACCGGTGCTCAGCCAGTACACGCGCACTAATGGGCCCGATTCGTCTCCTTGTCGCATCCGCCGCCAAGCCGTCGAGGATCTACCGCCAACCATAAGGAAGGCACACGGTCGTGTCCTCCATTACATCAGAGACAACAGTGTCGACGGTACCTTGGGCACGAAGGTCCTCGTATTCGAGGAGGAGCAGGTGGCGTGGCAGTGGGTGTGGTACGACCGGTGCAACGCCGTCCGCCGCACCTCGTTCCCCAAGACCGACAAGGTGCTGGAATAAGTGCTCAACAACGCGGAGCTTGTCGTCGTGTGGGACCTAGACCGCTCCGTCACCAGTAATGAGACGAACGCCAAACGTCGTGGTCGCATCGACTGCGAGATCGCCAAGTACGGTGAGGAGTGATCTCTTTGCGAGAGTATGAGACCTCTAACACCGGCAAGGTCAAGACCACTGCCAAGCCTCTGCCCATGCCATCGGCACTAGCCGGGGCGGCACTCCGTACCGCATAGGAGGAGGCGGAGCGGCTATGCCACGAGTGGCAGGCAGCCTCTGAACAAGGCTGCCGCGGCCCTCTAAAGGCCTTGCGCCGCTGGAGGGACGACGACGATGACGGCTATATGTGGCAGGGCAGGGCCACCACGCGTATGAAGTTGTCGTCCGGTATAGAGTTTAGAATATTTCTTAGCTTTTAGTTAAACGGTCAAACTATCGACATTTTTATGTAAATTACCTCCGAATTTTAATGAAATCCGCTGTATTTGCACGAATTTAATCATTTTAGTTCAAAAGGTGGCTGAAATGTATGCGAGCAATGTTGGATGGCCTGCTCCCACATCGATGTCCGCGGACTGGTCTCCCTGTGTACGGACACATGCCGAAGCAAATTTGAGGGTCTGCATTGCAGATGCCCTAACAAGGTAAAAAAAAAGAGTTATCTTTTCTCTTGACGTCAAAAGAAGATGGAGTAGCTTGGATGTAGATCCAACGTCCACAAGATTCACAAAAGAACATATGACCATGTAATGATTCGGTTTTATAGTGATCTCTTACAATATACTAGTCATCATGGTACTCCGAATCTAGTTTTATCAACAGCGGATGATACGCGGAGGCAAAATGGTCTCAAACAGTGCGAGAATCTTTCAGCACGTTCAAGAAGCAAGTGGGAGTAAATTCCGAAGAGATGATGACAACATTCGTACTACCGGGAGTATATAATACAATCCGTCTCATTATGCGACGGAAGGAGCATATACAAGCGTCTAGTATCGGTTGCTTAACGCGCCGTTGCATCGAGTAAATTCAGGGCATCTCACGATGTGTATGCAGGAGATGCAGCTGGTGGCGTTTGTCCCGACGTGCAGGGGACGCGCGGAGGAGAAACTCACT
>NC_057813.1:743369778-743377198 GCF_018294505.1 Triticum aestivum
TGCGGTAGGTCTGAAACACACTACATTCTTGTTGCCAGGAATCCGAAGAAGGAAACAATGCATTAATGAGATGCTAATGTTGCAGATCCAAGCTGGTCTCAGCAAGTCACTTACGAAGGTGTCTGACCCCAGTCTACCTCTTTGCTGGAAAGGGCAGAAAGTGTTTAAATCTGTGTCTGACATCAAGAAGGAGTTCAAATCACTCTTCCTGATGTTTTCGAAGAATACAGCCATGGAGATCGCTCCTGAAAACTACCTCATTGTTACCGTAAGTATTTGATAACCCAACCGAATACTAGTAGTGTGCCACAAACTTTTTATTGGAAAAACAAAGGCTAAAGATATCGTCAATTGTTTGTGCCAGAAAAATGGAAATGTGTGCTTGGGCATTCTTGACGGGTCGGTGGCCAAACTTAATTTCAACATAATTGGAGGTACAAAGTCTAGACTCACACAACCCGGTCTATGAAATGATCATACCTTGCATCTTTTTGTGATAGTTCGATTTGATCTTCTATTTGTAGATATCACAATGCAGGATCAGTTGGTAATTTATGACAATGAGAAAGGGAAACTTGGATGGATCCGTGGATCATGCAGTAGGGGCACTAAGTATAGTATATCTTCATTTACATGGTATTTGCTTATAATCCAACTGTTAGCCCATCCGTTAAAAAGCTGGATATATCATTATTGATGGAACTGGCCAACTGGAGGAAGCTACTATTGGCTTGAAAACCCTGAGATATTGACACTCTCGGAACTGAAGAGAGTTCAAGCTATTGCAATCCACAGAATAGGCAATAGGCGGACAAAAATTACAGTAACATGGCTGGGTAAACTGGACGATGTAAGTGGAGAAGGATGACCATGCCATATCACATTGGCGGAAAGGAATATATTAACCAGTATGCTTCTCCTGTTCGTAATAAGATGGAATCTGTATTTTACATCTTTGGCTTGAATTGTTCTTTACTTTTCTTTATCTTAGTTGGGTGATATATCTATGCTTTACATTCGTTTCAGTGTCCAAGGCAACTTTTTGACAAGTAGTTTTTCCAGTATATCTGTGTCAAATCTTGTGTTCAGTGTCCTAGGTTCTGGTCTTTCACCTAAAAACCTTTAACTCCATAATTTTTTTATTAGGACTTAACCATGACTAGGCCCTACCTTTGAAACTTTAACTCCTCAATATTTGAGGAGTTACTCCTCAGTTCCTCCCCAATTCCTCAAGTTTAAGTCGGAATGTTTTCTTTACCTAAAAAATCTACGCTCGCTCTATCCTTCCGTCCGACTGTGCATTTACATTTTCACATTTGTGAATGGCTATTTGGTTCCGACTCCGACAACGACTCCGAGAGAAGCTATCACTCCCGACTCCGAATATATTCAAGATGAAGGTGTTGTCGGTCTTGCACTTGTATCATCCAACTCCTATGACATATTTGACTCACCAAATGAAGGAATTGGAAGATGCTTCATGGCTAAAGGCCCCAAGGTATCACACCCGGAGTATGTTGATTTCAATAGTGATGAAGATGATTTGCTAGGTGATGGTGATTTACTTGTTGACAACACTAGTGATGAAAACTATGATGAAATTGCTAGTATTCACGCTAATCAAGATGAAATGAATGACAATGATAAGGAGGAGATTGAGCATCTAACTCAATAACTAAACACTCTTAAGTTAGCTCATGAAACAACTCTAGAGGATCATAGAGAGCTCCTAAGGACTCATGAGAAGCTACGCTTCGAGAAGCTAAATTTAGAGTAAGAGCATGGTTCCTAAAAGCTATCAATGATGATCTTCGAAAGAAGAGTTCTTCTTATATTGCCAAGTGTTTACTCTTGTCTACTTATATGCCACAAGTAAAACCTAGCAATAGAACAAGAAGGATTCTTCCGCTAGTAGTAACAATAACCATGTTAAATGCAATATTGTTGCTTGTAGTAGTTCTCTAGATTCCACTAATGATTCTCTTAGCCAAGTCACACTTTAGCAAGAAAATAGCTTATTAAAGGGAATTATAGAGAAAGGTGTTTACAAGAGCCTTGCTGGAAGTAAACAATTTGAGGAAATTGTACGCAAGCAAGGAACACACCGGAAGAATCAAGGTGTTGGTTTTGAACAAAAGTTCAATGCCAATGGAGTTGAGTGGAATACCCCAAGACGAAGTTTGTTCCTTAACAAGAGAATTGTGACCCCACTTCTTTCAAGGGAACACAAGCTCAAGATGATATTCCAACACAATGGCAAAAGGAAAGCACCAAAATAAAATATGGAACTGAAACCAATCATGATCACCAATCAAACCAAATGACAAAAGGAATGTACTCAAACATCATATAGTTGTAACACATCATTGGATAATAATATATAGCATAAAACACCATTTCCATGTAGAGATTGCAGCGGGGTGAGAGAGGATACAATGCTCCATAGAGGCGGAGAAAGTTCTTGTTAACCACGGCGAAGTTGCTGATGTAGATCGACATCACGATGATTCCCCGGCGGCGTTCCGTCGCTACTGGAAGAAATGGGGAGAGAGCCCCCCTCCTTCTTCTTGTTGCTTGGCCTTCCCCTTAGATGAAAGAAGGGTTTCCCATCTGGTCCTTGGCCACCACGCACCTCGAGGGGTGGGAGATTCTCCGTTATTGGATATCTCTCTCTAGGTTTTCTTCTCTATTTTCGGGACTGTTTTCCTGGCCGAGCAGCGTTTAATAAATATTCGAAGATCCATAACTCCTATCGGGCTGATATTTTAACAAATTTGTTTCCTGATATTAGCTCTCTTGCGCCCCAAGGAGAGCTCCAACCGACTTAGTGGGCACAAGGCGCCCTGGTGCGCCCTAGGGAGCGTGCCCGTACCTTGTGGAGCCCGTAGGCACCATCTTATGTTTGTTCTTGCGCTAAAAATTCAGATAGATTACAAAAAAATCCAAAAAATTTGCAGGTCGTTCCGGCTAAGTGCATTTTTCACCTAAAGACACCAAAAGATAGAAATCAGGTATTGGCCTTTGGCACTAGGTTAATAGGTTAGTACAAATAGAAATAATATAAATTGTTGCCAAAAATATGTGAAAGTAGTAAGATAATGGCATGAA
Organism: Triticum aestivum; assembly: GCF_018294505.1. Classification (NCBI taxonomy): domain Eukaryota; kingdom Viridiplantae; phylum Streptophyta; class Magnoliopsida; order Poales; family Poaceae; genus Triticum; species Triticum aestivum. The sequence continues at coordinate 743,372,887 of NC_057813.1, forward strand.
ACAACCAAAAAAGTTAGATACTCTGGAGAGGTATCAATGCCTATATGCAATTATCCCATGCATAATCCTACTCATAAAGACAAGAATCAAATCAATACGCAACTATAACTTTTCACCATGCCATGTTGTTCTATTGGAGTGATGTCGCTAGCAGAAGTGTGAATCCCAGTCCATTCATCCATATTTCTTTCAACCTTGATCAATGTATTCTTTTTATTTCATTTACAATCTAGACTTTATTTTCTTTCATTGCAATCAATAAGTCCAAAAACAAGTTGCAATTATCCGTATAACTAGCCAGGCTGGTAAGAGTGACCATCTTACTAGTTTTGTTGGAGGTCTAGTCAAATTATGTATTTGTTTGTGCATAGGTACTGATCTTTGGTTGTTTTGCAAGACTTCTACCAGTTGCATAAACCTTCAGGTCGTCCCCTTGAGGGAAATTCTTGCCTACAACAAACCTCTGCACTTGGGCGTCAAACACCTTCTTAGATTAGAGAAAGCATTGTTCTCCACAGGGGGCCTCATTGGCCCATTTTTTGCTCCATGATTATGTTCTCATGGATATTTTCTCCATTAGGACTCATTTTTGTGCTTTTCTGCACCTTTACGGTAATTTCCACATCGGAACATTAAGATTTAGACAAAAAATTCATAACTATGATATGATCATCTAGAAAACATGGATAATAATGAGTAATTATAATAAGAATAAGTGCTTCAAAATGGATGTATCCGTATAACGCACACATCTAGTTGCGTACAGATCCGGAGCGGTCTTCTGGAAATCTCGGAAGTGGTATTTTGAACAATCCACTGTCAAAAAGGGAACGCTCAAATGTGGGATCACTCAGACCCCTTGAAAAAGGGATGAGAAGCCTGTTGGAATAAGCCACGGCGTGTGTGGTCGGGTTCGTCGGGCGCGTCGGGTGCGCGCGGGACGGGCGGGACATACTGGTGCCGTCGGGCTCGTCGGGTTTGTCGGGCGTGTCGGTGACGCGCGGGACGGACGGGACGTGCGGGACGCAGCAGCGTGGCGTGTGTGTGTATGGGCAGTGTATGGGAAAGTGTGCGTGCGTGTGTGACGTGGTGGTGTGAGTTAGCTAGCTAGACGGGCGTGCATGCATGAATTAGTTGCTGTGTAGTAGTCTGGCTGTTAGCAGCGGCGGCCGCGTCGTGCGCGAAGACCGAGTGGATCGCCTGCATGTAGTTGGGCACGTTCGTGCATGCGTAGGAAGCGTAGGCGTTGCGTTGCTGCTGGGCTACAAAGCCAGCCGGTTTGTATGTGTTTGAGAGGAGCTACTGTAGTGAGAAGAAAAGAAAAGACGCCGGGGCACTGAACGCCGGGGCGTTGGTCACTAGAAAGTGTTTCTTTCTTCTACCTCCATCTATCCGTGTGAGAGAGCTGCAACAACAATTGGTATACAGAGCTTTGGTTCGGGCGATCACCGGCGACCATGGCGCTCGTCCCACACGGCGGTGGCGCGGGCGGATCGGCGACGATGGCGATGGCGATGCTGACCGCGGACAACTACACGGTCTGGGCCATCAAGGCGCAGGCGATCCTCGACGTCCACACCGTATGGGAGGCGGTGGCGCCGGGCGACGCGGCGGTGAACGCGCGGAAGGACAAGATGGCGCGTGCGTTGCTTCTCGGGGCGTTGCCGGAGGATGTGCTGCTGCAGGTGTCGACGAAGCTCACCGCCAGGGAGGTATGGGACTCCCTGAAGGTGAGGTTCGTCGGCGCCGATCGGGTGCGTGCGGCGAGGCTGGGGACGCTGCGCGGCGAATTCGACCGGATGAAGATGGCGGACGGCGAGGAGCTCGATGTGTACGGCGGGAGGCTCGCGGCGATGGCGGCGAGGTATGCCAACCTCGGGGAGACGCTGGGCGACGCAGCACTTGTCAAGAAGTTGCTGGATACGGTGCCGGATCGCCTCTTCCTCGTCGTCGCCGGCATCGAGCAGTTCCACGACGTGACGACGATGGCGTTCGACGAAGCGCTCGGGCGGCTGCGTGCGTTCGACGAGCGGGTTCGGCGCCGTGGACAAGACGGTGGCGAGCGCGGGGGTGAGCAGCTGCTCATGACGGCGGCGCAGTGGGCAGCGCGGGAGCGTCGACACGGCGGTGCTCGGGACGACGACGACGGGCGCAGCGTGGCGTCGGGGAGCGGCGGCAACAGGCGCAGGCGCTGCTACAAGTGCGGGGAGCACGGGCACTTCCGGCGCGAGTGCCCGCAGCTGCGGAAAGGACCGGTGGCGGAGCAGGCTCTCTTGGCCGGTGCCAACGTCGACGACGACGGACTCCTCTAGGCCGTGGCTTAGGGGGTGTGTGTTGGAATAAGCCACGGCGTGTGTGGTCGGGTTCGTCGGGCGCGTCGGGTGCGCGCGGGACGGGCGGGACATACTGGTGCCGTCGGGCTCGTCGGGTTTGTCGGGCGTGTCGGTGACGCGCGGGACGGACGGGACGTGCGGGACGCAGCAGCGTGGCGTGTGTGTGTATGGGCAGTGTATGGCAAAGTGTGCGTGCGTGTGTGACGTGGTGGTGTGAGTTAGCTAGCTAGACGGGCGTGCATGCATGAATTAGTTGCTGTGTAGTAGTCTGGCTGTTAGCAGCGGCGGCCGCGTCGTGCGCGAAGACCGAGTGGATCGCCTGCATGTAGTTGGGCACGTTCGTGCATGCGTAGGAAGCGTAGGCGTTGCGTTGCTGCTGGGCTACAAAGCCAGCCGGTTTGTATGTGTTTGAGAGGAGCTAGTGTAGTGAGAAGAAAAGAAAAGACGCCGGGGCACTGAACGCCGGGGCGTTGGTCACTAGAAAGTGTTTCTTTCTTCTACCTCCATCTATCCGTGTGAGAGAGCTGCAACAACAAAGCCATGAAAAGGGAAGACCGAGTCGGTTGACATCAAGAGACTTGGGAAGAATGGCGTCCATATGACCTGCGGCCCATCACAATATCCACACATACAAACCGGAGGGGACAACTTATACTTAGACATCCAACGCAACCAGGAAGATGACGTAGTTCTAGACCTAAATTATATTCGATCTTGGACACCCCATCAAAATCAGCTCTCAAATACCACAGAGACATAGTGTACAAATCGCTCCACCCCCACATTATAGTCATTTGTTTCTTGCCTCCATTATTTACTTTGTCCTTTTTTCGGCTCTCTCCTTTGATTAGTTGACCATGACAATCACCTAGGACTTTTCATGACAAGCCTTGAGCATTGTTGAATGAGTTATCCTTTTTTTTGACCACCTTGCACCTTGTTGACAAGATCTGTGGACAATGTGGGACCCCTAAAGAGTATTATTTATTTCCTCCCAACACAATATATTAGTCAAACTTATCTCAAGAAGTTAAAATGAAAAGAAGAAAAGGGATAATGAAATGTCTAGTTAAGAGAAAAATACATACATCAACGTTTTATTGGTATACTTCCTCCTCCCGAGTCGCCCCCGTGCGGCGGCTGGGAGGCCCCCAGATCCCGTCGCCCCCGACTCCCCCTATCGTCCTCCTCCTCCCTCGCCGCCGCCCGAGGGCGCGGCCAGGCAAAGCCTTGCTGTCGCCGGTGTCGGCGGGGACTAGGTGCCCTCAAGCTCGTCAGGAGCTGGCGCAGGCCGGCGCCCTCGGGCTGGAGCGTGGCGTGCGGCCGGACGTCACGGCGGGGGCTGGCGGCGCTCCGGCGATCCCATACCCCATGGCAGGCGGCTTCAAGATCTGGGGCGTCACGGTCGGCGCGATGGCGAGTGCGACACGTCGGCAGCTGGACGGATCCGCAGGATTCCATCCTTGTCTGGTCCTTGACAACTCAGGCAACTCCGGGGCAAACCCTAGATCTCCATGGGATCGAGCGATGGTAGTGCTTTTGCGTCGTAGTCCCTCTTCAAGGCATCGTTTTGGAGTATGCTACCGTTGAAGGGACCAGCGAGGCCGGCGGCGTACGCCCGGTGGCGCAACTGCTGATGAAAATCGCGCCAACTACGGTCATGGCGGACGATGGCGGCATCTTTGATGTCGTTTCCTTGTCGAGGCATCGTCGTTGCAGCTGGCGTCATCAGGCTCGGGATGCTCCGGGGGAAACCCTAGCTCTGGGTCTCGCGGATCGGACGATGATGGCGTTCTTAGTATCGCTTTCCCTCATGGGGCATCATTTTGGAGCACGTGATGGCTGGAGGTGACAAGAGGAGGAGCGGTGCTTCATCATACACATTGACGGTGTCGGATCTCGATTGCATGGCGCCCTGGAGATTAGGCGTCTGATGTGTGATGATGGACTCGCGCAGGAGGTCGACGCTGTCTGGCGTC
>NC_057813.1:743378109-743388733 GCF_018294505.1 Triticum aestivum
TCTGAAGATGGGATAATGTCACGATGGTGCATCTAGTATCGTCCGTAGGCATGCAGAGGTGTGTCTGTGTTGGTTCTGTCTTTGGTGGATTTGCTCGGATCTGTTAATCGTTTATCTTCGTTCATGTGTCTTCAGATTGGATCCTTCCGATCTACGCTACTCTTCATCGGCGATGGTTGCTATTCTAGTGTGCTAATACTATGGGGCCATAGCACGGCGACTTCCCAATTGTCTACTGCAACATGTTTTGCCGGCTCCGAAGGGGGAGGGGTAATGATGTCGGCGGGCCTTCAGCCTGCTTCAGTACTTGTAGTCGCTAAGTGGTGTACGGATCTAGATTTAATTTTTATTACTTCTAGTGTATGTTGTACTGTTATGACTGAAGATGAATAGATCGAAAGTTTTCTCGCAGAAAAAGTTATTTTAACCGTGTGTCACAACATGTATGTTGTAAGTTTCTACATGCATGATCAGCCGGTAAATGAAGGGTTGAGCTGAAAAACTACAATCATGGTGGTGGAACCTGCCTCGCATTGTTTCAAGTATCTTCATAGCATATCACATTGATTTATCGAAATCATGTAGCCAGCATTATGGTGGGTCCCAATTATTACAGGACCACAGTAGAAATATTCTAACCATATTATGCCGTCGACTCACAATTTACAGTTTAGTTCCACAGAACGAAGCAATATTTCATATAATCTATCATTCGGCTACATATCTGAACTTTATTTTCGTGCATTCTCACATTTTGACTACAGGAAAACACACAAGCACACGGACGCGCACACGCACGCACGCACGCACATTGTTATTGTGTTTCTGAAGGTTAAAGATTAATTGACAATTAAAAGACAAAAATTGCTCTGGTGCATTTGATATTCGTTTCAGAATAAATTTTCTTGTCCATAAGATTTTTTTCGTTTCCTAACTGATATTTTATACATCTATCAAATCAAAAGAATAATGTCCAGCACAGTTGGCAGACTAAAGATGATTCCGTCGGGGAGGGCCAACAGGTTCTCATCAAAATATCGAGTGGGCCAAAGAGTAATGTTGTAGATCCATCTAGCATCCAAACGCACATGTACCGTCGCAAAGAGAGGGTAGCTACACTTTATTTCTGTTATAATCCTTCCGTTTCGAAATAGATGATCCAACTTTGTACTAACTTTATAAAATTAATATAAAACTGGGTCATTTATTTTGGAACGAAGGGAGTAGTACTAAACTAAGTTTTCATATGACAAGCGCATGGCACCATGTTGCTCACAACATGCCCAGTCTGTGGTACAGTACTAAGAAAGTAAAAGAAATACGTAACTGCTCAAATGTCTTGTCTGGAGGCCTAACAAACCAGGTTATGCAGTATCTCCGATCCAAGCACGAGTACAAACAAAAAGCAATCAAGAGATCACAGCATGGATTAAGGTCATTCGTACATGATTGTACCGAAAGTTGATCTATCCCGCAAGTTAAGTACTACTAGTATATAACAGTATTCGTCTATAATTTATATGACAAGTTGGATGCCTTAGCCCTTAAGCGATCCACAACTGCCATGGACAAAAAGTTGTCGCTTTCCTCGAGATTCCAATGTGGGAAATAACAATAATATGCCATATGCGTACGGACGAGCGTGATAAGCTATAGCTAAGCTACGGTGTACTTCCCCCTATAGAAATTGGCCCTCCTCGCTTGGCCATGTTACTTGATATAAGGGCATCTCCAATGCCTACATGCAAATTTTATCCCGCATCGTCTGCGGACAAGGGAATCAATTAGGAGGCCCCAGGTGATGCGTAGATCCGTGCATATGTTCCCATGCAAAGAATCGCACAAAGTACATATAGAGAGATTTGACTATCCGATTTGGAGATGCCCTAAGAGCACTCGTTCATACAGCTACCGCTTGTATACATGTATGTACGGTCGTTCAAAAGAGTAATTAATATTCATTGCTAGTTTGACATTTCTCATTGATAAGCCGCAAAAACGAATATCTACCACAGGTTTATACATTGAATGTTATGCTTTTTGTTGAGCGGCTTTTCTTAGACACACGGCAAAAATGGCCTTTGTCGAGTTTCTGTGGAAAAACGCTCAACAAAAATGACACTCGAGAAAGCAGAACCATTGATGAGTACTATTCTCGGAGGTGGTTACGTCACCACGTTGCAAAGCCGCCTGCAATAATCCAGCTTGAGGTGGTTACTTGGGTAGTGGAGGCGGCATGAATTTTAAAAACCGACAATACTAACTGACATTATTGTACCGATGTTCCAGTATTTGCAAGACAACATGAACACAGCTATTAAGAGGTTCAAGATCGCTGATGTCCTCCCGTTGAGTTTATTCTAGTGAATGTGATGTAGGCCTTACATACGGGTGGTGCTTAGACAAATGACCAAGGTTGCCCATGCTTATGGTCGGTATGAGGTGTAAAAGCCAATGCAAACTTATCGAAACTTGTGTGTTCACTACGGGTGCACGAAATTTTATTTTGAAAAAATAATAATTTGTAAACTGTAGAAAAAAAATTACGTCCCAACAAGCCCAATTGAAATTACATATTTATTTTTTCTGTCGCCAAGTCTGAAACTAAAATGTTACTCCTCCAATTCATATTAAGTGTCACTGATTTAATACTAAATTGTATTAAATCACTGATAATTAATATTGATCGGAGGGAGTATGAAGTTTTGCACATACATAGTATACATGTATATGCATGTTGAAAAAGTTTTTCTAAGAATTGCGTTGTAAGAAATGGCTTTCTTGAAATGGACTCCAGGGTGCCTGAGCACCATTTGCATATTCCGGTGTAAAAGCCTAGCTCCACGAGTCCGTGAATATATTAGTTAAAGGTGGGGGTATTCATAGTTATTGGCGCACTGGTTTTCTCATCCATGCATTAGTGGGCCTTGGCTATTCGGCCCTCATTTAGACTTGGTCTCTCTTCGTTCCTTGCCTCCATTTTTTACTTTGTCCATTCGTTCTGGTTTCTCCTTTGATTTGTTGAGCACAGCAATTCGCTTGAGCATTTCTTTTTGCGAGTGAATTCGCTTGAGCATTGAGTGGACATTTACCTACTGTGAAGACCTGGAAGGGTGCACCTCTGGTGTACCATTTATCCTTCCTAATGATAAACACGGGTAGCCTGTTGAAATATATTGCCCGTCTTGCCCATCTCTCTTCATGAGTTCGGACTTTTGGCTCGGATACCATATTAGACTTAGAGTTTTTGGAAAACAGCACGACACCCTAATATGGATGTGGCTACCTCATATATGTATAGAGGTACACATTGTGTACAATACAAGATTCAAGTCATACATAGAGGCTACATATACATGTAGTCTAACATAGCCAAGTGTGGAAAGGATAACTGCTAAAAGGCTTATAAGTAGTAAGCACACCCCAAGATGAATGGTCTCTCAGCCACTTTCCTAGAGCCTCCGGTATCATAGCCTTGAGTGTTGTTGACTGAGATGGAGTTTTTTTTTACCACCTTGGACCTTGTTGACTGGGTATTGATGACAAGGTGGACCCTGAATAGGATTATTGTCTCCTCCCAACAAAATATATTAGTCAAATTCAAATCCTCGGGACTATATCCACATCATAAACATAACAAATTAATAATGCAAACAAGTAAATTGAGAAAGAAAGATATGGATAACCGAAAAATACATTGATCAACGTTTAACCGGTATAATATTAAAATTTGTAAATTCTTTTTGTGCATCCACCTTGCCCAGGATTTTTGTGTGTTCTTCTAGCCAAAAGATCATCTAAACGAAGTTAGCACATAAGCACTTGGATAAATATTTGTAAATTTTATGGGTTCCACGAATGATTTTTTTCATCTATAGTTATATTCAAAAAATATGTGATTAACCAAAAAAGAGTTAATTACACTATGATACATAAACTTGCATTCCGCGTACAAATGCATACGTAAACTTGAAAAATGACACGGACCGACCCTATAACTTGCGTTTCGGGTACGTTTCAGTACATTTCCGTTAACTCCCCGTTATACACGACTCATCAGCTGGCCCACGCTCCTACCTACGTGTGGGTCTCACATGTCAGTTGCAAGTAAAGAAATAAAAACATAATACAAATAATGTGTCAAGCCAGATTCTAACCAAGAGCGTCACTCTTTGTAAATTTATATATTGCAAGTAGGATGCCTTAGCGCTTAAGCGATCCACAGCTGCCATGGATCAAAAGTCGTCGCTTCAGTCGAGATGCAGGTGTGCGATATACTACTATACTCCCTCCGTTTCTTTTTTCTTCGCATATAACATTTGCTTGAAATCAAACTAAGCAATATCAACATTCACAATACTAATACCAACATCTACAATACTAAAATTATACAGTATGAAAATTAATTTCATAATGCATCTGATAATATTGATTTTGTATTGCGAATGTTGATATTTTTTAACATAAACTTAGTCAAACTTTACAAAGTTTAATGTTGACCAATTTTATACGCAGACTGAAAAGAAACGGAGGGAGAACAACAATATACCATACACGTACGGAGCAGCGTGATAAGCTATAGCTTACCCTCCTCGGTTGGCCCATGTTCTTTGATAAGCGCACACATATTTTTCTCCTCCCAGAGCGTTTTCCAATTTCTTGATGCTAGAGTGAATGTGTATGAGCCTGTTTGTTTGACAAAAAAGAATAGGCATTTTCCTATTTCTAGAGAGCCTGGACCTGGGCGTCCCGACGTGTACTAGTAGCATCTTTGAATTGCTCGCGTCTCTCGGCGTCTCTGGACCGGAGCTTTCTTGCTCCTAGTTTTTCTGGTTGTTGTATTGTTTGCACGGGAACTGATGCACGGGTCTCCTGCCATCATGAGGCCTCCTAGTCGACTGCCAAAGCATCCTTCGTGCAAAAACAAGCAACTACGTCGAGTACCGATGACAGCTACTTAATAAGAAATAAAATTAATACAGATCACAATATACTCCCTCCGTCTTTTAAAGAGTGTACTTCCAACTTTGTTGGAGGGTCAAACTATCTTAAACTTTGACCGAATTTATGCAAAAATAAATCAATGTTTTTGAAACCAAATGGGCATACGATGAAAATATATTTTATCATGAATGTAAATCTACTCATTTGATGGTATAAATGTTGGTGTATCATTGTATAAATACGGTCAAACATAAAACAGTTTGACTTTTCAACAAAGTTGAAAGTACACTCTTTAAAGAGGGAGTAGGAAGCTTGGAAGACGGATGTACCATCTTGTCCTAGAACCATACATGTTGGAGGGATAATATTGGCCTACTTTCACCTGGCATGCGCTTAAGTTTTACGTTTCTTTCATAGGAGCACTGGCCGCGTGTATTCATGTACACACAGAGCTCGAAACAGCAAGACTTGCTGATTAAGTTAACATTTCTCAGATCTGCCGATAGGCTGTGAAAACGAATACAGCACAAATGTGAAATTTACAAGGAGATAATACCAAGTTGAATTTTATTAAACACTTCATGTGTTTGGAAAGATTTTTTACGAAGTACTGTTCTGAGAATCGTGTAAGAACATAGAAAGTATCTAGTTTGTGTTTATGCACTAGTGCTACATAATCGGGCTTTGGAGGTAGTCTTCATGGTGGGTAACGTCGGATTATCCATCGACCTTGGCGGGCTCTGTTCGGCGGGTAGAGGAGGAGGTGGTGCCCCTGTCCGGTCAGATCCATGACAACCGCGTAACCCTGCAGAAATGTCCGAGAACTCCACAGCAGAGCAACAACACAACCAACCACCAGGACGAGGAGAAGCAGTCGGCCCTGGTTTTTTCACATGTTCATCCGGTTTGCCGAGTGTTTACACGAGACGAAGCATTCTATTTTGCCGATTGCATGCACGCGACAAGTCATTTGCCACGTGACTACGGTGCCATCCGCTCTATTCGTTTGGGTTCTTATTTTTGCCGTGTATTGGGTTTCGACACTCGACAAATGAACTGCCAAGTGATTAACAATTTTTTTTGGCAAAGTCCATTTTGCCTGAAGTGTGTATACCGTATCCCTTTTGCAGATTGTAACACTCAGCAAATGAGTTACCGAGTGCATATGGGACTTCGCCGAGTACATTTGGTACTCGGCAAATAACCAGATCCTAGTAGTGGCTACAATGCCCGTTTCTATGGTAATGGATGAAGCTAAGATAATGTGAGAGAATCCAACGCAAAAGTTTTATTTTAGAGAATTGCAAGTTGTCTCTGTGAACATGTGCCGCATTCACGTATGTACCTAAGCAGGGAATATATACATTCTTTTTTGAAATTAGGAAACATTACATCGGAGTCAAAGATATAGTATTACCCTACATATACTTTCATGTTTCACCCCTGCTAGATCCTACATATACCTTATCAAGCTTCTTTTGCAGTTCTCTACATGCCATAGCCGTCCGTACAATATTTTAACGCATATAATAATATAGCATATGTCAGACATGTTGATCCAGATCTAACCTTTTATATTGTCTTTGTACTCGTCCGGAATCTTTTGCTTGTCCAGTAGAAAATGCAAAGTGGGAGCTAGCATGCCTACTTACAATGACGAGATAAAAGGAACTCAATAAACAGAAACGCCATCCAGACATCTGTTTTGTAAAAGGAGTAGGTCATGGCTAGTAGAAGAGGTAGTAGGTCCGTGCATGCGCGGGTTAGTTGTCATGGCACCAAGCGGTCATGGGGTATAATACTAGCTATAGGTACCAGTACATTCCAAACCAAACCACTCTTCTCCATACCGCTACTACCTCTCCCCTTTTCTCTCTCTCTCACCTAGTACGCAGGTAGATAGGCAAGATCTCTGGTCAGACGCCCGCCCGCGTGTTTGCTGCGACTTCACGAAGGCATGATCTGAGATTCACGAAGGCGTGATGGTCCGCGGAAAGGCCGTGATCGAGAAGATCGAAAACCAGACAAGCCGACAGGTGACCTTCTCCAAGAGGAAGAGCGGATTGTTCAAGAAGGGCAAGGAACTGGGCGTTCTCTGTGATGCCCAGGTAGGGATCTTCATCTTCTCCAACACCGGACGCCTCTATGAGTACTCCAATTCCGGGTATGTGCACATATCTGCTTTCTCTTGTTCTCGCATATGGATTGATAATTATTCTGTGAATCTAATAGCAACATACAGATATTTTTTCAATTCATGTATTCAATCCGTTTAATTTTCCCTCTTACTGTTGAGTGCGTGCATCCATATGGTGGTCAAATTTTTGGAGATACAACATCTCTCTCTCTCTCTCTCTCTCTCTCTCTCTCTCTCTCTCTCTCTCTCTCTCTCTCTCTCTCTCTCTCTCTCTCTCTCTCTCGTGTGCAAATCCCAGTAAGCAGATCTTGGAAATCAACACACCTGGAAGTTTAATCAACTGGCAAGTTCATTTATGTCCATGCCGTCAAGTTCCTAGCCTTAATTCATTTCATATGAGATATGAGCTGCAGGTCTTTGCAGTATATAAATCCTCCGGAACAGTTCACATTCGACCTCGGTTAAGCATACTATTTCGAGTATACTTTTTTTGGGGGGGGGTGGGGGAGGGGGTGTTATTTCTGCATGCATGAGAGCACTGTGATCTATGACTTCTCCATGTTCACCACTCAAACCGTGAAATGCTGAAGAACACTGTGTTAATTGGAGCTTCAACTTCTTCCATTGAAATACAAAAACTTGTCTTGGTAAAAGTAAACAATATATATTGATCCACTACTGTCTCCTCCAACATATATATATTCAGGCAAGCAACATAGAGTATCTCAAAGATCAGACAAATGCAACTAGCTATACTGTCAACTGTCTTGTTTCTCTTGACATCATATTACGGTGCTAGGATGGCTTCCGCAGTTGCGAACATGAAAGAAAAATATATAATGGTAGAAGATACAGTCCCAAAATGAAAAAGCAAATACACTTAACCTAAAGAATATGCCAAATCTGTTTTCTTTAGCACAGGATATAAATAAATATATTTTCATTGGGTAGTACATGCAATTACAGCTTTTATTTTAACATGTTATCCATGGAAATAAATATAACCTAATTCGTTCAAGTGAAATCAAAAAATGCCTTCGCACTTTTTTCATATATAGATTCTCTGTCCGGTTCATTCCTACTACTAATGTTGTGAAATACACTAGTGTAAATAATAAGTTATTTGTAAATTAGAAAATTATGTCATACACGTGCATATATCACCATGAGTACACCAAACACATGAAAATTTGTCGCCTAACAATGAATCTTCGAGTCATTGTTCATGGTTAAGCTCGCATGTGTTAAGTATGAGCACTTGGAGATTACCCTTCATTGGTGGAAACATGACTCCACATTTGACTGGGATCAGGATGATGCATGATATGAGGAGTACTCTCTCTGTTCCAAATTATCTAAAGTCTAAGGTTTGTCATAAGTCACACTTCTTCATGTTTTGCAAAATATATATAATATATGCTTTTAGCTGTGCATAGGAGTAATACAAACTATACAATGTTGCCAAGATAGTTTTTCCGACAAAGGGTAGATTTTATTGACTCAAAATGAAGCATCAAGAGGATACACCCATCCTCTGCATAACTAGGATGCACATACCCAACACCAACAAACACACAATGAAACATGATGGCATTGAAAAAAAGTCATACAAGACCAAAATTACGCCTAGCCGGGAAACGGCCAAAAAATCCAAAGCAAGCAGAAAAACAATTGGCAAACTACATCAATGATCATATTCTCACAGACGATCTCTTGACATCACAAGGACAACGAGAACAGTTCCCCAGTAGCAACAACTTTAGGAAGGTAATGATGTACAAGCGCCACCATCACCCTATCCAACCACCGAACGCCGAATCTTAGGTTTTTCAATCTAAAGATCTAAATCCGAGCAATGACTTCAACAACGTAATGACGCAACAACATCGTTGTTGCTAGGTATAACAAACTAGGTTCATACCTAGAGCTTTTATCCTGGAGCTTGAGACTGGGTACTCGAGAAGCAGCACCAAATTGCAGTCTTCATTGTTGTCACCACCAAATCCCATGATCCAATCAGCAACATGTTACCAGGGTCTTTACGTGATGCCACTCAAGCAAAAAGAACTTGCATGCACAAGCGTGAACTCCAGCCACGACATTGCATGTGTGATGGGGATTGACGAGGGAGGAAGATCATCGGCCCCTCCAGTATCCCTATTCGAGACCCTCCAGGAATCCCGTACGGCCGTCCTTCTATATGGTCCTTACATGTGGCATAAGAACCTATGGAAAAACTTAATTAGTCATTATTTCCTTGTCCTAAGATCCAAGACCCTCCGAGCCATCGTGACCATCGCCTAACAACGCAGGAGCACATCATTAGCCTTGTATCCAAGCAGAAAAATACCATGTTGGGACACAACAAGCCACTGTTGCCACCCGCGTACCTGTAGAGACTATCATGGCCACACACATCTCACTCAAAATTCGATGTCTAGGCTAGAAATGCCATCACCGCCGTTGCACAACCATACCCTCTTCCTCATCCACCATCCATAGATTTCATGTCAAGTTGAAGGATAAGAAAGTGGGACCTCCCTCCGCCACCTTCCTCGACTAGTATCAGGGCTTAGCTCGTCCACTAGTCACTAAAAATGGCAAGGGGAATGGATGACAAGGAGGAGGTAGGAGGCTGTCGAAGCGCTGGCTAGGAAGGGAGATCGGGGTGGAGGCAGAAATTGTTCTGGTTGAAGATGATTGATTAGCCACGACTTCTTTATACTGAGCATTTATAAAGATTTCTCATGTTAGCAATTTTAAAAACTTTTTGTTGTCAATTTCAAATCGTTCATCAGAATGACGCAAATCATATATCATGGGAAATACCTTTATTAAATATGAACTTCGATATATAACACTTTCATAAATTCCTTATGGTTAACAAGAAATTGTAGAAACACCAATTAAGTCCCTACATACTGAACTGGACAGGTTGTAGAGTAGATATTTTTATGACCCATAAAATACTTGCCAAGTAGTTGTTCAATGTATAGGAAAATGATCCTATACTATTAGGAGTATGTATATCCACATTTATACGCCATTTACATGGCTCAGTTATGCATTTTTCTCATTTTTAATACATTCCATCAATAATTACTCACACTCAAAAGTGAGTTCTATGAAAATTTTCATTTGAGTGCATATGTTCATGTAATTCGCATTTATACTATTTTTGTACATAAAATAAATATATTGTGAAAACTAAGGCTATATACCTTTTTCTTCATAGTACTATCGTGGTATCTTAGAAGAATTAATATGGAATATTGAGAATACCAACTATCTATAATAGATTCATTGATGGTGTGTATGAAATGTAGTAGTACATAAATCGAGACATATAATTTACTCACACTGACACATGTATGCCTCACTGACGGATACTCTACTCACTCGCAAGAAATTTCAGTAAGCATGACGTTATTATCTATTTTGTGTACTATTTTTTTTTGAGATTATAGCATGGTCTCCCTTCTTTACCAGAATGAAACCCTTAATTGAAAGATACCAGGCTGTTAAAGATGGTCAAAAACTCCT
>NC_057813.1:743389729-743404979 GCF_018294505.1 Triticum aestivum
CTAGGACAACATCTATCTGGTTTATCTTTTGAAGACTTGAAGCATTTACAAAATCATCTAGAAACGAGCTTGTATAACATTCGACTAACTAAGGTAATACATATTTGTCGTTCTCATCTTCTGGGTTCATGCATCTAAAGTGTCACTAACTATATTAATCGTTATTCCAGGACAAATTTATTGGCGATGAAATGCAAGAGTTAAACATGAATGTTAGTGCCTAGTCTGTCAATTATTATGATTGTACTGCATACCAGCATATTACAGTTTGGTGTTCGTTTTATGTCATTTCATAAACTTTCAACTGCAGGAAAGCCTCATGCGTCAGGAAAATATAGAGCTACATAGGAAATTAAACATCGTTCATCAAGAGAATACGGAATTACAAAACAAGGTGCACATACTTGATTACAAACATTCTTGTTAAGGGCACTAGTCATCAACCCCTGGTGAAATTACAAAAACATAGATTATGTTTACATTGTATATGAACTATATATGTATTAAAGCATAGGAATTTATAGGAATAAACTTCAAGGAGTCATGTTTCAGAAAAACCCATTACCTTCCGGCTCACAAAATAAACTACCCAGGGCTTCCCAACTTTTGCATACTAATGGGACATGAACAAAGTGGCGGCCTCTCTATGGTAGAAAATAATTATTCTATTAGCAATGACATTTGAAAAAATGTATTAACTGTCTTTCATAACTTTCATAACTAACATGAGAATTATTTCATAATTCATGATTTTAAAATCTAACCCATATTTTTTTGGTGCGCCATTTCATAGTTAATATCTTATGATTTGTAATTTTTTTACAGTTAACATTCAAAGCTCGAAAAGAGTTTTTCCCAGCTGAGATGGTACCTAATATAAAAATGTATTTTAAATGGAAGTGTACAATATTTATTCTCTTATTAATGTGAACTTATCGACCACATATTTTGCTTTGTATTAAGTCGCAATATGGGCCATACACTGTGAATTGCTAGCATAGCAATGGATAAGATTTCTTGAATTTGTAATTAATGTGGAGGATTGAAACTCTTATGATTCCATGGATATATATTTTGTGTGTATAATTATTGTCTATCGTAGATATATAATTTCGCGTCTAATGTTGTTATGATGTTTCCATTTTTCAGTTAAATGATCAAGGAGCAGTGAACATGGGAATCACAAGTCCTTTTACCAAGTGCAACATTACTGCTCCAACGGACAAAAATTCAGTTCGCCTGGATTCATGCCACCCAGATTGGGATGATGAACCAGAATCGTCCACCTTCTGGTGAACTATATTTTCTTAACTTGTCTTTATTTGCGTATGAATTATTAAGCCTACGTTAGGGTACACACGTGTAGGAGCTAACATTATTTGCATCATTCCCTCAATGCAGCATACTATCACTATCCGGAGACTGGCTCCGACATGCGTTGCTCGAAGTATCCAATACAAGGACCGTCAGTAGATATATCAACCGAATTAGACTAAGTCTCCCATATAAGGGTACGTTGAAGATCAAATTCTGTGTAAATCAAGTGCTAGTTGTTGTTTCTCCACTAAGTATGTTCCCAAGAATTGTATGCATAATTAGATTTACCATTGTGAGATTTTGAATTTCTTTCATGTATTTTTTTCCTTGTAGTCCATGTAACTAAGAAAGCAACAAGCTAGATATTTGTTGTATATCTTGGACATATATAAGTAAACTTTCATTATAGTCATGAATAGAATACAATACAATACATGTGTATGCACAAATACATCCCAGTCTTTTCATTGCAGATAAGCACACCCTATGTTTCTTTCAACATCAATGCAAAACTATAACAAACTTTAAGTTGTTGGTGTGTACATACTGAGGTGTTGAAAGCATTCATTGTAAGAAAGAAAATCAAAGAAGAAGGTACTATTCTGGAATATGAGAGTTGAGAGTCTCTGGAAGAACACTTCTGAGCAAAAAATTGTGGTAGATTACAATAATTTCCCTTATCTAGTAGCAACTTGGGAGTCGTAATCTTTCTATGAGAAATAGTCTACAAACAAGAAATGGTGATACTGTGAGAGGAAAGGTAACATTGCTAATGTGGGTGATCAAGCTACCAATGCGCCATAGGACATCTAGAGTTCACAAAGCATGAGTAAGTAACTGAAAGTAATTTTAATTCCGAATTCAATATACACGGGGTGGGACAATGAAATTAACACAAGTATTCATTCTTTCCAAGACTAGGTAACCCAAGTTTCTATGGGTGGCTAGTTTTGTCAGTTGGTTTGCCAAATGCCCCTATTACCTTCACGAGGTGAATGAATCGTGCTTCATGGCAGTTGATGGAAAAAATTGTTCTGGTGTACTTCGATGATATCTTTTCCTATAGCAAGATTTTAGATGAAGATGTCATTCTTGTTGCTAAACTTTTCCATGTGCTTCATAAATAAAAGCTCTATACAAAAGTTCTGCACCAAGAAGCTTGTTTTGTTGGTAAATATTATATCTTCTCATACCACCAAATAAGGTGAAGCTAAAATCTTCAGGATTCAGTGTCGGACAAACCCCATTCAAGTGCCTAATTCTTCTTGGGTTAGCCGACATTTATCCTTTGTTATTAAGTGATTTTAGTGCCATCATCTAACCACTTATTAACGGCCTCACTAAAATGAATGTGCCATTCATGTGGATTAAATCCCAAGATCATATTTTCTAACAATTAAGGAAACACTTAACCAAAGCACCCCTTACTTGCCTTACAAGATTTAACTAAAAAACTTGAGATTGACTGTGTGGTGCTAATGTAATCGGTCTATGTGGTGGTTTAATGCAAAAGTTAGGCATGTATCATACCATAGTGAAACATGCCATTGCTCAAATGAATCACCCCATTTATGATATATAATGGTGTCCTTGTGCACGTGCTTGAATTTTGACAATGTTTTCTTTGGACAGAGTAATTTCTTACACTTTCAAATCATGAGTGGTTAAAGTATACTAGAAGGGTAACGCGGGCCTTGCCGCGCAAATTGGAATGAGCGTGATATAAACTTAGTACGTTGTTGTGATAAGATGTTTCTTAGAGAGCCTGCTTGTCTCAAATTACAATTTAAATAGTGTCAATATACTTCCTCTTATCTTAATCTACATGAAGAAAACACATTGTTTTATCTCAAATGATAACCATTTCTTTCAAGTAATCATTGCTTTAAGTATGAGGATAAGAATGAGTCTCTGGATTCAGCCACAAAAAGATTATCAATAGAGTTATCAAGAAAATGATACTAACAAAATTGGCAAATATGTTACGTATCTTAAATGGATTACAATTCACACGGGAAGCGAACCATATTGGCAGTAGCTCTAGTGCCACAACCAATATTTAGTCTACCCAAACTTATGTGTATTTTGTATTGAAAGCATTCCCTGTTGTATCAGCTAAAGAAAGCTTTGCAGTAGAGACCTAAAATTACAGCAACACTGCCTAGATGAATAACTAAGCAGGGTAGTGAAGTAACATACACAAAACTTTACTGAATTAGCCAAGAAAAAAAAGTGGATCTTCAAATCACAAAACATCATATTTGCTTCAATCCTACATTGGAAATTCAAATTGGAGACCATATTTTTTGCCAGAGTAAAGATGCATGGAAAGAGTTGGTGAGTCTGCGGTTACGCAATCGACCATGTGCCGAGTATCACATCCTGCTAAGCAAGGCTAAGATAAGAATCACTGGCAAGTTGATGCTCGGGAATTTAGGTTCCTCTTATCTACAATATAAGATGTGTTACCACCAGGTCCTTAAAATATAGCGAATAACTTCGTAACTTTAATTTTGAATGAATGTACCTTTTATGCAATTCTTACTCAGAAAAAAAATATTGGTGTCTTATGGTATGTTCTTTTTCTTTAACTTAAAGATGTCTTGAAACTGTTGGATTCTCCAGGATCAACGGAACACAAGCTTGAGCCACAGGAAATAGGAGAAGATGATCATACCTTGATCTGATGGAGATGATCATACCTTGACCTGATGGTGGAGCCATGTTCTCTTTTGATTCCTTCACCACCTGAAGCTTGATCGGCTTCTTGTGTTCTGTCCTTCCCAGTGCTCCAATGCACGGCTTGCCCAACATCCTTTTTCTTGAGTGCTACTAGCAATTTCCTGTGGTAGAGATTTATTTAAAATTAGCTTAGTTTAGGTTACACATCATTATATCCAACAGAAACACCATCCTGAGAGATCTATACGAAAAAATAACACATTTGCAAAATATCACAAAAAATACAACTTCACAGTGCATTTTAAGAGGAGATCTCACTATAGAGCCTCGGCATGTGCACTTACAGCACAAACTCTAATTTTAACCTAATGTTACTTGTGTTCTGGATCGTCAGCTCACTATATCATGTTCGGGATGGTTGCAACTAATTCAACCAAACTCGGCCGAAGGGGGCAAAGTGGCTTCACAAAACATCCCCAAAATGCCCGTCGGAATCCCTAAACACGCTGTTCACACATGACAGAAATCACCGAAGGTAGGTCAATATACACCCACATAGAGAGGGAAGAGCAGGAGGAGCACTCACGAGCGGCGGCAGTACAATGGAGACGAGGACCCGAGGCGATGCCAAAGCCCCTCCAATCTGGAGGCCGGTAGGGACGTCGGAGACCACCAACAGCCACGGCGTATAGGCGAATAGACATTCACCAACAAGAGTGATGCACCACCTGTTTTTTGGTTGTCCTGCTACTCTTTTAAAGCTCTTTGCTTATTTGTAGTTTACTGTTTTCCTAGACATCTACATCCTTTCCGTTCGTCGTCATTTTCAAAGAAAAAAGGAAATTGGAAAAGATCAAACTAAATTAACAAAATGTGACATACTAAAAAATTAAAAACCACCAAAAGGGAAGAAGTAACGGTCATATGAGATGCAATACAGAAAAAGTTAACACAAAAATTAGTCAACAGAGACCGAAAAAGAAGTTACGGTCATCAAAAAGTAGTTTAAGCATGAACCAGGTATATGGAAGTATGCAAAGATGTTGCACTGTCATGATGTGCTGAAGAACCATGAGTGCAAATGCAACAAACAACCGCACATGAATTCAATTATGGTAAAAAAGAACACATATTTATTACCAATTATAAATGAATAACAGGAAGCAAGCACGAGGCATATGCACAAAATTAACCATGCCCAGAGGTTGCTTTTCCATGTTTGGTTTACAATTGTTAGTGCAAGTACTTATCTTAGTAGAATGGAAATCTAAATTCAGTTACGTCGGCCTAACCATCCTAGATGTAAGCTTACAATAAAAAAGGACTTGATTACGTAGTAATCAACAGCAGCACCAGCAGCACATGGAAAATTATGGCTGCCAGGCAGTTTGGTCTTGATAATTTAATGCACATGATGGGTAGCATAAAATTCATCCTCTGCATCCTCAACATGAAAAATATAAATGATGTGTACATGACCCAAATATTTAAAGCCCAGCAGAACTGCCTATGTGATTATATCAATGCACCCTTCTACATAGTTAATAAGCAACTACTTTCAGGGTAAAATGGAAATAGCCTGTTGCAGCTAATACTGATGATAAGATAATTAATCAATGGATAGGGAAGGAGAAATAAAAAAACAGTGTTGAAAATAAAAATAAACTGGTAGTAAGACAATGGCAAATCAAGACAACATTTCTTTAACCCTTACGAAATTTTGTAACTTCTGGGCATGTAACTAAGATTCAATTCTAGAGGGGTGGATTGCATAAAACCACCACATTGACGCCTAGGTTTGCAGAAAACACCGGTTTACAAATTTGAGACAAAAACAACTGATTGGTGGCTTAGGTCATTTTGATGAGGATTTTGATATGTGGGTCCGCATTTGATGATGTGGCATAACAATTGGTCTAGAACATGTTAGACAATGTTTGATATAAATTTAATATATTAGTCCCTAGTATTTTGTGTTGGAACCCTTCAAGCAGAAGACAAAAAGAAATCAAGACCCCGCGCCCAGCTCGACCTTGCTATACCGCACACTCGACAGTGAGGCGGGGCCTGATGGACGACCACTCCCGCCATGACGTGTGGCCTAACCTCAGTGCTCGGCCTAGTGGTGGCACCCTCTGCGAGGCCTTCCTGGGTTTGGTTGTGGAGACCGACGACGATGAGCTCAACACCGTAATTCAAGACGTCTGTGATGAACATGCCCAAGATGTGTTGGAAATAGGCCCTAGAGGAAAATAATATTGTATTATTATATATAAATTTTCATAATTAATAGCCTGTATTTCATGCTATTACTGCTATGATACTGGAATATGTGATACAGTGGAAAACTCATATGCACATGTGGAATGATAAACAGTAAAAGTAGGTTCCTAGTCTCGCCTCTTAAGACTAACTCAAGTGTTGTTGATGATCATGTTTTCCAGATCTTAGGACCTCATTAGCTGTAACGGTTGTCCTAAAACAACATTGAGAGTACGACATTAGAAGAACGATCATATTGAGTCGACCCAAACTTGTTTGTTATAGTTTGAGATAATATCGTATGAAATCAATTGTCATAACAAGGAGAGTTAACATGTGTTTTATTTCCTCAAGCCATGAGAGTATCGCCGTCACTTCCTATCATACGGTGAACGTAGGGGTTGCTCAAACATCATCTATAACACAGTGATCATAACGACAACTTATCGGTTCATAGGAAAGTTTGATAAGGGACATGATAGCTCAAGAGTGGGATTTCCTCCTCCGACGGTTGAGAGATATTCTAAGGTCCCTCTCGATGCGATAACATCCATCATTCTCTGGCAAGTCATAGGTGCCTCCATCACAGGAATGCCGGAACACTTCGACGAGAAAGAAGAACAAAATCGGCAATGAGGGCAATGGTATAGTGAGCATGTGTATGACTCAGGAGGATACTGAAGCATCCTGGGTTTTCTAAGTATTGCAAAACAACGGGAACATCACATGATAACCAAAGGTTCACTAGAATATCAATTTTGTAATCATACGGATCAATGTGGACGTCCATGTTTCCGTTATCGGTCATTGAACGAATGGGTTTTGTTGATGTCTATGATTTACCGAACCTACGATGTCACAAGATTATGGTAATCACGATTTCCTGAGTGTTAGTAGGATGAGAAAATCAAGGATTTATTTGTAGAATTGTTTCATTTATATTCAAAATAGTTTTGAGAGGAACCACAAGCGTTTAGGTGTCACTGGAAGGGTTTTAGAGTTTATTGGAAATGTCGGGTATTACCGATAAATAATATATATGTGAATGTTTCCGGTGATGTTAAATTAATATAAAAGGCTCTAGTTATTATTTGGAGGCTTTTATATTTAATTTAACTAGCGGGGTGACCCGCGCAATTGTGCGGCTAGATTTTATGAATATAGATATGCATGTATTTTGTTTTTTGAATGTTAGTGTTGCTAACTACCATATATTGATTTTTTTATATAAATAATCACCTTTAACAAAAAAATGCATTGCCTTTACTTCAAAAATCATGCATTCTTTTGTTCGATTATAGCCAACAGGAAGAAAGTCACATTATACGTAGTCTGCTTAGTCAACACTATTTTGTTGCATTTTCCATATAAACAGTTCAAAACAAAAGAAGGAACAATTCAATATGATTATTCTTTTTAAATATCATAATTTTTTGACATTTTAAACTTGAACAATGAATGCTCATATATGAACCATTTTTTGACTTCCTAATTTGTCGGAGTTTTGTGGATACATCTTACTTCTTACTTCATTTTTTTGTAACAGCGAGTTGTATGTTATTCCAAAGGTTACCTAGATTTCATGCAAAAATGAACCTACAATAATCTTCCGCTTATTAGTAAAAAAATAAAATCTAGGGAAACCATCCCATTTACACATGTTAAATTAGATTTAATGTTATCTCGAGTATACAACTCTGAGCATCATTCTTCATGGGAATGAATATGCATCCACGAATTACAATTATACCGCTATAGTAAAGATCCATGACAGATATAAGATATCACTTGTACTTGGTCAAACTATATACATATAAGGCGAAAGTAAGACAAATTGATAGCAACCATGTTTTTCGATCAAATCTGTTATTTTTTGATATATACATTCAAGGCCGAAAGTAAAATAAATTGATAGCAACCATCTTTTTTGATCAAATCTGTTATTTTTTGTGTGGGTAAAATCTTCGTTAAAAAGCATCACATATCTACAAGTTCCTAAAAGTAAATGAGCTCTTCTACAAATTTTAGAAGGATATGCAGACATATTCTTTGGAAAGTTCTTTTTATTTGCAAAATTCATCGGTCGTTTCTTAAGTTGCACTGAAACACTAATTGCATGGGTGTTTGATGAATAGGCTACCGACATTGGCAATGATATCATTCTACTTAAAAGTTTTATTCATAATTTTCAAAATTGGAGCAGCATTTATTATATGTGAACATTATATAATTTAAAAAAATGAATATCATTCTGTAATACTACTAAAAGGCATGCAATATTGTTTCCTTTGAAACTCCTAGTGCAAAAGTGAAATATATTGTTTGGTTATTTTACCTTATGCATTTCATATATGTTCTTACAAATGTATATTTATATTTATTTTCTTATGATTATACCACAGATTGGCTTCAAGTTTATAGTACACTCTGACCAAGGTTTGGCATCGCATTCTATCTCTTTGAATGGATAAGAAAGGCTTAATTGAATTGTGTATTTTCCATCAGATGCTAGTAAACTTTTTTTTTCAATTGTGCCCCTCAAATGAATACGATTGAGCTTCCACATGTTAATTAGCAGAACATTAGTCTCCTAATATACTAAAATTTTGGTTTCCACATGCTACAAGGTAGTTCCTTGGATAACGTATGCAAATATATTTTACTAATTTAATGTTTGTGACATGCATATATATATGTGATCCAAGACATACATGCTGATTACACATATGTGCTAACTATAGCACTGTACTTCATGAAAACAGTGAACATAACATATCATGAAAACGGGGAATATAGGAGTACATGTACTATCAGAGGGAATGATATTCTTATGCATGAACATGCATGTACAAAAGTAGTTAAAAACTGGTGGATGGAAATCACGGTTAGAGCTGTTCCATATGGTTGTGTGACCTATAGACTTGAAAAGAACACATTAATCAATATTTTATAGAACGCAAATATAACTTGACAATACATGTTTAGTGGATGCTGAAACTGAAGCTTGTTAGCATCATTCAGCGAAAGGTTAATGTTGTTGAATGTAGACACTATCCTAAGTCTGTAATTACGTCAATAAAGTTTTTTATGAATGTATTGTTCATTGAAGGAGGAAATAAGTAATTCGCATAGCAGTGTGGCTCGATCTGACATCGGCCTAACTTGTTGATGGTGGAGTTGAAGTATTGCTGCTTGCGGAGCATGTGTGCTTGCCTCACAGATCTGTCACACATGGCCCAAATTTAATGCATCCCAAGCATCCCCTTTCATGAAAGTACAACATTTCCTTTGTCTGCCTCGTATCATTATTTTTATTGCTTGCGCTGGATCTGGTTTTGCATATGTTGGAGGAGACAATATGCAATAGTGGGATATCTAACCTTAGGATAGAGTGGCTGGGATATCAAAAGACGGCATCACTTAGGCAGAGGAAAAACGACAACCACCTGATTTACTTCAAACTGACGTTGCCCACTATTAGTACAACTCATCTTCCACATCATCCACCATAATGATTTCAGAGCAAATATACTTCTTTTTTTAGGGGCACAACAAATATACTAGGTGAGGGAGTCCCGGACTACGGGGTGTCCGGATAGTCGAACTATCATCTTTGGCCGGACTCCTGGATTATGAAGATACAAGATTGAAGACTTCGTCCCGTGTCCGGATGGGACTTTCCTTGGCGTGGAAGGCAAGCTTGGCGATACGGATATGTAGATCTCCTACCGATGTAACCGACTCTGTGTAACCTAACCCTATCCGGTGCCTATATAAACCGGAGGGTTTTAGTCCGTAGGACGAACAATCATACCATATGCTAGCTTCTAGGGTTTAGCCTCTCTGATCTCGTGGTAGATCCACTCTTGTACTACCCATATTATCAATATTAATCAAGCAGGAGTAGGGTTTTACCTCCATCGAAATGGCTCGAACCTGGGTAAAAACGTCATGTCCCTTGTCTCCTGTTACCATCCGCCTAGACGCACAGTTCGGGACCCCCTACCCGAGATCCGCCGGTTTTGACACCGACACTAGGTGTGATCGGAATCGATGCCGTGTTAATTCTGCCACCACTGACACCAAGAAAAAAGGACAATAACTATTCGTTGGAAATAAAAGGATACAAATAAGCAACGCACACACGCGTGGATCTAGGTATAGTTTTTTCTTCTTTTGAGCCGAGCTCGCAAGCTAGTGATCCATGCCCGTCGGACTAACGAGTGAAAGGGTGGCAAAAAAAAAGAAGCGGCCCGGGTCGCCGCCGACCAGTTTTATTCTCGGCGGAGCGGCCGGCAGAACACTTGATGACTCTGGCTCTCTGCATTAGAGATAGGCAATCGATTAATTAAGGTGATTGCTGAACATATACATAACAGTATAACGGATTGGCACATGATCCTCCAGTTTTATTACTCACACCAGGGAACGATCCTCCAGCGCTGGTTGTCTCCCTCAACCCAGTCAAACAGGAGGATGGTGGTGCCGTCCTGCACCACGCTCTCGTCGTCGCCGCCATGGACGGCGTCGAAGTTGAGCTGGATGTTGCTCGCCATGCGGATGCAGTGGAAGTCGTCGCCGACGTCCTCGCTCTCCCTCCACATCACCGACTCGTCCGGGCAGTCCGGGTCGTATGCCGCAAGGCGAACCTGCAGTCCAGGCGAGGTATATATTAATCAACTGCAGTATTGCACACACCAAATCAGAGACTAGCTAGCTTACAGGGTGGCCCTTTTCCAGGGAATGCTGGATGGCTTCACCGGTGGCCTTGTTCACCAGGGCAAACGCAGGCTGCTCATACTCATCCTTGATGTCTTCACCGTGCCTCATGTCCTTCACCCAGTGCTGTATACATACATTTCGTTGGACATTTGTAATTAGCGCTCACTAATCAATTAAGATCGACCATGGTTATATTTTGATCATCCATCTGTTGTCACCTGCAGGTCGTCGTTGGGGTCCGCAGGCGCGAGGCACACCGCGCCGTCCCTTGCGGCGATGCTGTACTCCTCGCCTGAACTGCAGAAGATGCGCATGGTGCACTCAGAGGACAGCGCAGGATGGAGGCCACCGTCGGTGCCCCACGCCAGGATCATCCAGGACTGGTTCGCCCCCTCGAGCCACTCCCACAGCACGATGGGGGTGCCGTCCTGGAGTTCCGTCACGCCATCCAACGCGTCGAAGTTGAGGTGGATGTTGTTGATCATGCGGATGCAGCGGAAGCCGTCGCCCACATCGTCGCTCTCCGTCCACAGCACCGATTCGTCCACCGCCTCTGGGTCGTACTTGTACGGCACCAGAGTTACCTGCACGTGGATGTGAGATGTATGTGAGCAATGGACACAAAGATCCAAGAAATTACAGGTCACTCAAGCGTGGTGGTGCTGGTGGAACTCACGGGCTCAGACTGCCCAGACGAGTGCGAACGCCGGGAACCCGTCCTCGTCCTCCGTAGAGCTGAACCTCGTGTCCTTGTACCAGTGCTGCACCCGCCCACATCATGCATTCATAGAGCAGCGTCAGACCCGTGAAACACTAGAAATGTCTTGATGGAGCTCTACAATCTAATGAAAGGACACTGATTAACGAGAAGTGGTTGCCTTACCTGCTGCTGGTCGCGGGGGTTTGTTGGCGCCATGACGACCGCGATGCCCCCGTCGTCATCCCAGCGGACGGTGATGCAGTAGTCCTCATTGGTGCGGCACAGGATCTTGAACGTTTTTTGCCCTTGACTGGACATGGTTCTCGACCCTAGGTATAGCTAGGCCTTCCTGATGCCCAAGGAGCAATGTGGGACTACTTAAATATTTTGCCTTATTTCCCAAGTAGATGGGCCGGCTAAGTTGTGTGGCATGTGAAATGCCCAGGCTTGACCACGATAGAAACCGAAACAAACTTTAATTGTAAGGGGCGGGTAAAAATCGAAAATAAAAAAGAAACGTCTAGAATGATCGAAATCACGCGCTCAAAGACACGGCCACATGCTGGCTAACCAATGGCCAGTGACAATATTTAAGAACATGTTGCAGTATCACATTCAAAACATGAACAATATTTGAAATCCTGAACAGTTTCCAAAAAGGAGAACCGTATTTTAGAAATTTCCATTCATTTCTGGAGAAAATAATAAATTTAAAATAGGAACATTTTTAAATTGACGAACAGTTTTTGAAATCATTTTCGAAACTTCTTAACAATTTTTGAAAATAGGAACATGTTTTGAACATTCAGAACAAATTTTGAAAAAAAAATTAAGCGTGAATATTATTTTACATTCGTCAAAATTTCAGAAAAACGAGAGTATTATTCAAATTTTGAAAAATATAACTAAAATGCATTTTTTTAAGAAAAATCTCAAAGAATTAAAAAAAACATAAACAAATTTGGAAATTAGAAACAATACTTTGAAAAAATAGGAATATTTTTAGAATTTGGAACAAATTTTGGAAAGAGAAAAAATTGATAGTTCCGAATATTTTCGAAAACAGGAACAAAACTTTGGAATTCTCCATTTTCGAAATTGTGGAAAAATTGAAATTTCGAACTTTTTTGAGTATTCTGAATTTAAGAAAAAAGGAAAAAAGAACAATAAACTTGGAAGGGAAAAAATAAAAAAAGTTAGAAACAATAGAAGTAGAACACAGGAAAAAAAAACGGCCGGCGAAGCCGTGTGGACCCTCTGCGAAGCTCCGAATGTTTGCCTCAACATGCAGCAAATAGGGTGTCCCCGACTGCGTGGGCAGGTAAATACATGGGCTGCCTTCGCTGGGCCATATCGTGTGCGGCCCACTTACGAAATTCTGGACAAACTGTTTTTTTTACAGCAGACGGAGTCATTGACGCACAAAAATTTAGTCTCCCGCATAGAAAAAACAATTGGCAGTGAAAGAATAAAAAAAATGAGAGAAACACACCATGCTTTATTAGTAGGTATAGATTACATTCGCCAATATTTCACTAAAAAAGAGTATTATTCAAAAATTTAAAACGTTATTAAAATGCATTTTTTCAATCTCAAACAATTTTGAAAAACAGAAATAATTTTTTTGAAAAAATCAATATTTTGAACAAAATGGAAACTAAGAGTTACGAACATTTTTGAAAAATGGGGGAAAAACTGGAATTCTGAATTTTTGAAAATGTGAAAAGATTTTGAAATTCTGAATATTTTGTTGAATATTTTGAATTATGGAAAAATGAAAAAGAAATATGAAATTGGAACAGAAAAAGGAAAGAAAAATAGAAACGGAACACAGAAAAAAAAAGAAAAACTGGTCGGCCCAGCCTTGCGCGCCCTCTGCGAAGCTCCGACTATTTGCCCCACCCCGGCTATGTGGGTAGAAAAATAAGTGGATTAGCTTCGCTGGGCTACAGTGCGTGCGGGTCACTCACAAAAGCCCGGAGAAACTGTTTTTTATAGCAGACGGACGCACAAAAATTTAGTACTGCCTTTGATAAAAAAATATTTTTGAGGGTGAATGGATGAAAAAAATCAGAAAAACACACGTTGCTTTATTAATACTAGTACATGTACCCATGCGTTGTTCCACTTATATTCAAGTCTGACAAACATTGAAATAAAGTTTCCATTATTTCTATTGGTCCATATATGCGGGTGTGTTTCAACGGGTTGAGTTATCCTTATTTGGATCTTGAAGTGTTGATGTGAGAAGCTACCTCGATCCGCGGACACTGATGTCGGAGGAGATCATCCAAAGCTATGTGTATATGTTCGGTTGCATTTCGGAATAAATTTAACTAAAGTGAACAAATTTGAGGGATATTTAGACAAACCAGACTACATTAATTCATACTTGAATAACTTTTAGATAAACCCGAATGCTTTTCATCTACATCAGAGGAAAACTAATTGCATTTCGATATATTCGAACTAAACCGTACTCTAAACCTAGTCTAAATGACCGTCGGTGCCTGTTTGCCCATTTCCTGCCGGCCATGAGCCCTGGGAACTGAAGCTCTAGCTTCGCCTCCGCAGCTTGAAAGTGGCTAATCGGCCAGCGAAAGGGCGGAGGTCTTCTTGGGACTAGAGAGTCAGCGATCCCCCATGCTCTACTCTTTCTCGCTGCCGGCGGTGGGGCGCGGGTGTCGCAGAGCTGGCAACGTCGCCCTCGTCTTCGCTAGCTCTTGCCGTATACTTCACCGACCGCCTCGTCGATCTTCTTTTAGAATGCTTCTGGCTTTCGGCAGCATTGGCGGTGATTTTTGTTGTCAACTCTAGTGAGAGGCAGTCCCAGATAGCTTTGGAACTCGAAGAGGCCATGGAGGGCATGGTGCAAAGAGGATAAAAGGAGCGGGGGAGGATTGATGTGGCTATGGCGGGCCTTGAGTTTAAATATGCGGCCGATGGCAGGGAAACCGTGCATGTTTATGTAGGGAAGCGGAATGATGGCCGGTCGTATAGAGCGGTGATCCAAAAGGATTCCGTCGAAGAGGATGAGCTTGTGGCAAAGCATGGAGGCGGCTATCCCGGTTTCATCTCTTGGTTCAAACAAACGGTAATTTTCATTAGAACATTTCATTTCTTCGTCTAATTTGTGGCCAATGCAACAATCCCTTTCGTATTAAACTTGTAGGCTAATTCAGAGCTTATAGACGCCGAATTGAGACAAGTCGCCAATGGTTTTGACTATAAGGTCCGTTCATTTGACAAATACGACATCAACACGTATCGCTTCCGTACCTATGGCAAAGAGCTATCTATGGCCGACGGAAAGTCTACAAATTGTTGTCTCTGCTATCGGTGAAGGAGATACCGAGTATTATGAAAGAGTTGAAGCAATTTATGAACATCAATTCTATGGTGCAAACCCACCAAACGTCGTAGTCTTCAAATGTTATTTGTTCTAGCCCAAGGAGACTAGAAGGACTGATGAACATATAGGGCTAGTGGAAATCAATCAAAGCACCCATTTGGATGTTCCCGATATTTATATTATGGCTCAACAGGCAACCCAAGTTTTCTATCTAC
>NC_057813.1:743405615-743412893 GCF_018294505.1 Triticum aestivum
TCATTACTGATAGTGATGATGATGATGCATTTATTGAACCAGAGTATTACTAGGTATTAAATTGTTTATGTTGTACTTGATTTGTATAGTTACTTGTAGAATTTTCTTACTTTCTATGATTGTTTCTTATACATAGCGCCATGGTCTTGATATCCATCCCCGTCGGTCCTCGCCCGCTTTATGATTCTAATGTGGTAAATCCTCTTTTATAACTATTTGTTGCATTTCACATTTATGACAATTATGGCCATCAAGTTGACATAGACAAATTTTAATCTAGGAGGTATGTGAACAGGAATGTGCAACCGACCCTCTTGTCGAGAAGTTATATTTAGTTGAAAAATAAAATGACTATTTGAAAGAAAAAATTAAAAGAATTGAAGAAGAGAAGATGACATTGGAGTTGTATGTTGCCGATGTGGTCGATGATCACAAGATGAAGATGAATGCAATGCGCTTGAGGATGGATGCAATACGCTTGAAGAATAAGAAGATTAGGAAATATGCCATTCATAATGAGGCTTGGTATCATTATGACTTGGATCAATTGTTACCTTAGTGCGATCTTCATAACATTTTTTGTGATGAGGATAAGTTTTCTCTAGTGTTTTGCTTAACAAATGCATACTTAGCTACTTTCCTCCTAAATGGCATAACTAGCTAAGCTAGACAAAAAATGAGCTATACTTAGCTTCCTTTCCTCAAAAATGTCATGATAATCTTTGTTACCTTCAAAATGATATAGACTTACCTTACTTTCCTCGAAAATGACATAATAACCTTACTAAGCTCAAAAATGACCTATTTACCTAGCTTATATCTAAACTGATCGACACTTAGCATTTTTACCTAGCTTAGCAGAAAAATGGAATTTTTACCTACCTTAGTTAGAAGAAGAAGAAGAAGAAGATAAAAACGAGAGGAGAAAAAGAAAGAGAAGAAAAAAAAACTCTTCTTCTTCTTCCTTTTCTTACTTTTCTTCCTCTTCTTCCTATTCTTCTTCTTTCTCTAGCTAGTCTTCTTCTTCTTCTTCTTCTTCTTCTTCTTCTTCTTCTTCTTCTGCTGCTTCTGCTTCTTCTTCTAACTTGCTTCTTTTCCAATTTGCGGATTTGCTTTAAATGAGGAAGCTTGCGTTGATGGAGTCTACTCTTCTCTTTATGCTTCCATCTTTTTTTGATTTGCTTTATGTGAGGAAGCTTGCCATACCTATATATGTATGGATGGATGAAACCATTGTATGCTTATTGTTGGATATGTTGGCTATGTATATGTGTTGGATGAAACCATTTGCTATGTATATGTGTTCGGATGCTTGTCGAAAGTATTTTCATGTGTGTGTGTGTGTGTGTGTGTATGTCAAATTCTGTCAAACTGAATGAAATCAAGAAAAAAATAGAAAAACAGGGGTTGTATAGACTCTTTGTCGTCAGCTGGCGGACGGCAAAGGGCTTTGCCAACAGCTCGCGGACGGCAAACATGCCACGTGTCGTCCACCTGTGCAACCTGGGGCAGTAGGATGGCTATTTAGTAGCTTTGACGTCTGCCAGCTGACGGTAAAGTACGTTGCATCTTTGACGTCTGCCAGCTGACGACAAAGCTACCAAATAGGGAAGCCCCCAGGCGCTGCCACGTGGCATGCTATGATTTCAGCTGGCAGACGGCAAATAATCAATGTTCTTTGCCGTCCGCTAGCAGATGACAAATATGCAATGGTCTTTGCCGTCTGCTGGCTGACAGCAAAGCACGCCGTTAACCACTTAACGAAACTAAGCTGACACGTGTGTCGGCCAGGCTCTTTGCCGTTGGCTGGTGGGCGGCAAAGAACTTTTTATCTTTGTCGTCTGCCAGCAGACGGCAAAGAGGCCTTTGCCGTAGCCTGTTCAGCCGGACGTGTTGCCGTCTGCTGGCGGACGCAAAGACCTTTGCCGTCCGCCATGTGTGCCATTGCCGTCAGCCGTGGCAGATGGCAAAGTTCCTCATTCCTATAGTAGCTTAGAACGACATGGGGCCAAACAAATAGATGACCGATAATTGCGGCGGAGAAGAGGCCAGACAAGGCAGAGAAGAGGCCGGACATGGCGGCGGAGAAGAGGCCGGACAAGGCAGAGAAGACGCAGACACGCTGCAACCTTCATCGCAACTAAGCTCAGCCCGGCTGGACCCTCATGTTCGACACCTGTTTCGTAAGAAGAGGACTAGCAATAGAGCTACTTCTAGAGAGGAGGCCAGCTAGCCGGTGTGCAATGCTTCTCAATACAAAAATGCCGGACAGAAATTTCCTCAGAAAGTTGTATGGTAGTTACCGATAACTCCTCGTCTATAGCTAGATCCTAAGGAAGCAAAGCTCATGTGGTAGGATCCGGATAGGGTGAAGCCCGACGATAGAGACGATCTAAAGCTGAGACACCTTGCGGATGCAAGCCACTAGAGAGAATTCAATGCCGAATATCGATATTTTGCAGGTGTTCCAATGAACATCGTGCTTGGGACGAGTATCGATGGCATGAATCCATTTGGCAAACAGAACACGAACCATAGGACATGGCCCGTGTTTGTATGGATGTACAACCTCCCCCCCCCCTAGAAGGGCATGAAGAAAAAGTACATACACATGAGTATGCTGATTCAAGGGCCGAAACAAACTAGGAAATAACATTAATCTATATCTGAGGATACTGAAAGAGAACCTACACACGCTATGGACAGCACCGGTCAAGACATGGGCCGCCAGCAAAGGAGAGTATTTTTGAATGAGATCCGCGCTGATGACAAGATGCATGAGTATCTCAGTTATGGATATGTCTTAGGCCAGGTGTGCCACGGCTATTATGGATGCACCAGGTGCATGGATGATACAACGTCTCAGCAGCTAACAAAAGATTGAGGGTCTGGGAAAATCGTGTACATGGGGCATCGAAGTTGGCTCGAGGTGGACAACTTGTGCAGAAACCATGGAGATCTATTCAATGGTGCCGCTGAGTATCAAGGACCTCCACGTAAGAGGAGCAGCCCCAAAATCGATGAGTTGTTGAAAACTGGGAAGAGTGCCCCACGCCGGGAAAGATGAAAAAGGCGAAGGAGCCGCTGCTGAAGGTATGGAAAGCGGGGTCTATTTTCTGGGACATGGAGTACTGGCCCAAACTCGACATGCGCGCCTCATTGCCTGATCAAATGCATATCACGAAGAATGCCCTCAAGAGCAAAACAAATTTGGACGTCCCCTAATCATTTTCCGGATAACTCTAGCTACATGCATGCACATAATTAAGGCGATAATTCTTGTTGCTAGATTAAATCAATTGTCAGAAGCTTGTGAAAGTGACACCATGCTGTCAATGAACTAAGCTGAAGCAACACTCGAGGGAAGCAAAGAAAGAAAGTTAGCCTTCACATGCACATGTGATCAAGATCGAAACTGACATCTACTCATAGAACCGCTCATGATGCCACTGTTGGAAAATGTAGTAGAAAACAATAAGTTTCTGAGTATGAATACCCAGGAACAATATGAAGATGCATATAGGGTTTGGACCAATGATCATTACCGACTCTAGAGTGTTACCGAAGTAGACGAGTTGGTGTAGACCATACTTGGAGTCCCTCCAACCGTTGACAACGATCTCACCCTCGAACAATCTCTAGAACAGAAGACCGAAAGCATGGCCTCCCTACTTGGTTGCAAGCATACAGTCTGCATGATCCAGTAGAATTTCCCCGTCCAAAGCTTTTTATTATGAGGATTGGAGGAACTAGATCAAGCTCTAATTAGTCATCTAGGACCAACTAGAACTAGAGCTATAAGAACTAGAGGAGGCTCCCAAACTTGTGTGTAGAAAAGGGCCAAGACCTCCACTATATACAGGTTATAGGGGAGAGGGGCAGCCAATAGGAGGGGCAGGACTCCCCTCCCCTTGCGCTGGCCAACAAGGGAAGGGGAGTCCTTCCCCTTCCCCAATTTGGTCTCCCCTAGAGGGAAAGGGGCGGGCCTCCCCACTTGGGCCTTGGTGGGCCAAGGTCCTTCCACCACTTGGCCTTTTAAGGCCCATTGGTATTAACTTAAATATGAAAGCCCTCTAACAATTACTAGAGCATATCATATATAATCTAACACCTTTGGAAACATTTTTCGACAATAGATTAATTATCAGTAATTCCCGGTATTACCCGATATTCTTCGAAACCCTTGTTGTGACCTCGAAACACTTTCTGTTCCACTCGCACTATTCTGAATATCAATGAAGCAATTTCATAAATGAATCCTCGATACTCTCATCCTACTAACCCTCAGCGGATCATGATTACCTTACGATTGTGACCCTATAGGTTTGGTAAATCATAGACATGAACGAAACCCCTTCGTTCAATGACCGATATTGGAACTGTGGACGTCCATATCGACCCCTATGATTACACGAATGGCATTTGCTTGAACCTTTGGTTATCGTGCAATGTTCCCTTTTCTTTGCAATACTTTACAATATCGGGGTGCATCGGTATCCTCCTGTGTCATCACCAAGCTCACTGTACCATTCCCCTCATTACCAGTTTTGTTCTTCTTTCTCGTTGAAGTGTTTCGAGATCACCGTGACATAGCCACATGTGTCTCGCCAGACGATGAAGGATGTCGTCACACCGAGAGCAGGACGGAGCCAGGATTTCGACATATGAGGGGCGAGGCTTCACACTAAGTCTCATACGCGAAGGCGATGTGGTAAAAAAAGTCTTAGGTTCTAGTCTAATGGAGATGGCATGATGCAAACTTATCTTTTTTTTATCTATTCATCGCATTCACATGAACAAAACTTGAAAGAAAATTGACAGCTGACAAAAAAATTCACAACACTAGAAACACAAGATGATCTTATTAACCAATAATTTGTAGTAATGCAATGTAGGTGAATAATACATTACCTAATTTCTTTATTTGTTGGAATTGGCGAGATGGACCTCACTGATTCAACTCAATCCCAAAATTAGAATCGGCAAAAGCATGCGATTTTGTTGAAGCTATCAAAGAAGAATGGTACAAAGAGAACAATGATTAGTTTGGAAACGATAAACCTGGACTAATCTAGGTCTCAAAATAAACTACCTTTTTCCTTGTTTCGTTTCCGTTCATCCGTGCGTCGGCCTACTGGCAATATCCCCGTGTATCAGGCGCTCGCCGATGGTTGTCCCCTACCCTTCTCTGCTTCTCTTGATTGCGATGCAATGGATCACACAAGTAAAAAACTGGGGATGTTATAATTGATTCCAAATCCATATGATTATACCTCTGTGATTTTAAAAGAAGCAAACTAATCTGATGTGAAAATCAACTACCTTTTCCCTTATGTTGTTGATGTTCATCCAGGCTTCCGGTCTGCTAGGAACCGGCAACATGTGCGTGGATCGGCACCCGCATACCCGGTGCCCCCTTCCCTTCTCCACTTCTCCATGGCGGCTGTGGAGAGATCTGATCGCGGCAGCCAGCAGGCGTTAGTCTCAATCGCAGCGGCGGCTTGGAGAGATTAGCGATACGTGCTTACGTAATCAGGTCGTGGCTGCGTGTTAACAGGCCTATTTGCCTTTCAAAGCAATTTTCCTTTATGATCTTTTTGCTTTTAGCCTACATGGGTTGATGCTTTCACGTTAATGAGAAAAAGCGTGACGAGGATTAGGGGGGGCGAAGCGAGCACGGGACAAGCGGGCAAGAGAAAAAATTAGTGATTAGTCGATCGCTAGCGAGGGACGAGACGATTGTTGGGGGGGGGGTCTCGCCCCCCCTCGTCCCCCCTTAGATCCGTCCCTGACCGAGAGGTCCCTAAGAATATATCTCCATCATTAGAGGAGCAAATCCCACTATCGAGCTATCTAGTACCTTATCAAACTTCCCGATGAGCCTGTAAGTTGTCGTTATGATGACCTTGTTACAGATGATGTTTGAGCAACCCCAAAGTCCATCATATGGTAGGAAGTGGCCACGATGCTCTCATGGTCTGAGGAACTAAAACACATGCTAACTCTCCGTGTTATACCAATTGATTTCAGTCGATATTATCTCAATGCATAACAAGCAAGTGTTTTGGTCGATTCAATTTGATCGTTCTTCTAAAGTCATATTCTCAATGTTGTTTTAGGACTATCATTACACTTAGCGATATCCTAAGATCCGGAAAACATGATCAGCAGCAAAACTTGAGCTCGTCCTAGAGGCAAGACAAGGAATATATACTTTAGCATTTATCATTCCACACGTGCATACGAGTTTTCCGCTGAATCACATATTCCAGTATCACAACAGTTATTGTATGAAATATAAACTCTTAATTATGAAAATGGAAATATAATAATACAATATTATTGCCTCTTCGGCATATTTCCAACATGGATCCCAGTCCATTCCTCCATATTTCTATCAACGTCGATTAACATACTTTTTTATTTCATGTACAATCTAAACTTTATTTACTGTCATTGCAATCAATATTACCAAACAGAAGTTGCAAATATCCGTTAACTAGTAGGACTAGTAAGATTGACCATCTTACTAGTTTTGATGGAGGTCGAGTCAAATTATGTGTTTATGCGTGAAGGTACTAATCTTTGGTCGTTTTGCAAGACTTCTACTTGTTCGATAAACCTTAAGATCAAGGGCGAAACACCTTTGTAGATTAGAGAAAGAAATGTTCTCCACAGGGGCCTCCTGGCCCAATTTTTGCTCCATGGTTCTATTCTGGTGCAAACTCGTCTTTCTAGTTTGTTGGTATTTTTCCGAGTTCCAAAAAAGCATGATATCCACTATGATTCATTTTTGTGCTTTTCTGCACCTTTTCGGCAATTTCCCCTCAGTCGGAACACTAAACTTCAGACAAAGAATGCATAAGTATGATATGATCATCTACAAAACATGGATACTAATGTGTAATTTATGATAAGAATAAGTTCTCAAAATGGACGTATCAATATAACACACACATATAGTTGTGCATAGGTCCGGAAGATTCTGCTGGAAATCTCGGAAGTGGCCTTTAGGGCAATCTACGGTCAAAAAGGGAACGCGCAAAGGGTCACTCGGACCCCTCGAAAAAGGCTGGAGAAGCCATCAAAAGGGAAGACCGAGTCAGTTGACACCAAGAGACTAGGGAAAAATGGCGTCCATCTGACCTGCGGCAAATCTGAATATCCACACATACATAGTGGAGGGGACAACCTTTGCTTCAACATCCGACGCAATGAGGAAGAAAGGTAGTTCTAGGCCTAAACTAGATCCAACCTTGTACATCCCATCGAATCGGC
>NC_057813.1:743413503-743415359 GCF_018294505.1 Triticum aestivum
CACACACACACACACACACACACACACACACACACACACACACACACACATACTGTTGTGCTGTTTTTGAAGGTGACAGAATAATTGGCAATTAAAAAACAAAGTTGCTTTTTGTGCATTTGATATCCGTGTCAGAATAAATTTTGTTCTCCATAAGATTATGTTGTTTCCTAACTGATATTTTTGATATCCATGAAATCATAAATTTTATTTCCAGCACATTTGGCAGACTAAAGATGATTCCCTCGCATAGGGAGGCCCACCAGGTTTTCATCTAAATATCGAGTGCGCCAAAGAGTAATGTTGTAGATCGTGCTAGCATCCAAACCTAATGTGCCGTCGCAAGGAAAGGTTAGCTACACTTTATCTCGGTTACACTAAACTAAGTTTTCATATGACAAGCGCATGATACCATGTTCCTCACCACATGCCCGGTCTGTGGTACAGTACTAAGAAAAAGAAATACGTAACTGCTCAAATGTCTTGTCTGGAGGCCATACAAACCAGGTCATGCAGTACCTCCATTCAAAGTACGAGTACAAACAAAAAGCAATCAAGAGATCACAGTTGATTAAAGTCATTGGTAGATGATTGTGCCGAAAGTTGGTCTATCCCGCAAGTTAAATACTATATGACAGTATTCGTGATAATTTATATAACAAGTTGGATGCCTTAGCCCTTAAGCGATCCACAACTGCCATGGACAAAAAGTCGTCTCTATCTTCGAGATTCTGATGTGGGAAATAACAATAATATGACATATACGTACGGACGAGCATGATAAGCTATAGCTAAGCAATGGTGTACCTCCCCCCTAGACCTATTTGACCCACCTCGCTTGGCCCATGTTACTTGATAAGAGCACACATAATTTACCAACGGAAGGGCATCCTGCTGGTTCTTTCTCATCCCAGATCGTTTTCCCAATTTCTGGAGCGCTTGGAGTGAAAGTGTGAGCCTATTTGATTGGAGATTGACCAAATAATAGCGTTCTTTTTCAATTTCTAGAGCGCCGGGACGTCTCGATCTGTGCTATTGCGCTATATTCCCAGGTATCACTTTGAATAGCTCACGTCTCTCAGCGTCTCTGGGCAGCTGCTCACTTATTCTTTGCACGGGAACATATGCATGGATCCGGGCCATCACATGGGACCTTCTAATTGACTGCCAAAACATCTTTTACGCACAACAAGCGACAACGATGACAGCCTCTTTATCAAAAATAAAGTCCTCTAGTACAGATCACAAGTTAGGAACCTTGGCAGGCGTACGTACCATCATGTGCTAGAACCATGCACATGCGCGTACGTTCATAAGGGCGTCTCCAAATTTGTACCAACTCTACAATCCAATTAGCGCCACCTGTAATAATCTACCTAGAGGCGATAATTGGATTGTAGAGTTGGTACAAATTTTTAAAACCACTAGTACTAACTGACATTATTGTACTGATGTTCAAGTCTTTGCAGAACAACATCAACATAGCTATTAACAGGTTCAAGAACCCTAATGCCTTCCCATTGAGTTTATTCTATTGAAGGTGATGTAGGCCTTATATAGGGGTGGTGCATCAACAAATGACCAAGGTTACCCATGGTTGTGTTGGGTATGAGGAGTAAAATCGAATGGGGACTTATGGTGCTCGAGCACCATGGAGGCCTTTCTTTAAAGATAAAAATAAAAACCCGTGTTTAGACATTTCAAAAAAAACTGAAAAAATACGTGGAAACTTGTATGTGTTAACTACGGTTCCATGAATTTGTGTTTAAAATAATAATAATTTGTAAGCTACACAAAAAAAATCCGGCACAACGAGCCCATTGAAAATAAAATGTTACTCCATCCGATTCATATTA
>NC_057813.1:743417029-743418552 GCF_018294505.1 Triticum aestivum
ACACACACACACACACACACACACACACACACACACACACACACAGATTGTTATTGAACAAAAAAAATGTTTATTCCATTCGATATTCCTTTCAGCCCAGTTCTTCCTGTCCATATGTCTGTATTATTTTCTATCGCAAAATTTATATATTTATAAAAGCATAAATTTTATTTGCAGCGCATCTAGCAGACTTAATATGATACCGTGGCACATAGCGAGGGCTACCGTTCTAGTAATTTTCCTCTTAATATCCGGTGAGTAAGAGAGTAATGTCGTAGATCGTGCTAACGAACAAGGCTATGGGGTACCTCTGTTTTTTATTTTTATTTCGCTGGTTGGTGATCCTCTGATTTTAAAGTACAAATGGAAAGCAATAGAGAGAGAGAGAGAGAGAGAGAGAGAGAGAGGCACTGGTAAGGTCATGGTGTGCATGATTGCAGTACCGAAAGTTGGTCTTCCCGAAAGTTTAACACTAGTATATGACAGTATTCGTCTATCTAGTTTTAGGACAGGTTAGATGCCTTAGCGCTTAAGCGATCCACAACTGCCATGGATCCAAAGTCGTCGCTTCAGTACAGATCCTGTGTTTGCCCTCCTGTCCGACCGATTCTCTGTCCTCTTCGTACTGTTTTTCCAATTTCTGAAGCGCTTGGTGTGAATTTTTATGAGCCTGTTTGATTGACCAAAGAATAGGTATTTCTAAAGCTCCTGGATGTCTCGATGTGTGCCATAGCATCTTTGAATTGCTCACATCTCTCGGCGTTTGTGGGCGGCAAAATTTCGTGTTTTGACCCTTTTCGTGTATTTTAGCAGGATCTGACCCTGGTCTGATTTTTTTTTGGGGATTTCACCCTTACAGCTACCGCCGCCCACCCTGGCGGTAGCGTTATACAGGCTACCGCCGCCCACCCTGGCGGTAGGTGCCTAGACGGCCATTTGGCCGTTAACGACTGCTGACGTGGCAAAGTGCCCTAGCGTCGCACCCTCTGGCGGTAGGTCTATACAGCCTACCGCCAGGGACCCCGGCGGTAGGGTCCTAGATGGATAAGGTTGTGAGGCCTACCCACCACCCATCAAGTCCACTCATCTTCTTCCACCGAGGTCAAGCTCTCTCTCTCCCTCTTCTCCCCCACCAAAGCACCCACTAGATCCCCCTCCATTGCTTTAGATTTGTCTGGTG
Source organism: Triticum aestivum (assembly GCF_018294505.1). NCBI lineage: Eukaryota > Viridiplantae > Streptophyta > Magnoliopsida > Poales > Poaceae > Triticum > Triticum aestivum. The sequence continues at coordinate 743,418,210 of NC_057813.1, forward strand.
GATCCGAGGCATTTGCATCACTGAAGGTACCTCTCCCACCCGCCCTTCATTTGGTTGGTTGGAATCACCTAGTTTTGTTGGAATCAATTTGTTTTGCAAACCCTAGTTCTTGCTCAAGTTTTGCATTTATGGTGCATTTATGGTTTGCCTAAGTATTTTGGGTCAATCCTTGTTGTGGCAAGCTAGCTTATGTGTTATGGTTATTGATTTCGTTAGGGAAGGGTTAGGGTTAGGGTTAGGATTAATGCTATGATTAAGGTATACTAGTTGTTTGATTCAAAGTATGCATATTTTAGGTAGTTCATCCATATGAAATGGCTGGCCCATGGATGACTCATTTTTT
>NC_057813.1:743418562-743420092 GCF_018294505.1 Triticum aestivum
AAAAAAAACTGAAAAAATACGTGGAAACTTGTATGTGTTAACTACGGTTCCATGAATTTGTGTTTAAAATAATAATAATTTGTAAGCTACACAAAAAAAATCCGGCACAACGAGCCCATTGAAAATAAAATGTTACTCCATCCGATTCATATTAGTTGTCTCTGACTTAGTACCAAGTTGTACCAAATCAATTACAATTAATATAGGAGGGAGCATAATGCTTTGCATATACGTAGTATACATGTGTATGTGTACTTACAAAAAAAAGTTGTGTTGTAGAAAATGGTTTTTGGGAAACGGGGACCAAGGTCCCCGAGCATCATTGGCATTTTAAAGGGTAAAAGCCACGAGTCCATGAATGCTACTAGTTAAAGTTGATGTATCCATAGTTATTGGCGCACTGGTTGTATCATCCACGCATGAGGGGGCCTTTGGATATTTGGGCCTCATTTAGACTTGGACTATCTTTCTTCCATGCCTTCATTGCTGACGTTGTCTTTGTTCTGGTTTCTCCTTTGATTAGTTGACCATGGTAATTTGCTTGAGCATTCCGAGGACATTTCTCTACTACAGACATGGAAGGGTGCACCTCTGGTGTACCATTTATCGTGCCTATAGTAAATCATGAGTAGCCAAGTGCAAAAAGGATAACTGCTAAAGGCATATATGTAGTAAGCCCACCCCAAGATGAGTGAACTCTTCAGCAACTTCCCTAGAGCTTTCGATATGATATAAAAATGTGTGAACTATTTTTGTGTGTCCACCTTGCCGAGGATTTTTTTGTGTTCTTCTATCCAAAAATTCATTTAAACGAAATGAGCATATCAGCACTTGGATAAATATGTGTACAGTTTGTGGGTTCCACGGATGATATTTTCATTTAAATTTATGTTGACATTGTAACACATCATGTATGTTATATGTTTGGAAATGTACATAATCAACCAAAAAATATAGAACGGTTGAGCTGAAAAACAACATTCAAGTTGGCAGAACCTGACTCGTATTTGTTTGTAAATGTTATCCAGCCATTAGTCATTTGAAACTTAATGTTACCTAATGAACAACATTTTTATATCCTAATTTTGCACATAAATGTCACATTTGTCTGGCAGTACATTAATTTAATTGATTGCAAATAACATATCACATTAATTCGTCAAAAGTATGTAGCCATCACTATAAATCATCTTAGTTATTAATGGAACATATATAAATATTCTTACATATGAAAACATATTATTTCGTTAACTCGCAATGTGCAGTTTAATTCTACATAATGAGGCCATATTTTATACAATCTACCATTGGATTACATATCGAAATTTTATAGCCATGCATTGTTATTCCCTCCATTCGGAAATACTTGTCGGATGAATGGATGTATCTAGACGTATTTTAGTTCTAGATACATCCATTTTTAAGCATTTCTGCGACAAGTATTTCCGGACGGAGGGAGTACAATGCATGTCAATATAGGAACAAACACACACACACACACACACACACACACACACACACACACACACA
>NC_057813.1:743420102-743422872 GCF_018294505.1 Triticum aestivum
CGTCGCACCCTCTGGCGGTAGGTCTATACAGCCTACCGCCAGGGACCCCGGCGGTAGGGTCCTAGATGGATAAGGTTGTGAGGCCTACCCACCACCCATCAAGTCCACTCATCTTCTTCCACCGAGGTCAAGCTCTCTCTCTCCCTCTTCTCCCCCACCAAAGCACCCACTAGATCCCCCTCCATTGCTTTAGATTTGTCTGGTGGATCCGAGGCATTTGCATCACTGAAGGTACCTCTCCCACCCGCCCTTCATTTGGTTGGTTGGAATCACCTAGTTTTGTTGGAATCAATTTGTTTTGCAAACCCTAGTTCTTGCTCAAGTTTTGCATTTATGGTGCATTTATGGTTTGCCTAAGTATTTTGGGTCAATCCTTGTTGTGGCAAGCTAGCTTATGTGTTATGGTTATTGATTTCGTTAGGGAAGGGTTAGGGTTAGGGTTAGGATTAATGCTATGATTAAGGTATACTAGTTGTTTGATTCAAAGTATGCATATTTTAGGTAGTTCATCCATATGAAATGGCTGGCCCATGGATGACTCATTTTTTGCCATTGTTTTTAGATGGATAAACTAGTGAATGTGCATTATTTGGACAAGGTGTCTTTCATGAATGGAAAACGCCGATGAAGGGGTGGAGGCCATGGTTTTTGACACCAGCCCGAGCTATGATGATATTATCATGAAAGTGAGAAGCGTCTTCAATTGGATTAACCCAAGTGATGATGTGAAGCTTCTTGGGAAGTATGATGTGCGAGTAGCGGTGAAGTCCCGATTAAAGAGTATGCCCATCACCTCTCAATTGCATTGAATGTGTATAAGGATAAAGTTGAGGAATCACAAGACAAGTCACTTGAGTTATTTGCCACAAAGGTTGAAGTTCCTCGGCTAATACTCGACTTGAACCGGAATGTGCCCTCCCCAATACATGATGGTGTCGTGGTGTATGACCACATTGCTTGTAGCCAACCACTAAGTAGCCAACCAAATGAAGAGGACATCAATGCTAGAGCCATAGTTCTTCTAGGTGATCATGTTGGAGATGAGGCCATTGCTCATGTTGATGAAGATGCCATTGCTCATGTTGATGAAGATGACATTGCTCATGTTAATGAAGATGTTATTGCTCAAGATGAGTCGGATGATGAGGGTCCGCCGGAAGAATTGGACGAGGATGGATTCACGGCGAAAGAAAATCAAGTCTACAAGAAGATCAATGGCAAGGAAAGAGGACCCTCTTTGTTTCGTGATCTTAGTCTTGCCGACAAGGCCGTTGTTGATGGTGGCATGAGTTCTGTTTGGTCAAACCATCAACTTGCCCGAGGATGGGTGATCCAAGGCCACCAGGTGAGGACGAGAATGCTCATTTGAAGAAAGGGATCAAGTTTGGTTGTTTTCAAGAGTTCAAGATATGGTTGAGTGACTACGACATCCGGAACCATAGGGCATTCGTTGTTGGTCATTCCAACCAAAATGTGCGCTACACCATCAAATGTGACAAAGAAGGTTGCCCATGGAAGGTCCGTGGAAGAAAGATCTACAAAACCGGGCAATGGGAGTTGAATAGTTGTGTGGCCACCAACGAGTGCATACCACCGGAGAAAGCAGACCAAAGCAAGGGACACCGCCAACTCACATCCGAGTATCTAGGCTATAAATTGTTGAATGAGAGATCCCATGATCCAACTGTGAAGTTGAAGTTCCTCATGAGTTCTGTCTTCGAACGACTCGGGTACGAGGTCAAGTATGGAAAGGTGTGGATGGACAAGGCAAACATTGTAAGAATGTTGCATGGTGATTACATCACCGCGTACAATATTCTTCAGAGAATGTTGGGAGCCATTGCTAATCGGAACCCGGGCATGCGCCATAAGGTCGAGTCTACTGAGGGAGTGTTTCATCGAGCTTTTTGGAGCTTTGGGCAATCTATCGAGGCATTTAAGCATTGCCACCCCATCTTGTCAATTGATGGCACATTCTTGACCGGCAAGTACAAGGGCACGTTGATGGTGGCAATGGCCCACTCTTCCAATGATAATGTGTTGCCGGTGGCATTTGCGTTGGTGCCTTTCGAGAACGATGACAACTGGGAGTGCTTTATGGGTAATGTGAGGATGAAGGTGATTGGCCCCATAAGAGAGATGTGGTTTATGGATCATATCATATCGCCATCATGGGATTCTCAAAGCAATAGAAGTTGACATTCTAGGTTATCAAAAGCTCCAACACCGTTGGTGCATGAGGCACTTTGTTGCAAACTTTTACCGGGCATGCAAGAGTAAGGTGTTTTGCAAGGATCTTACCCATGTTTGTGTGGCATTCAACACCGACACATTCCAAAGCCGCTATGATAAACTATTCAGGGCGTTGGAGAAGAACAATGCAGGGAGAGAATTCTTGACAATGCATCCTCCGGAGAAGCATAAGTGGTCACGTGCTCACGATGAAGGAGGTTTCAAATACGGAGACATGAAAAGTAACATGGTGGAATTCTTCAACAATGTGATCAAGGGTGTTTGTTCCTTGCCGGTGACTGCAATAGTGAAATATACTTTCTTCAAGCTCAACTGCAATAGTATTTTCTAAGGCATTACGAAGTCACCGCCAAATGGATAGCTGAAATATGGATTTTCCCTTCAAAGTTGAGGACTGGTTGAAGCATCAAGCGAGCAAGTCCTCGCGTCAACAAATCATTAGTTTCAATGAAAAATAACAAATCTACCAAGTCGATGAGTCGGGTGGCACAACAAGGGACGGGGTGACGTACGGTAG
>NC_057813.1:743422882-743429137 GCF_018294505.1 Triticum aestivum
GCTGCGTAGGAGGTGCACCTCATGAACCGGTGGTGTCACTTTGAGAGACCTCACATGTATCATTGGCCTTGCTCGCACGTGATGACCGCGGCAAGGTTCAGAAACTTGAACGTATCCCATGGTACCACCATGCAGTTGCATGAGTTCACATTGGAACAAACGAGGTTGACATGGGCTCCTAGGTTTCACCCGTCCTCGATCATTCACAGTGACCTGAGTATGATGGGCCACACATCGTCCCCGATCCCGAACTCATGGTGCCGACAAAGGGAAGAAGCATAAAGAAGAGGTTTAGGGGTGACATGGATGATCTAGCTGTTTACACCGAAATGAAACAATTTGGTAGCAGCCATTTCATGGAGGCACCGGACATCAACAATTGTGGTTAATGTGATGAGTCGGGATACAATCTTAGTAAATGCACCAAAAGGCCACGCATCGATGCCAACACTCCCACTAGTCAAACGACTGGACGAGGAGGCTCTATTGGTGGGCGTGGAGGACGATCGAGTCTTAGAGGAGCCGGTGGCACAAAAGGAGGTAGGAGTGGTGGCCGTGGAGGACGGCCGAGTCCTAGAGGTAGTGGACGAGGAGGCAGTATTGGTGGGCATAGAGGACGGTCAAGTCTTAGAGCATCTCTAGCCGTTCGGCCCCCGAGGACGCCGAAAAAGTGTCGTCTAGGGCCGAACCGGCGATTACTTTCGGCGTGAGGGCAATTGTGTTCCCAATCATCGCCCCCAACTCGGCGCAAACTCGGAGATTTGATTCGAATTCAGCACAAACTCAACGATTTTTCTTTCAAATTTGTACAAAAAACAGAAAACTAACAAACTATGGCTAGCCCTGCTATGCCATGGCCGCCACCCGCCTTCTACCTGCAGAGGAGCCTGTAGAACTGGGTGTAGTCGTCGCAGTACTCGTCGTCACCATTGTCGTCGCTGTCGTCACCGTCGTCGCCACCACCCTGCGTCCCGCAAGAGCCGCCGCAATCCCTGCTGCACCCCTGACCAGGGTCGCCGAAGCGTGGGGGGTTGGACGTCCCGGGCGCGTCCTCCTCGTCGCTGTCGAGGATGACAATGTCGCCCACCTTGCGACTGTGGCACCGGGCCTTGATGTCCTCGTAGGCCCGGCGCTGGCGCACCACCTGCGGCTGCCTTATTTTCCTCTGCCTCCTTCTTGGCTTGGGCAAGCACGCCTTTGAGGGACTCGACCTCGGCTCCGCCAACTATGATCATAATCAAAAAATTCCATGAGTTAAACTACTCAATATACATATCACTTCTGATGTGATAATAAATTCCTTATTCAAAATTTCCGCATACCTTTCGTTTCCTCAAACCGCTTGATAATGCGGTCGAGTTCCTCATTGGCCACTCGAAGTTTCCGATTCAGTTCGGAAACCTGTGCGGCATGGGCGGTAGCCGCCAACATGGATGACTGTTACAAAAGTAGCACAGTACATTATTGTCCGAATTATCACGTGGATCCTCTGTCCGGTTTTTTCTAATCTGGACTGTGCCTCAGGGGCTACTGTCTATACACAGGTTTATCCTTTCATATGAAAAGTTTTTAGACCATTACGTCGCATACCTCAAAGCCTGTCAGTAGGCTGCAGAAGGCTTCATTCAGTCCCCTATTAGCAGACTGAACCTTTTTCATAACCGCACCCATCAGGGTGCAGTGCTCCTCCACGACGGAAGCACTTTGTCGTGCTTCCTCCAGAGCATGAGCCGCCTCCAAATTAATGGAGGCTGCTGATATAGCTATTTCTCCTCCCCCCCTCTCTTGAAGGGGGCTGCGTATCCAATCCCGAAGCCGCGTTGGTCTCCGGGATGGTGTTCGGCGGGGGCCCAGATTGATGGGGCTCCCAATCATTGGTTGTCATGGGGGTCGCTTCCGCCAGTTCTTCGGCGACCGAGGTATTAAGCTCAGGCACCTTCTCAACAGCCTCGCCCGCCCCTCCTCGGCTAGGAGAAGTCCTTCGAGACGACACTTCGGTGTCCCCCATGGCAATAGGCGAGGGGGCTCATGGTGGCGTGTCGTTGTCCTCCTGCCCGGGCGGCAGGGAGTTCCCCTCTGATAAGGGAGTGTGCGGTACCTCACAGGGAAGGCTGAAAGGCAAATAATGATACAACTCACATAACAGAGGCAGGTAAACTGAAGACGAACAATAAGATTATTAATACTTACAATTCGGCTAGGGGCTTCACCCTGGGGGTCTCTTGGGGACGTGTTTGAAATCGAAGTCCGAACTGTCCGAGAGGGCCAACTTCCCTCTTTACGGCACCTCCCCTCCAGGTCTTCGAGGGCAATCCTCTTCTTCCTCCTCCCCTTGCGGGGGAGTCTCTTTCCACCTCCACCTCCTCCTCCTCTTCCTCTTCTTCCTCGTCTCCCTCGTGGGAGGAGAGGACTTTGGTCTCTCCGGATATAGTGTCCGAAGGACCTTTGCGGTGGGGGCCGCCCTTCGCTTACTTGCCCTTCTTCTTGGCCTTCTTCTCCGGCGCCTGACAAGGCACCAGAACCAGCATCTCAGTTAGCTGGGGTGTGGCGGGGTTCTCCGGCAGCGGTGCCGCACAGTTGATCCGCTCTGCCTTTGTTGTCCAGCCCTGTGCGGAAGGTGGGTGATAATATATCTATTAATTAAAACATCGGCCGAGTGGGTATTCAGAAAAACTAATGCTTACCTCTGAGGCCGGATTCTCGATGTCGAGTCCGATGTCCGCGGTCTTCGTCGGCCAGCTTTTTTGGGCCTTGAAGAACAGCTTCCATATGTCTTCGTGTGTGGTGCCAAAGAAGCGCCTCAGGGCCCGTGGCCCCTCCGGATTGAACTCCGACATGGGGGAGGCCTAGTGTTGGCAGGGAAGGACGCGGCGGAAGATCATCACTTGAGCCACGTTTGTGAGGCCGGTGTTCGTACCCAGCACGTTGGTGATGCGTTCTGTAACATCTTCACCTCTGTTTGGGACCCCCAATCAAGGCCCTTGGCGGTCCATGAGGTGAGCCTTGTAGGGGGTCCGGATCTGAAGTCAGATATGGCCACCCAGTTGGCGCGGCGGGGTTTGGTGATGTAGAACCACTTTTGCTACCACACCTTGACAGTCTCGATGAATGCCCCTTTGGGCCATGTGGCATTGGGCAGCTTGCTTACCATAGCTCCACCGTAGTCTACGTGTTGTCCGTCGACCACCTTTGGCTTTAGATGGAAAAACCTTGAGTCATAAGCCGAAGTGTGGCGGGATGCGGAGCAGAGCCTCACATACTAAGACAAACGCCGATATGTGGAGGAAGGAATTTGGGTCTAGATCATGGAAATCTAGCCTGTAGTGGAACATAAGGCCTCGGACGAAGGGGTGGAGGGGAAACCCTAGCCATCTAAGGAAATGGGTGATGAACACGGCCCTCTTGCCGGGCCCTGGAGTGGGGACGACTTGGTCCTTGTCGGCGAGCCTATGTGCGATATTCGTGGACAGATAGCTCGCGCTACGGAGATCCTTGACGTCCTTTTTAGTGACGGAGGAGGCCTCCCACTTGCCCTTGGAGCCCGACCTGGCCATGACTGGGGAGGGTCGTGGCGGTGGGAAGGATCGGAGTCTTTTTTGGGCGCTGGAGCTTGGAGGTTGGAGGGAAGAAGCTAGAGGAAGGTGTGGGGAAGAAAGGAGAATTCTTTGTCCTCTTATAGACGGTAAAAATACCAACCGTCCCTCCCCCGCCCCCTCGAGCCATAAAACTCGTCTGTTCCCAACGAAAGCATGTGTAAGGTGCGGTTCGGTTACCCAAATCACATTGATGAGAATCCCGTAATGGGTGGGGACAATCACTATTTTGACAAGACGTGCCAATGGAGGCTAAGCCTCGAAGCGAAAAACGAGAGGCATGAAAAAGGTTCAAAATATTAAAGGATCGAGTGTGATGCTTCGCCGAAAAAAGTTGTCAGTACAAGACGTTGTTCCTGTTTTAACATCTTGCCTTCGTGGCTAAGGGTTGTATTGATTATGCAGAGCAGGACACAGTTCCTCTGTACAGGAAGTTAACCTAAAATGTTTAGTAGAAGGAACCCGCCTTGCAATGCCGAAGACACTCCACATGTCGAACACATCGTCATCGAACACTTGTTCAGGGGCTACTGAGGGAGTCCTGGACTAGGGGGCCCTCGGACGTCCGGCCTATTCGATATGGGCCGGACTGATGGGCCATGAAGATAAACGCAAAAGACCACCCCTCGTGTCCGGGTAGGACTCCTATATGCGTGGATGACAAGATTGGTGTCCGGATGAGCTATTTCCTTCCCTTGTAAACCAACTCTGTACAACCCTAGGCCCTTCCGGTGTCTATATAAACCGGAGGGTGTAGTCCGTAGAGGCTATCATAATATTCATAGGCTAGACAACTAGGGTTTAGCCATTACGATCTCGAGGTCGATCAACTCTTGTAACCCCTATACTCGTCGAATACAATCAAGCAGGACTAAGGGTTTTACCTCCATTAAGAGGGCCTGACCTGGGTAAACGTCGTGTCCCATGGTCCCTTGTTACGATTGATCCCTAGACGCACAGTTTGGGCCGCCCTACCTGAGACCTGGCAGTTTTGACACCGACAGTGGATCCCAGGAGCAAGCTGCCCTCGTCGACTACTACTACTACCCCGACGGAGCCTACTACTACGTGGAGACCGCTGACGAGCAGGAGTAGTTAGGAGGTCCCAGGCAGGAGGCCTTGCCTTTTTCATCGTTGTTGCTTTTGTGCTGGCCTTCTTAAGGAAGTCTTGTTTAACTTATGTCTGTACTTAGATATTGTTGCTTCTGCCGGCTCTCGTTTGTATCGAGCTTACGTATTCGAGCACTTGACGCCCCTGGGTTGTAATATAGAGCTTGTTTTATTTCGATTTGTATCTAGAGTTGTGTTATGATATCTTCCCGTGAGTCCCTGATCTTGATTGTAGACATTTTCATGTATGATTAGTGTATGATTGAATCGAGGGCGTTACACATTTGGACCTCGTTTGGTATTGATTTTCTGCGAAGTAAAAAACAAGCAAAAAACAACAACTGGTTGGGCACTCTGTCAATAGGTTAGTCCCAAAACATGATATAAAGTTGCTAGTAAATGAATATAAAACATCCAAGATTGATACTGTAACAACATGGAACAACAAAAAATTATAGATATAGGTTAGTCCCAAAAAATGATATATATTGTTGAAAGCTTATACCCGAGTAAGGGGGTTGTTGCATTTGGGAGTAAAGAGGACTTGATACATAATGCTATGGTTGGGTTTCACCTTAATGATGTTTGGTAGTTGCGGATGCTTGTTAGAGTTCCAATCACAAGTGCATATGATCCAAGTAGAGAAAGTATGTTAGCTCATGCCTCTCCATCATAAAAAATTGTAATAATGATTATCAGTCTAGTTATCGGTTGCCTAGGGACAAATAAATTTCTTGTGACAAAAAGCTCTCTACGAAAACTAACTTAATTGTTTCTTTATCTAAACAACCTCTAACTTTTATTTACGTTTTCTTTATTATCTTGCAAACCTATCCCTTTATACCTACAAAGTACTTCTAGCTTCATATTTGTGCTAGGTAAAGCAAACAATAAGCGTGCGTAGAGTTGTATCTGTGGTCGATAGAACTTGAAGGGAATATAAATTCTACCTTTAGATCTTTTGGGTTCAACACTCTTATTTATCGAGAAAGGCTACAATTGATCCCCTATACAGACGGCGCGTCCCGAGAAATCAACTCTAGCCGCTGCGCCGCATTGAAGTTGGTTGAATGCCCGTTCACCTAGCCTGGTCCCGGCTATATAAGCCGTGCTCCAGCGATGCACATCCACACCTCCTTCTCTTCGATCCCCTCCCCTCTCCTAGCATGTCCTCCACCTCTCTGAGCCCCTCCTCCTATAGCGGAGATGCCGTAGTTGCGGTGGTCCACTTCGACAGGCGGTGGTGGTGTGAGTTCATCAGTGGATCTTGGTGCCACCGCCTGTGCTCTCCGAGTCCCTCGGCATCCACTGTAGTCGGATCTTTTGGCAAGGAGGAGATCGTCCTCTCCTTTGTCGACTAGGAGGACCAGCAGCTGCAGCAACACTCAGAGCAGCGTCCACGCCTCCTCGCGGAGGCGACTTTGATGGACGAAGAAATAGTCAGTCAGATGGAGATCATGATGGAGTGCTCACTCCATTAGATGGTCCCGGCACCACCATCGCCGGTGTGGGTCCAGGAGGATCCACCGTACCCGCCGCGCTACCGCATCAA
>NC_057813.1:743429769-743451740 GCF_018294505.1 Triticum aestivum
CCGTGGACATGACGTCCAGATTGGACGCCGCGTGAAGGACAGTCGGCTTCTCCACCGGTGCTCAGCCAGTACACGCGCACTAATGGGCCCGATTCGTCTCCTTGTCGCATCCGCCGCCAAGCCGTCGAGGATCTACCGCCAACCATAAGGAAGGCACACGGTCGTATCCTCCATTACATCAGAGACAACAGTGTCGACGGTACCTTGGGCACGAAGGTCCTCGTATTCGAGGAGGAGCAGGTGGCGTGGCAGTGGGTGTGGTACGACCGGTGCAACGCCGTCCGCCGCACCTCGTTCGCCAAGACCGACAAGGTGCTGGAATAAGTGCTCAACAACGCGGAGCTCGTCGTCGTGTGGGACCTAGACCGCTCCGTCACCAGTAATGAGACGAACGCCAAACGTCGTGGTCGCATCGACTGCGAGATCGCCAAGTACGGTGAGGAGTGATCTCTTTGCGAGAGTATGAGACCTCTAACACCGGCAAGGTCAAGACCACTGCCAAGCCTCTGCCCATGCCATCGGCACTAGCCGGGGCGGCACTCCGTACCGCACAGGAGGAGGCGGAGCGGCTATGCCACGAGTGGCAGGCAGCCTCTGAACAAGGCTGCCGCGGCCCTCTAAAGGCCTTGCGCCGCTGGAGGGACGACGACGATGACGGCTATATGTGGCAGGGCAGGGCCACCACGCGTATGAAGTTGTCGTCCGGTATAGAGTTTAGAATATTTTTTAGCTTTTAGTTAAACGGTCAAACTATCGACATTTTTATGTAAATTACCTCCGAATTTTAATGAAATCCGCTGTATTTGCACGAATTTAATCATTTTAGTTCAAAAGGTGGTTGAAATGTATGCGAGCAATGTTGGATGGCCTGCTCCCACATCCATGTCCGCGGACTGGTCTCCCTGTGTACGGACACATGCCGAAGCAAATTTGAGGGTCTGCATTGCAGATGCCCTAACAAGGTAAAAAAAAAGAGTTATCTTTTCTCTTGACGTCAAAAGAAGAGGGAGTAGCTTGGATGTAGATCCAACGTCCACAAGATTCACAAAAGAACATATGACCATGTAATGATTCGGTTTTATAGTGATCTCTTACAATATACTAGTCATCATGGTACTCCGAATCTAGTTTTATCAACAGCGGATGATACGCGGAGGCAAAATGGTCTCAAACAGTGCGAGAATCTTTCAGCACGTTCAAGAAGCAAGTGGGAGTAAATTCCGAAGAGATGATGACAACATTCGTACTACCGGGAGTATATAATACAATCCGTCTCATTATGCGACGGAAGGAGCATATACAAGCGTCTAGTATCGGTTGCTTAACGCGCCGTTGCATCGAGTAAATTCAGGGCATCTCACGATGTGTATGCAGGAGATGCAGCTGGTGGCGTTTGTCCCGACGTGCAGGGGACGCGCGGAGGAGAAACTCAATCAAGTATTAACAACCCCCACAGGTTGACGCTGTTCCTGCCTCCAGCAATCCGCCATCACCTTGCCCCTCGCGCCATGGCGCCCGCCTGCCTCCTATTGCCACTCCTCCTGCTCCCCTTCGCCCCAGGTCCAGCACAGGCCGCGACGCCGGCAAGGTCTCCGTCGGCGTCAGCATCATCCTCCTCCACGTCCGTCGTGTTCCAGCTCCAGGGCGACGTATATCCCACCGGGTACGAACCTTTCTCCCCGCTGGTTTCCTAACGATTTCCTCAGGCGCGGTCCCTTTGCGTGGATGGAATGAATTTATGAACTTCTCTATTGATTTAAGTTACCTGCATTTTTTCAAGAATCCGATGAACGTAGTTGACCTGCATGACAAATCTAGCTCTGTGTATTTTTTGCCGCAAAAATTGTCATGCGTGTCAACTAAACTTGTCATCACCGTGTCACTAAATTACCATCGAAATGTTAGATTTGCCATGGTCAAATCCTGAACGTTCTAGATTTATCATTCCAGCTTTTTCAAATCGATAAATCTGTGCAGGCATTACTATGCCACCATGAACATTGGGGATCCGGCGAGGCCCTACTTCTTGGACATTGACACCGGCAGTGACCTCACTTGGCTGCAGTGCGACGCTCCCTGCCAAAGCTGCAACAAGGTAGAGTACTAGAGTACGCGTCAGTGTGAAATCTAATCCAATACTAGTTTGACCATAACTGCATTCAAAATTCCAGTTACTGGTCACTATTCTAATGCAGTATAGAAAAATTTCGATTTAACGATGCCACATTGTTGACCTTCGATTCTCATCTTCCACATTCGGGGGTTAAAAGATGGGCCATGAGGCCTAGATTAAATAATTATTCCACGGTTGTTGGGTGTCTTACAGGTATTAATTCAGATTTATTTTCACTGTGCTTCAAGATTGTGAGTTTCCCAGTTCTTTTTTTTTAAAGCTGGGTTTTTGTGTGTGAAGTATAAAACTTTCCTGATGCATTATTATTGTTGTAGTAGATTTGGTGTCAAATGCGTACTCTTGGTCTGATCTGATGGTTATTGCAGGTGCCGCACCCATTGTACAAGCCAACAAAGAGCAAGATTGTGCCCTGTGCAGACTCACTCTGTACTACACTGCTCAGCTCACAGATTCCTAACAACAAGCAGTGCCCCTCACCACACCAATGCGACTACAAAATCAAGTACACGGACAGCTCGTCTTCTCGCGGTGTGCTCGTTACCGACAGCTTCGGCCTAACCCTACGGAATTCATCCCGTGTTAGTCGCAGCCTCACCTTTGGGTATTGTCACTCTGAAACATTTCCTCATTATTGGTGACTGAATTTAGTTATGCCACTTTGTGAAGCATTGCCTCAGTACTACCACTGACTGCTGTTTTTTATGTCCTTTTAGTAACTCATTCTTTTTTGCAACTCATGCCCTTTCACAACATCCACTTTGGGGAGCATTGCCCCATTAGTGGGACTGAATTTGTTCTTGTTGACCTTTCAGTAACTCCACTGCGAATTTTACAAAAAAAAACTGCACTTTGTGAAGCATTGCGTCATTACTGGTGGCTGGATTTAGTTCTTTATATCTGCTTCTATATTTTGTGTAGCTGTGGCTATGACCAGCAGGTGGGAAAGAATGGGGCAGTGCAGGCAGCGACAGATGGCTTGCTTGGGCTTGGGAGGGGATCAGTTAGCTTGGTCTCGCAGCTCAAGCAGCAAGGCATCACCAAGAATGTACTTGCCCATTGCCTCAGTACGAACGGAGGAGGGTTCCTCTACTTTGGGGATGATATCGTGTCTACCTCACGCGCAATGTGGGTGCCGATGGCTCGTAGCACATCTGGGTACGCACTGTTATCCATGATGTTTGTTTGTTATTCATGGAGGGAACAATACTTTCATTTAAAGTTTAATACAGGTTAAGATGTTTAAATTTTGTTTGTTTTAGCTCTAATAACAATTGGTCTTTTTTTGTATATAGTTTAGTTCTTGATCACCAGTGAGTAGCGACATTGCATCCATCAAACACACTTCCCAAATAATTACCGTGACCAAGGAGAATAACTTAAATTTGAAGTTACCTTTTTGCTGTTCGCAATCATGAGAGGGCAAGTTTTTCACATCCGTTTTATATGACAAATCGTTGATGCTGCTTTTTGGCAAACAAACATTTGGTACTCTCATTCTTGTTTGCTGTCTATTAACCAGCCCGTGGCCTTTAGATCATCCTTAACGAGGGAAGTTGTAGATGATGCTATTTGTTATAGCAGTGGCTTATACAAATAAAAGAAGCTAGGAATACTAAACATGCTCTTTTTTGTTATAAAGTAATAACACAATCTGTTTAGGGCTAAACTGAATTGTAGGTGTTTTTGATTTACGTGATTCTCATGATTCCATATGTAATAGAGCACTTGTACTTTCAGGAATTACTACTCACCTGGCTCAGGAACACTTTACTTCGATAAACACCCACTAGGAGTGAAGCCAACGGAGGTGGTATTTGATAGCGGTAGCACCTATACGTACTTTGCTGCCCAGCCATACCAAGCGACTGTTTCTGCGGTAGGTCTGAAACACACTACATTCTTGTTGCCAGGAATCCGAAGAAGGAAACAATGCATTAATGAGATGCTAATGTTGCAGATCCAAGCTGGTCTCAGCAAGTCACTTACGAAGGTGTCTGACCCCAGTCTACCTCTTTGCTGGAAAGGGCAGAAAGTGTTTAAATCTGTGTCTGACATCAAGAAGGAGTTCAAATCACTCTTCCTGATGTTTTCGAAGAATACAGCCATGGAGATCGCTCCCGAAAACTACCTCATTGTTACCGTAAGTATTTGATAACCCAACCGAATACTAGTAGTGTGCCACAAACTTTTTATTGGAAAAACAAAGGCTAAAGATATCGTCAATTGTTTGTGCCAGAAAAATGGAAATGTGTGCTTGGGCATTCTTGACGGGTCGGTGGCCAAACTTAATTTCAACATAATTGGAGGTACAAAGTCTAGACTCACACAACCCGGTCTATGAAATGATCATACCTTGCATCTTTTTGTGATAGTTCGATTTGATCTTCTATTTGTAGATATCACAATGTAGGATCAGTTGGTAATTTATGACAATGAGAAAGGGAAACTTGGATGGATCCGTGGATCATGCAGTAGGGGCACTAAGTATATTATATCTTCATTTACATGGTATTTGCTTATAATCCAACTTTTAGCCCATCCGTTAAAAAGCTGGATATATCATTATTGATGGAACTGGCCAACTGGAGGAAGCTACTATTGGCTTGAAAACCCTGAGATATTGACACTCTCGGAACTGAAGAGAGTTCAAGCTATTGCAATCCACAGAATAGGCAATAGGCGGATAAAAATTACAGTAACATGGCTGGGTAAACTGGACGATGTAAGTGGAGAAGGATGACCATGCCATATCACATTGGCGGAAAGGAATATATTAACCAGTATGCTTCTCCTGTTCGTAATAAGATGGAATCTGTATTTTACATCTTTGGCTTGAATTGTTCTTTACTTTTCTTTATCTTAGTTGGGTGATATATCTATGCTTTACATTCGTTTCAGTGTCCAAGGCAACTTTTTGACAAGTAGTTTTTCCAGTATATCTGTGTCAAATCTTGTGTTCAGTGTCCTAGGTTCTGGTCTTTCACCTAAAAACCTTTAACTCCATAATTTTTTTATTAGGACTTAACCATGACTAGGCCCTACCTTTGAAACTTTAACTCCTCAATATTTGAGGAGTTACTCCTCAGTTCCTCCCCAATTCCTCAAGTTTAAGTCGGAATGTTTTCTTCACCTAAAAAATCTACGCTCGCTCTATCCTTCCGTCCGACTGTGCATTTACATTTTCACATTTGTGAATGGCTATTTGGTTCCGACTCCGACAACGACTCCGAGAGAAGCTATCACTCCCGACTCCGAATATATTCAAGATGAAGGTGTTGTCGGTCTTGCACTTGTATCATCCAACTCCTATGACATATTTGACTCACCAAATGAAGGAATTGGAAGATGCTTCATGGCTAAAGGCCCCAAGGTATCACACCCGGAGTATGTTGATTTCAATAGTGATGAAGATGATTTGCTAGGTGATGATGATTTACTTGTTGACAACACTAGTGATGAAAACTATGATGAAATTGCTAGTATTCATGCTAATCAAGATGAAATGAATGACAATGATAAGGAGGAGATTGAGCATCTAACTCAATAACTAAACACTCTTAAGTTAGCTCATGAAACAACTCTAGAGGATCATAGGGAGCTCCTAAGGACTCATGAGAAGCTACACTTCGAGAAGCTAAATTTAGAGTAAGAGCATGGTTCCTAAAAGCTGTCAATGATGATCTTCGAAAGAAGAGTTCTTCTTATATTGCCAAGTGTTTACTCTTGTCTACTTATATGCCACAAGTAAAACCTAGCAATACGAACAAGAAGGATTCTTCCGCTAGTAGTAACAATAACCATGTTAAATGCAATATTGTTGCTTGTAGTAGTTCTCTAGATTTCACTAATGATTCTCTTAGCCAAGTCACACTTTAGCAAGAAAATAGCTTATTAAAGGGAATTATAGAGAAAGGTGTTTACAAGAGCCTTGCTGGAAGTAAACAATTTGAGGAAATTGTACGCAAGCAAGGAACACACTGGAAGAATCAAGGTGTTGGTTTTGAACAAAAGTTCAATGCCAATGGAGTTGAGTGGAATACCCCAAGACGAAGTTTGTTCCTTAACAAGAGAATTGTGACCCCACTTCTTTCAAGGGAACAAAAGCTCAAGATGATATTCCAGCACAATGGCAAAAGGAAAGCACCAAAATAAAATATGGAACTGAAACCAATCATGATCACCAATCAAACCAAATGACAAAAGGAATGTACTCAAACATCATATAGTTGTAACACATCATTGGATAATAATATATAGCATAAAACACCATTTCCATGTAGAGATTGCAGCGGGGTGAGAGAGGATACAATGCTCCATAGAGGCGGAGAAAGTTCTTGTTAACCACGGCGAAATTGCTGATGTAGATCGACATCACGATGATTCCCCGGCGGCGTTCCGTCCCTACTGGAAGAAATGGGGAGAGAGCCCCCCTCCTTCTTCTTGTTGCTTGGCCTTCCCCTTAGATGAAAGAAGGGTTTCCCATCTGGTCCTTGGCCACCACGCACCTCGAGGGGTGGGAGACTCTCCGTTATTGGATATCTCTCTCTAGGTTTTCTTCTCTATTTTCGGGACTGTTTTCCTGGCCGAGCAGCGTTTAATAAATATTCGAAGATCCATAACTCCTATCGGGCTGATATTTTAACAAATTTGTTTCCTGATATTAGCTCTCTTGCGCCCCAAGGAGAGCTCCAACCGACTTAGTGGGCACAAGGCGCCCTGGTGCGCCCTAGGGAGCGTGCCCGTACCTTGTGGAGCCCGTAGGCACCATCTTATGTTTGTTCTTGCGCTAAAAATTCAGATATATTACAAAAAAAATCCAAAAAATTTGCAGGTCGTTCCGGCTAAGTGCATTTTTCACCTAAAGACCCCAAAAGATAGAAATCAGGTATTGGCCTTTGGCACTAGGTTAATTGGTTAGTACAAATAGAAATAATATAAATTGTTGCCAAAAATATGTGAAAGTAGTAAGATAATGGCATGAAACAACCAAAAAAGTTAGATACTCTGGAGAGGTATCAATGCCTATATGCAATTATCCCATGCATAATCCTACTCATAAAGACAAGAATCAAATCAATACGCAACTATAACTTTTCACCATGCCATGTTGTTCTATTGGAGTGATGTCGCTAGCAGAAGTGTGAATCCCAGTCCATTCATCCATATTTCTTTCAACCTTGATCAATGTATTATTTTTATTTCATTTACAATCTAGACTTTATTTTCTTTCATTGCAATCAATAAGTCCAAAAACAAGTTGCAATTATCCGTATAACTAGCCACGCT
Organism: Triticum aestivum; assembly: GCF_018294505.1. Classification (NCBI taxonomy): domain Eukaryota; kingdom Viridiplantae; phylum Streptophyta; class Magnoliopsida; order Poales; family Poaceae; genus Triticum; species Triticum aestivum. Next base: position 743,437,190 of record NC_057813.1, read on the forward strand.
GGTAAGAGTGACCATCTTACTAGTTTTGTTGGAGGTCTAGTCAAATTATGTATTTGTTTGTGCATAGGTACTGATCTTTGGTTGTTTTGCAAGACTTCTACCAGTTGCATAAACCTTCAGGTCGTCCCCTTGAGGGAAATTCTTGCCTACAACAAACCTCTGCACTTGGGCGTCAAACACCTTCTTAGATTAGAGAAAGCATTGTTCTCCACAGGGGGCCTCATTGGCCCATTTTTTGCTCCATGATTATCTTCTCATGGATATTTTCTCCATTAGGACTCATTTTTGTGCTTTTCTGCACCTTTACGGTAATTTCCACATCGGAACATTAAGATTTAGACAAAAAATTCATAACTATGATATGATCATCTAGAAAACATGGATAATAATGAGTAATTATAATAAGAATAAGTGCTTCAAAATGGATGTATCCATATAACGCACACATCTAGTTGCGTACAGATCCGGAGCGGTCTTCTGGAAATCTCGGAAGTGGTATTTTGAACAATCCACTGTCAAAAAGGGAACGCTGAAATGTGGGATCACTCAGACCCCTTGAAAAAGGGATGAGAAGCCATGAAAAGGGAAGACTGAGTCGGTTGACATCAAGAGACTTGGGAAGAATGGCGTCCATATGACCTGCGGCCCATTACAATATCCACACATACAAACCGGAGGGGACAACTTATACTTAGACATCCAACGCAACCAGGAAGATGACGTAGTTCTAGACCTAAATTATATTCGATCTTGGACACCCCATCAAAATCAGCTCTCAAATACCGCAGAGACATAGTGTACAAATCGCTCCACCCCCACATTATAGTCATTTGTTTCTTGCCTCCATTATTTACTTTGTCCTTTTTTCGGCTCTCTCCTTTGATTAGTTGACCATGACAATCACCTAGGACTTTTCATGACAAGCCTTGACCATTGTTGAATGAGTTATCCTTTTTTTTTTGACCACCTTGCACCTTGTTGACAAGATCTGTGGACAATGTGGGACCCCTAAAGAGTATTATTTATTTCCTCCCAACACAATATATTAGTCAAACTTATCTCAAGAAGTTAAAATTAAAAGAAGAAAAGGGATAATGAAATGTCTAGTTAAGAGAAAAATACATACATCAACGTTTTATTGGTATACTTCCTCCTCTCGAGTCGCCCCCGTGCGGCGGCTGGGAGGCCCCCAGATCCCGTCGCCCCCGACTCCCCCTATCGTCCTCCTCCTCCCTCGCCGCCGCCCGAGGGCGCGGCCAGGCAAAGCCTTGCCGTTGCCGGCGGCGGCGGGGACTAGGTGCCCTCAAGCTCGTCAGGAGCTGGCGCAGGCCGGCGCCCTCGGGCTGGAGCGTGCGGCCGGACGTCACGGCGGGGGCTGGCGGCGCTCCGGCGATCCCATACCCCATGGCAGGCGGCTTCAAGATCTGGGGCGTCATGGTTGGCGCGATGGCGAGTGCCACACGTCGGCAGCTGGACGGATCCGCAGGATTCCATCCTTGTCTGGTCCTTGACAACTCAGGCAACTCCGGGGGAAACCCTAGATCTCCATGGGATCGAGCGATGGTAGTGCTTTTGCGTCATAGTCCCTCTTCAAGGCATCGTTTTGGAGTATGCTACCGTTGAAGGGACCAGCGAGGCCGGCGGCGTACGCCCGGTGGCGCAACTGCTGATGAAAATCGCGCCAACTACGGTCATGGCGGACGATGGCGGCATCTTTGATGTCGTTTCCTTGTCGAGGCATCGTCGTTGCAGCTGGCGTCATCAGGCTCGGGATGCTCCGGGGGAAACCCTAGCTCTGGGTCTCGCGGATCGGACGATGATGGCGTTCTTAATATCGCTTTCCCTCATGGGGGCATCATTTTGGAGCACGTGATGGCTGGAGGTGACAAGAGGAGGAGCGGTGCTTCATCATACACATTGACGGTGTCGGATCTCGATTGCATGGCGCCCTGGAGATTAGGCGTCTGATGTGTGATGATGGACTCGCGCAGGAGGTCGACGCTGTCTGGCGTCGTGGTGGCGTCGGTGGCAGCTAGACCGGGCAAGGTATATGCAATAGTGCAACTCTCAAGATGGATTGGTGGCATGTGGCTGCGGTGGCCTCATACCCGGCAGGCGTCCTGGTTGAGGAGCACACCGGACTGGTGGGTGCCCATACTCAGCAGGCGTCCTGGTTGGGACCTCAGACGTTAGATGTTAGGTTTGACTGCAAAGTATGTTTCGTATTAGGCCCAGACTACAAACGCCCCTTCATCAATTTGATAGGAGTAGCGACAGATGTTGCTTAGACGGTGGCTTTAGTCTTATTGTTGTATGACTTTGTAAGGTCTTGTGTTAATAATTAATAAAATGACTGTATGCATCGCCCAGATGCAGAGGCCGGGGGTCTTCCTCCTTTTCTAAAAAAAACTTTTAAAACCTGTGAGTTCTTTTGGTGTGTCCACTTTGCCGAGCAGTATTTTGTATTCTTCTAGCCAAATCATCATCTAAAAGAAAGGAGCACTTAAGCACTTAGATAAATATTTGTAAAGTTCGTGAGTTTGTAGCGATGTTATTTTCATTTTAACTTATTTTAACAGTCTCCTAAAAAGCTTATGGTTCCGCTGCCTCCCGACGGCGCTGCCGCTGGTCCACCTCGTCTCCTGTGACCTTAGGGCTATGGGGCGCGGTGGATCCCAGCCCTTGCTGGCAGGAGGGCTCCATTTTTAGATATCTCTTTGAATTTTGTTAGGCTTTGTGTCCTGCTCAGGAAAGACAAGACAACGACGGCTCTCTGAAGATGGGATAATGTCATGATGGTGCATCTAGTATCGTCCGTAGGCATGCAGAGGTGTGTCTGTGTTGGTTCTGTCTTTGGTGAATTTGCTCGTATCTGTTAATCGTTTATCTTCGTTCATGTGTCTTCAGATTGGATCCTTCCGATCTACGCTACTCTTCATCGGCGATGGTTGCTATTCTAGTGTGCTAATACTATGGGGCCATAGCACGGCGACTTCCCAATTGTCTACTGCAACATGTTTTGCCGGCTCCGGAGGGGGAGGGGTAATGATGTCGGCGGGCCTTCAGCCTGCTTCAGTACTTGTAGTCGCTAAGTGGTGTACGGATCTAGATTTAATTTTTATTACTTCTAGTGTATGTTGTACTGTTATGACTGAAGATGAATAGATCGAAAGTTTTCTCGCAGAAAAAGTTATTTTAACCGTGTGTCACAACATGTATGTTGTAAGTTTCTACATGCATGATCAGCCGGTAAATGAAGGGTTGAGCTGAAAAACTACAATCATGGTGGTGGAACCTGCCTCGCATTGTTTCAAGTATCTTCATAGCATATCACATTGATTTATCGAAATCATGTAGCCAGCATTATGGTGGGTCCCAATTATTACAGGACCACAGTAGAAATATTCAAACCATATTATGCCGTCGACTCACAATTTACAGTTTAGTTCCACAGAACGAAGCAATATTTCATATAACCTATCATTCGGCTACATATCTGAACTTTATTTTCATGCATTCTCACATTTTGACTACAGGAAAACACACAAGCACACGGACGCGCACACGCACGCACGCACGCACATTGTTATTGTGTTTCTGAAGGTTAAAGATTAATTGACAACTAAAAGACAAAAATTGCTCTGGTGCATTTGATATTCGTTTCAGAATAAATTTTCTTGTCCATAAGATTTTTTTCGTTTCCTAACTGATATTTTATACATCTATCAAATCCAAAGAATAATGTCCAGCACAGTTGGCAGACTAAAGATGATTCCGTCGGGGAGGGCCAACAGGTTCTCATCAAAATATCGAGTGGGCCAAAGAGTAATGTTGTAGATCCATCTAGCATCCAAACGCACATGTACCGTCGCAAAGAGAGGGTAGCTACACTTTATTTCTGTTATAATCCTTCCGTTTCGAAATAGATGATCCAACTTTGTACTAACTTTATAAAATTAATATAAAACTGGGTCATTTATTTTGGAACGAAGGGAGTAGTACTAAACTAAGTTTTCATATGACAAGCGCATGGCACCATGTTGCTCAACACATGCCCAGTCTGTGGTACAGTACTAAGAAAGTAAAAGAAATACGTAACTGCTCAAATGTCTTGTCTGGAGGCCTAACAAACCAGGTTATGCAGTATCTCCGATCCAAGCACGAGTACAAACAAAAAGCAATCAAGAGATCACAGCATGGATTAAGGTCATTCGTACATGATTGTACCGAAAGTTGATCTATCCCGCAAGTTAAGTACTACTAGTATATAACAGTATTCGTCTATAATTTATATGACAAGTTGGATGCCTTAGCCCTTAAGCGATCCACAACTGCCATGGACAAAAAGTTGTCGCTTTCCTCGAGATTCCGATGTGGGAAATAACAATAATATGCCATATGCGTACGGACGAGTGTGATAAGCTATAGCTAAGCTACGGTGTACTTCCCCCTATAGAAATTGGCCCTCCTCGCTTGGCCATGTTACTTGATATAAGGGCATCTCCAATGCCTACATGCAAATTTTATCCCGCATCGTCTGCGGACAAGGGAATCAATTAGGAGGCCCCAGGTGATGCGTAGATCCGTGCATATGTTCCCATGCAAAGAATCGCACAAAGTACATATAGAGAGATTTGACTATCCGATTTGGAGATGCCCTAAGAGCACTCGTTCATACAGCTACCGCTTGTATACATGTATGTACGGTCGTTCAAAAGAGTAATTAATATTCATTGCTAGTTTGACATTTCTCATTGATAAGCCGCAAAAACGAATATCTACCACAGGTTTATACATTGAATGTTATGCTTTTTGTTGAGCGGCTTTTCTTAGACACACGGCAAAAATGGCCTTTGTCGAGTTTCTGTGGAAAAACGCTCAGCAAAAATGACACTCGAGAAAGCAGAACCATTGATGAGTACTATTCTCGGAGGTGGTTACGTCACCACGGTGCAAAGCCGCCTGCAATAATCCAGCTTGAGGTGGTTACTTGGGTAGTGGAGGCGGCATGAATTTTAAAAACCGACAATACTAACTGACATTATTGTACCGATGTTCCAGTATTTGCAAGACAACATGAACACAGCTATTAAGAGGTTCAAGATCGCTGATGTCCTCCCGTTGAGTTTATTCTAGTGAATGTGATGTAGGCCTTACATAGGGGTGGTGCTTAGACAAATGACCAAGGTTGCCCATGCTTATGGTCGGTATGAGGTGTAAAAGCCAATGCAAACTTATCGAAACTTGTGTGTTCACTACGGGTCCACGAAATTTTATTTTGAAAAAATAATAATTTGTAAACTGTAGAAAAAAAATTACGTCCCAACAAGCCCAATTGAAATTACATATTTATTTTTTCTGTCGCCAAGTCTGAAACTAAAATGTTACTCCTCCAATTCATATTAAGTGTCACTGATTTAATACTAAATTGTATTAAATCACTGATAATTAATATTGATCGGAGGGAGTATGAAGTTTTGCACATACATAGTATACATGTATATGCATGTTGAAAAAGTTTTTCTAAGAATTGCGTTGTAAGAAATGGCTTTCTTGAAATGGACTCCAGGGTGCCTGAGCACCATTTGCATATTCCGGTGTAAAAGCCTAGCTCCACGAGTCCGTGAATATATTAGTTAAAGGTGGGGGTATTCATAGTTATTGGCGCACTGGTTTTCTCATCCATGCATTAGTGGGCCTTGGCTATTCGGCCCTCATTTAGACTTGGTCTCTCTTCGTTCCTTGCCTCCATTTTTTACTTTGTCCATTCGTTCCGGTTTCTCCTTTGATTTGTTGAGCACAGCAATTCGCTTGAGCATTTCTTTTTGCGAGTGAATTCGCTTGAGCATTGAGTGGACATTTACCTACTGTGAAGACCTGGAAGGGTGCACCTCTGGTGTACCATTTATCCTTCCTAATGATAAACACGGGTAGCCTGTTGAAATATATTGCCCGTCTTGCCCATCTCTCTTCATGAGTTCGGACTTTTGGCTCGGATACCATATTAGACTTAGAGTTTTTAGAAAACAGCACGACACCCTAATACGGATGTGGCTACCTCATATATGTATAGAGGTACACATTGTGTACAATACAAGATTCAAGTCATACATAGAGGCTACATATACATGTAGTCTAACATAGCCAAGTGTGGAAAGGATAACTGCTAAAAGGCTTATAAGTAGTAAGCGCACCCCAAGATGAATGGTCTCTCAGCCACTTTCCTAGAGCCTCCGGTATCATAGCCTTGAGTGTTGTTGACTGAGATGGAGTTTTTTTTTACCACCTTGGACCTTGTTGACTGGGTATTGATGACAAGGTGGACCCTGAATAGGATTATTGTCTCCTCCCAACAAAATATATTAGTCAAATTCAAATCCTCGGGACTATATCCACATCATAAACATAACAAATTAATAATGCAAACAAGTAAATTGAGAAAGAAAGATATGGATAACCGAAAAATACATTGATCAACGTTTAACCGGTATAATATTAAAATTTGTAAATTCTTTTTGTGCATCCACCTTGCCCAGGATTTTTGTGTGTTCTTCTAGCCAAAAGATCATCTAAACGAAGTTAGCACATAAGCACTTGGATAAATATTTGTAAATTTTATGGGTTCCACGAATGATTTTTTTCATCTATAGTTATATTCAAAAAATATGTGATTAACCAAAAAAGAGTTAATTACACTATGATACATAAACTTGCATTCCGCGTACAAATGCATACGTAAACTTGAAAAATGACACGGACCGACCCTATAACTTGCGTTTCGGGTACGTTTCAGTACATTTCCGTTAACTCCCCGTTATACACGACTCATCAGCTGGCCCACGCTCCTACCTACGTGTGGGTCTCACATGTCAGTTGCAAGTAAAGAAATAAAAACATAATAAAAATAATGTGTCAAGCCAGATTCTAACCAAGAGCGTCACTCTTTGTAAATTTATATATTGCAAGTAGGATGCCTTAGCGCTTAAGCGATCCACAGCTGCCATGGATCAAAAGTCGTCGCTTCAGTCGAGATGCAGGTGTGCGATATACTACTATACTCCCTCCGTTTCTTTTTTCTTCGCATATAACATTTGCTTGAAATCAAACTAAGCAATATCAACATTCATAATACTAATACCAACATCTACAATACTAAAATTATACAGTATGAAAATTAATTTCATAATGCATCTGATAATATTGATTTTGTATTGCGAATGTTGATATTTTTTAACATAAACTTAATCAAACTTTACAAAGTTTAATGTTGACCAATTTTATACGCAGACTGAAAAGAAACGGAGGGAGAACAACAATATACCATACACGTACGGAGCAGCGTGATAAGCTATAGCTTACCCTCCTCGGTTGGCCCATGTTCTTTGATAAGCGCACACATATTTTTCTCCTCCCAGAGCGTTTTCCAATTTCTTGATGCTAGAGTGAATGTGTATGAGCCTGTTTGTTTGACAAAAAAGAATAGGCATTTTCCTATTTCTAGAGAGCCTGGACCTGGGCGTCCCGACGTGTACTAGTAGCATCTTTGAATTGCTCGCGTCTCTCGGCGTCTCTGGACCGGCGCTTTCTTGCTCCTAGTTTTTCTGGTTGTTGTATTGTTTGCACGGGAACTGATGCACGGGTCTCCTGCCATCATGAGGCCTCCTAGTCGACTGCCAAAGCATCCTTCGTGCAAAAACAAGCAACTACGTCGAGTACCGATGACAGCTACTTAATAAGAAATAAAATTAATACAGATCACAATATACTCCCTCCGTCTTTTAAAGAGTGTATTTCCAACTTTATTGGAGGGTCAAACTATCTTAAACTTTGACCGAATTTATGCAAAAATAAATCAATGTTTTTGAAACCAAATGGGCATACGATGAAAATATATTTTATCATGAATGTAAATCTACTCATTTGATGGTATAAATGTTGGTGTATCATTGTATAAATACGGTCAAACATAAAACAGTTTGACTTTCCGACAAAGTTGGAAGCACACTCTTTAAAGAGGGAGTAGGAAGCTTGGAAGACGGATGTACCATCTTGTCCTAGAACCATACATGTTGGAGGGATAATATTGGCCTACTTTCACCTGGCATGCGCTTAAGTTTTACGCTTCTTTCATAGGAGCACTGGCCGCGTGTATTCATGTACACACAGAGCTCGAAACAGCAAGACTTGCTGATTAAGTTAACATTTCTCAGATCTGCCGATAGGCTGTGAAAACGAATACAACACAAATGTGAAATTTACAAGGAGATAATACCAAGTTGAATTTTACTAAACACTTCATGTGTTTGGAAAGATTTTTTACGAAGTACTGTTCTGAGCATCGTGTAAGAACATAGAAAGTATCTAGTTTGTGTTTATGCACTAGTGCTACATAATCGGGCTTTGGAGGTAGTCTTCATGGTGGGTAACGTCGGATTATCCATCGACCTTGGCGGGCTCTGTTCGGCGGGTAGAGGAGGAGGTGGTGCCCCTGTCCGGTCAGATCCATGGCAACCGCGTAACCCTGCAGAAATATCCGAGAACTCCACAGCAGAGCAACAACACAACCAACCACCAGGACGAGGAGAAGCAGTCGGCCCTGGTTTTTTCACATGTTCATCCGGTTTGCCGAGTGTTTACACGAGACGAAGCATTCTATTTTGCCGATTGCATGCACGCGACAAGTCATTTGCCACGTGACTACGGTGCCATCCGCTCTATTCGTTTGGGTTCTTATTTTTGCCGTGTATTGGGTTTCGACACTCGACAAATGGACTGCCAAGTGATTAACAATTTTTTTGGCAAAGTCCATTTTGCCTGAAGTGTGTATACCGTATCCCTTTTGCAGACTGTAACACTCAGCAAATGAGTTACCGAGTACATATGGGACCTCGCCGAGTACATTTGGTACTCGGCAAATAACCAGATCCTAGTAGTGGCTACAATGCCCGTTTCTATGGTAATGGATGAAGCTAAGATAATGTGAGAGAATCCAACGCAAAAGTTTTATTTTAGAGAATTGCAAGTTGTCTCTGTGAACATGTGCCGCATTCACGTATGTACCTAAGCAGGGAATATATACATTCTTTTTTGAAATTAGGAAACATTACATCGGAGTCAAAGATATAGTATTACCCTACAGAAGTGGATACTTTCTTGTTTCACCCCTGCTAGATCCTGCATATACCTTATCAAGCTTCTTTTGCAGTTCTCTACATGCCATAGCCGTCCGTACAATATTTTAACGCATATAATAATATAGCATATGTCAGACATGTTGATCCAGATCTAACCTTTTATATTGTCTTTGTACTCGTCCGGAATCTTTTGCTTGTCCAGTAGAAAATGCAAAGTGGGAGCTAGCATGCCTACTTACAATGACGAGATAAAAGGAACTCAATAAACAGAAACGCCATCCAGACATCTGTTTTGTAAAAGGAGTAGGTCATGGCTAGTAGAAGAGGTAGTAGGTCCGTGCATGCGCGGGTTAGTTGTCATGGCACCAAGCGGTCATGGGGTATAATACTAGCTATAGGTACCAGTACATTCCAAACCAAACCACTCTTCTCCATACCGCTACTAACTCTCCCCTTTTCTCTCTCTCTCACCTAGTACGCAGGTAGATAGGCAAGATCTCTGGTCAGACGCCCGCCCGCGTGTTTGCTGCGACTTCACGAAGGCGTGATCTGAGATTCACGAAGGCGTGATGGTCCGCGGAAAGGCCGTGATCGAGAAGATCGAAAACCAGACAAGCCGACAGGTGACCTTCTCCAAGAGGAAGAGCGGATTGTTCAAGAAGGGCAAGGAACTGGGCGTTCTCTGTGATGCCCAGGTAGGGATCTTCATCTTCTCCAACACCGGACGCCTCTATGAGTACTCCAATTCCGGGTATGTGCACATATCTGCTTTCTCTTGTTCTCGCATATGGATTGATAATTATTCTGTGAATCTAATAGCAACATACAGATATTTTTTCAATTCATGTATTCAATCCGTTTAATTTTCCCTCTTACTGTTGAGTGCGTGCATCCATATGGTGGTCAAATTTTTGGAGATACAACATCTCTCTCTCTCTCTCTCTCTCTCTCTCTCTCTCTCTCTCTCTCTCTCTCTCTCTCTCTCTCTCTCTCTCTCTCTCTCTCTCGTGTGCAAATCCCAGTAAGCAGATCTTGGAAATCAACACACCTGGAAGTTTAATCAACTGGCAAGTTCATTTATGTCCATGCCGTCAAGTTCCTAGCCTTAATTCATTTCATATGAGATATGAGCTGCAGGTCTTTGCAGTATATAAATCCTCCGGAACAGTTCACATTCGACCTCGGTTAAGCATACTATTTCGAGTATACTTTTTTTGGGGGGGGGTGGGGGAGGGGGTGTTATTTCTGCATGCATGAGAGCACTGTGATCTATGACTTCTCCATGTTCACCACTCAAACCGTGAAATGCTGAAGAACACTGTGTTAATTGGAGCTTCAACTTCTTCCATTGAAATACAAAAACTTGTCTTGGTAAAAGTAAACAATATATATTGATCCACTACTGTCTCCTCCAACATATATATATTCAGGCAAGCAACATAGAGTATCTCAAAGATCAGACAAATGCAACTAGCTATACTGTCAACTGTCTTGTTTCTCTTGACATCATATTACGGTGCTAGGATGGCTTCCGCAGTTGCGAACATGAAAGAAAAATATATAATGGTAGAAGATACAGTCCCAAAATGAAAAAGCAAATACACTTAACCTAAAGAATATGCCAAATCTGTTTTCTTTAGCACAGGATATAAATAAATATATTTTCATTGGGTAGTACATGCAATTACAGCTTTTATTTTAACATGTTATCTATGGAAATAAATATAACCTAATTCGTTCAAGTGAAATCAAAAAATGCCTTCGCACTTTTTTCATATATAGATTCTCTGTCCGGTTCATTCCTACTACTAATGTTGTGAAATACACTAGTGTAAATAATAAGTTATTTCTAAATTAGAAAATTATGTCATACACGTGCATATATCACCATGAGTACACCAAACACATGAAAATTTGTCGCCTAACAATGAATCTTCGAGTCATTGTTCATGGTTAAGCTCGCATGTGTTAAGTATGAGCACTTGGAGATTACCCTTCATTGGTGGAAACATGACTCCACATTTGACTGGGATCAGGATGATGCATGATATGAGGAGTACTCTCTCTGTTCCAAATTATCTAAAGTCTAAGGTTTGTCATAAGTCAGACTTCTTCATGTTTTGCAAAATATATATAATATATGCTTTTAGCTGTGCATAGGAGTAATACAAACTATACAATGTTGCCAAGATAGTTTTTCCGACAAAGGGTAGATTTTATTGACTCAAAATGAAGCATCAAGAGGATACACCCATCCTCTGCATAACTAGGATGCACATACCCAGCACCAACAAACACACAATGGAACATGATGGCATTGAAAAAAAGTCATACAAGACCAAAATTACGCCTAGCCGGGAAATGGCCAAAAAATCCAAAGCAAGCAGAAAAACAATTGGCAAACTACATCAATGATCATATTCTCACAGACGATCTCTTGACATCACAAGGACAACGAGAACAGTTCCCCAGTAGCAACAACTTTAGGAAGGTAATGATGTACAAGCGCCACCATCACCCTATCCAACCACCGAACGCCGAATCTTAGGTTTTTCAATCTAAAGATCTAAATCCGAGCAATGACTTCAACAACGTAATGACGCAACAACATTGTTGTTGCTAGGTATAACCAACTAGGTTCATACCTAGAGCTTTTATCCTGGAGCTTGAGACTGGGTACTCGAGAAGCAGCACCAAATTGCAGTCATCATTGTTGTCACCACCAAATCCCATGATCCAATCAGCAACATGTTGTGATGCCACTCAAGCAAAAAGAACTTGCATGCAGAAGCGTGAACTCCAGCCACGACATTGCATGTGTGATGGGGATTGACGAGCGAGGAAGATCATCGGCCCCTCCAGTATCCCTATTCGAGACCCTCCAGGAATCCCGTACGGCCGTCCTTCTATATGGTCCTTACATGTGGCATAAGAACCTATGGAAAAACTTAATTAGTCATTATTTCCTTGTCCTAAGATCCAAAACCCTCCGAGCCATCGTGACCATTGCCTAACAACGCAGGAGCACATCATTAGCCTTGTATCCAAGCAGAAAAATACCATGTTGGGACACAACAAGCCACTGTTGCCACCCGCGTACCTATAGAGACTATCATGGCCACACACATCTCACTCAAAATTCGATGTCTAGGCTAGAAATGCCATCACCGCCGTTGCACAACCATGCCCTCTTCCTCATCCACCATCCATAGATTTCATGTCAAGTTGAAGGATAAGAAAGTGGGACCTCCCTCCGCCACCTTCCTCGACTAGTATCAGGGCTTAGCTCGTCCACTAGTCACTAAAAATGGCAAGGGGAATGGACGACAAGGAGGAGGTAGGAGGCTGTCGAAGCGCTGGCTAGGAAGGGAGATCGGGGTGGAGGCAGAAATTGTTCTGGTTGAAGATGATTGATTAGCCACGACTTCTTTATACTGAGCATTTATAAAGATTTCTCATGTTAGCAATTTTAAAAACTTTTTGTTGTCAATTTCAAATCGTTCATCAGAATGACGCAAAGCATATATCATGGGAAATACCTTTATTAAATATGAACTTCAGTATATAACACTTTCATAAATTCCTTATGGTTAACAAGAAATTGTAGAAACACCAATTGAGTCCCTACATACTGAACTGGACAGGTTGTAGAGTAGATATTTTTATGACCCATAAAATACTTGCCAAGTAGTTGTTCAATGTATAGGAAAATGATCATATACTATTAGGAGTATGTATATCCACATTTATACGCCATTTACATGGCTTAGTTATGCATTTTTCTCATTTTTAATACATTGCATCAATAATTACTCACACTCAAAAGTGAGTTCTATGAAAATTTTCATTTGAGTGCATATGTTCATGTAATTCGCATTTATACTATTTTTGTACATAAAATAAATATATTGTGAAAACTAAGGCTATATACCTTTTTCTTCATACTACTATCGTGGTATCTTAGAAGAATTAATATGGAATATTGAGAATACCAACTATCTATAATAGATTCATTGATGGTGTGTATGAAATGTAGTAGTACATAAATCGAGACATATAATTTACTCACACTGACACATGTATGCCTCACTGACGGATACTCTACTCACTCGCAAGAAATTTCAGTAAGCATGACGTTATTATCTATTTTGTGTACTATTTTTTTTGTTGAGATTATAGCATGGTCTCCCTTCTTTACCAGAATGAAACCCTTAATTGAAAGATACCAGGCTGTTAAAGATGGTCAAAAACTCCTGAGTGCAAGTGCTGAAGCTAAGGTATGACTTCCACCGTAGTTCTCAGTGACTTTTCATACTATCATATCTTCCAAACCATGGATTCTGTTCTTCTTCAGATATTTCATACTTTCAAGGTTGTAAATGTACATATTCAGCACCACACTATGTACGGGCATAACATGATGTTTTACCCTTTACCCATGGCTAAGTCACCTATTGATTGTAATGGGCTCTTTTGCACCCTAGTATCATTGGGCAATAACCACCAAAACACCAACAATCATCTAATTGGAAAATGCAAGTTTAAACACTATAGCCTAGAGGGGGGGTTTGGGAAGAAGAGGTTATGCAGGTGAGCGTGACGAGTAGGGGGTAGCATGTTACCGGGGACTTACCACTAATTGTATGAATTGAATTTATATGTGTGGGGGTGTACTACTAGGTTATCAGGCATATGAGCCTCTTGGCACTACAGATGGGTTGCTTAATCACGTCTTGATATCTAGCTATCACATATATACGGACCATATAAAAACCCTTGGGTGATGTTAAAATTTATTAAAAAAATACATCAATACCTATTTGACATGGTCAGTTTCACAAAAATAACATTCTATTATGATGAGGTCCATAATCATTATTCTCCATTGGCGATGACCTGTCAGAGATAGCCCAGTATTTTTAAACAATTCATATTTCATATTCTACAGTGTGCATTAACTTTTTTTGTGAATGTACATTAACAGTTTTGGCAAGCGGAAAGTGCTCGCCTGGAGCAGCAACTACATACCTTGCAAGAGAATCATCGGTATGACTGATATACAACCAAATGTAGAACCTTGAATATGTTTGTATTCTCTCAGCTAAAAAAGGGCCCATTTCTCTTATTCTCATGGAGATACTTTAATTTTATTATTATCCTGGATTCTTGGTCTATGTATACCTTCTTTTAGTTTCTTGATGACTTGCTATATGGTTTGCATCGGTCACAAAAATACACATAACTGAGCAAAATGTATTAAAACAAAATACCATATAGTTATGTGTGTTTTCGAAACAAAGTAAAAATCTGACCTATCCAAGTTGTCACCGAAAGCATGTATATAAGTAGTGCAACATCGACACCTTACATTTTAAAACATACACGTTAGTAAGATGAAATTTTGAATAGAAGTTCAC
>NC_057813.1:743451893-743458568 GCF_018294505.1 Triticum aestivum
CTAGGACAACATCTATCTGGTTTATCTTTTGAAGACTTGAAGCATTTACAAAATCATCTAGAAACGAGCTTGTATAACATTCGACTAACTAAGGTAATACATATTTGTCGTTCTCATCTTCTGGGTTCATGCATCTAAAGTGTCACTAACTATATTAATCGTTATTCCAGGACAAATTTATTGGCGATGAAATGCAAGAGTTAAACATGAATGTTAGTGCCTAGTCTGTCAATTATTATGATTGTACTGCATACCAGCATATTACAGTTTGGTGTTCGTTTTATGTCATTTCATAAACTTTCAACTGCAGGAAAGCCTCATGCGTCAGGAAAATATAGAGCTACATAGGAAATTAAACATCGTTCATCAAGAGAATACGGAATTACAAAACAAGGTGCACATACTTGATTACAAACATTCTTGTTAAGGGCACTAGTCATCAACCCCTGGTGAAATTACAAAAACATAGATTATGTTTACATTGTATATGAACTATATATGTATTAAAGCATAGGAATTTATAGGAATAAACTTCAAGGAGTCATGTTTCAAAAAAAAACCATTACCTTCCGGCTCACAAAATAAACTACCCAGGGCTTCCCAACTTTTGCATACTAATGGGACATGAACAAAGTGGCGGCCTCTCTATGGTAGAAAATAATTATTCTATTAGCAATGACATTTGAAAAAATGTATTAACTGTCTTTCATAACTTTCATAACTAACATGAGAATCATTTCATAATTCATGATTTTAAAATCTAACCCATATTTTTTTGGTGCGCTATTTCATAGTTAATATCTTATGATTTGTAATTTTTTTACAGTTAACATTCAAAGCTCGAAAAGAGTTTTTCCCAGCTGAGATGGTACCTAATATAAAAATGTATTTTAAATGGAAGTGTACAATATTTATTCTCTTATTAATGTGAACTTATCGACCACATATTTTGCTTTGTATTAAGTCGCAATATGGGCCATACACTGTGAATTGCTAGCATAGCAATGGATAAGATTTCTTGAATTTGTAATTAATGTGGAGGATTGAAACTCTTATGATTCCATGGATATATATTTCGTGTGTATAATTATTGTCTATCGTAGATATATAATTTCGCGTCTAATGTTGTTATGATGTTTCCAATTTTTCAGTTAAATGATCAAGGAGCAGTGAACATGGGAATAACAAGTCCTTTTACCATGTGCAACATTACTGCTCCAACGGACAAAAAATCAGTTCGCCTGGATTCATGCCACGCAGATTGGGATGATGAACCAGAATCGTCCACCTTGTGGTGAACTATATTTTCTTAACTTGTCTTTATTTGCGTATGAATTATTAAGCCTACGTTAGGGTACACACGTGTAGGAGCTAACATTATTTGCATCATTCCCTCAATGCAGCATACTATCACTATCTGGAGATTGACTCCGACATGCGTTGCTCGAAGTATCCAATACAAGGACCGTCAGTAGATATATCAACCTAATTAGACTAAGTCTCCCATATAAGGGTACGTTGAAGATCAAATTCTGTGTAAATCAAGTGCTAGTTGTTGTTTCTCCACTAAGTATGTTCCCAAGAATTGTATGCATAATTAGATTTACCATTGTGAGATTTTGAATTTCTTTCATGTATTTTTTTCCTTGTAGTGCATGTAACTAAGAAAGCAACAAGCTAGATATTTGTTGTATATCTTGGACATATATAAGTAAACTTTCATTATAGTCATGAATAGAATACAATACAATACATGTGTATGCACAAATATATCCCAGTCTTTTCATTGCAGATAAGCACACCCTATGTTTCTTTCAACATCAATGCAAAACTATAACAAACTTTAAGTTGTTGGTGTGTAGATACTGAGGTGTTGAAAGCATTCATTGTAAGAAAGAAAATCAAAGAAGAAGGTACTATTCTGGAATATGAGAGTCGAGAGTCTCTGGAAGAACACTTCTGAGCAAAAAACTGTGGTAGATTACAATAATTTCCCTTATCTAGTAGCAACTTGGGAGTCGTAATCTTTCTATGAGAAATAGTCTACAAACAAGAAATGGTGATACTGTGAGAGGAAAGGTAACATTGCTAATGTGGGTGATCAAGCTACCAATGCGCCATAGGACATCTAGAGTTCACAAAGCATGAGTAAGTAACTGAAAGTAATTTTAATTCCGGATTCAATATACACGGGGTGGGACAATGAAATTAACACAAGTATTCATTCTTTCCAATACTAGGTAACCCAAGTTTCTATGGGTGGCTAGTTTTGTCATTTGGTTTGCCAAATGCCCCTATTACCTTCACGAGGTGAACGAATCGTGCTTCATGGCAGTTGATGGAAAAAATTGTTCTGGTGTACTTCGATGATATCTTTTCCTATAGCAAGATTTTAGATGAAGATGTCATTCTTGTTGCTAAACTTTTCCATGTGCTTCATAAATAAAAGCTCTATACAAAAGTTCTGCACCAAGAAGCTTGTTTTGTTGGTAAATATTATATCTTCTCATACCACCAAATAAGGTGAAGCTAAAATCTTCAGGATTCAGTGTCGGACAAACCCCATTCAAGTGCCTAATTCTTCTTGGGTTAGCCGGCATTTATCCTTTGTTATTAAGTGATTTTAGTGCCATCATCTAACCACTTATTAACGGCCTCACTAAAATGAATGTGCCATTCATGTGGATTAAATCCCAAGATCATATTTTCTAACAATTAAGGAAACACTTAACCAAAGCACCCCTTACTTGCCTTCCAAGATTTAACTAAAAAACTTGAGATTGACTGTGTGGTGCTAATGTAATCGGTCTATGTGGTGGTTTAATGCAAAAGTTAGGCATGTATCATACCATAGTGAAACATGCCATTGCTCAAATGAATCACCCCATTTATGATATATAATGGTGTCCTTGTGCACGTGCTTGAATTTTGACAATGTTTTCTTTGGACAGAGTAATTTCTTACACTTTCAAATCATGAGTGGTTAAAGTATACTAGAAGGGTAACGCGGGCCTTGCCGCGCAAATTGGAATGAGCGTGACATAAACTTAGTACGTTGTTATGATAAGATGTTTCTTAGAGAGCCTGCTTGTATCAAATTACAATTTAAATAGTGTCAATATACTTCCTCTTATCTTAATCTACATGAAGAAAACACATTGTTTTATCTCAAATGATAACCATTTCTTTCAAGTAATCATTGCTTTAAGTATGAGGATAAGAATGAGTCTCTGGATTCAGCCACAAAAAGATTATCAATAGAGTTATCAAGAAAATGATACTAACAAAATTGGCAAATATGTTACGTATCTTAAATGGATTACAATTCACACGGGAGGCGAACCATATTGGCAGTAGCTCTAGTGCCACAACCAATATTTAGCCTACCCAAACTTATGTGTATTTTGTATTGAAAGCATTCCCTGTTGTATCAGCTAAAGAAAGCTTTGCAGTAGAGACCTAAAATTACAGCAACACTGCCTAGATGAATAACTAAGCAGGGTAGTGAAGTAACATACACAAAACTTTACTGAATTAGCCAAGAAAAAAAGTGGTTCTTCAAATCACAAAACATCACATTTGCTTCAATCCTACATTGGAAATTCAAATTGGAGACCATATTTTTTTGCCAGAGTAAAGATGCATGGAAAGAGTTGGTGAGTCTGCAGTTACGCAATCGACCATGTGCCGAGTATCACATCCTGCTAAGCAAGGCTAAGATAAGAATCACTGGCAAGTTGATGCTCGGGAATTTAGGTTCCTCTTATCTACAATATAAGATGTGTTACCACCAGGTCCTTAAAATATAGCGAATAACTTCGTAACTTTAATTTTGAATGAATGTACCTTTTATGCAATTCTTACTCAGAAAAAAAATATTGGTGTCTTATGGTATGTTCTTTTTCTTTAACTTAAAGATGTCTTGAAACTGTTGGATTCTCCAGGATCAACGGAACACAAGCTTGAGCCACAGGAAATAGGAGAAGATGATCATACCTTGATCTGATGGAGATGATCATACCTTGACCTGATGGTGGAGCCATGTTCTCTTTTGATTCCTTCACCACCTGAAGCTTGATCGGCTTCTTGTGTTCTGTCCTTCCCAGTGCTCCAATGCACGGCTTGCCCAGCAGCCTTTTTCTTGAGTGCTACTAGCAATTTCCTGTGGTAGAGATTTATTTAAAATTAGCTTAGTTTAGGTTACACATCATTATATCCAACAGAAACACCATCCTGAGAGATCTATACGAAAAAATAACACATTTGCAAAATATCACAAAAGATACAACTTCACAGTGCATTTTAAGAGGAGATCTCACTATAGAGCCTCGGCATGTGAACTTACAACACAAGCTCTAATTTTAACCTAATGTTACTTGTGTTCTGGATCGTCAGCTCACCTTATCATGTTCGGGATGGTTGCAACTAATTCAACCAAACTCGGCCGAAGGGGGCAAAGTGGCTTCACAAAACATGCCCAAAATGCCCGTCGGAATCCCTAAACACGCTGTTCACACATGACAGAAATCACTGAAGGTAGGTCAATATACACCCACATAGAGAGGGAAGAGCAGGAGGAGCACTCACGAGCGGCGGCAGTACAATGGAGACGAGGACCCGAGGCGATGCCAAAGCCCCTCCAATCTGGAGGCCGGTAGGGACGTCGGAGACCACCAACAGCCACGGCGTATAGGCGAATAGACATTCACCAACAAGAGTGATGCACCACCTGTTTTTTGGTTGTCCTACTACTCTTTTAAAGCTCTTTGCTTATTTGTAGTTTACTGTTTGCCTAGACATCTACATCCTTTCCGTTCGTTGTCATTTTCAAAGAAAAAAGGAAATTGGAAAAGATCAAACTAAATTAACAAAATGTGACATACTAAAAAATTAAAAACCACCAAAAGGGAAGAAGTAACGGTCATATGAGATGCAATACAGAAAAAGTTAACACAAAAATCAGTCAACAGAGACCGAAAAAGAAGTTACGGTCATCAAAAAGTAGTTTAAGCATGAACCAGGTATATGGAAGTATGCAAAGAGGTTGCACTGTCATGATGTGCTGAAGAACCATGAGTGCAAATGCAACAAACAACCGCACATGAATTCAATTATGGTAAAAAAAGAACACATATTTATTACCAATTATAAATGAATAACAGGAAGCAAGCACGAGGCATATGCACAAAATTAACCATGCCCAGAGGTTAATTTTCCATGTTTGGTTTACAATTGTTAGTGCAAGTACTTATCTTAGTAGAATGGAAATCTAAATTCAGTTACGTCGGCCTAACCATCCTAGATATAAGATTACAATAAAAAAGGACTTGATTACGTAGTAATCAACAGCAGCACCAGCAGCACATGGAAAATTATGGCTGCCAGGCAGTTTGGTCTTGATAATTTAATGCACATGATGGGTAGCATAAAATTCATCCTCTGCATCCCCAAGATGAAAAATATAAATGATGTGCACATGACCCAAATATTTAAAGCCCGACAGAACTGCCTATGTGATTATATCAATGCACCCTTCTACATAGTTAATAAGCAACTACTTTCAGGGTAAAATGGAAATAGCCTGTTGCAGCTAATACTGATGATAAGATAATTAATCAATGGATAGGGAAGGAGAAATAAAAAAACAGTGTTGAAAATAAAAATAAACTGGTAGTAAGACAATGGCAAATCAGGATAACATTTCTTTAACCCTTACAAAATTTTGTAACTTCTGGGCATGTAACTAAGATTCAATTCTAGAGGGGTGGATTGCATAAAACCACCACATTGACGCCTAGGTTTGCAGAAAACACCGGTTTACAAATTTGAGACAAAAACAACTGATTGGTGGCTTAGGTCATTTTGCAGAGGATTTTGATATGTGGGTCCCGCATTTGATGATGTGGCATAACAATTGGTCTAGAACATGTTAGAAAATGTTTGATATAAATTTAATATATAGTCCCTAGTATTTTGTGTTGGAACCCTTCAAGCAGAAGACAAAAAGAAATCAAGACCCCGCGCCCAGCTCGACCTTGCTATACCGCACACTCGACAGTGAGGCGGGGCCTGATGGACGACCACTCCCGCCATGACGTGTGGCCTAACCTCAGTGCTCGGCCTAGTGGTGGCACCCTCTGCGAGGCCTTCCTGGGTTTGGTTGTGGAGACCGATGACGATGAGCTCAACACCGTAATTCAAGACGTCTGTGATGAACATGCCCAAGATGTGTTGGAAATAGGCCCTAGAGGAAAATAATATTGTATTATTATATATAAATTTTCATAATTAATAGCCTGTATTTCATGCTATTACTGCTATGATACTGGAATATGTGATACAGTGGAAAACTCATATGCACATGTGGAATGATAAACAGTAAAAGTAGGTTCCTAGTCTCGCCTCTTAAGACTAACTCAAGTGTTGTTGATGATCATGTTTTCCAGATCTTAGGACCTCATTAGCTGTAACGGTTGTCCTAAAACAACATTGAGAGTACGACATTAGAAGAACGATCATATTGAGTCGACCCAAACTTGTTTGTTATAGTTTGAGATAATATCGTATGAAATCAATTGTCATAACAAGGAGAGTTAACATGTGTTTTATTTCCTCAAGCCATGAGAGTATCGCCGTCACTTCCTATCATACGGTGAACGTAGGGGTTGCTCAAAC
>NC_057813.1:743458729-743462106 GCF_018294505.1 Triticum aestivum
TGAAGCATCCTGGGTTTTCTAAGTATTGCAAAACAACGGGAACATCACATGATAACCAAAGGTTCACTAGAATATCAATTTTGTAATCATACGGATCAATGTGGACGTCCATGTTTCCGTTATCGGTCATTGAACGAATGGGTTTTGTTGATGTCTATGATTTACCGAACCTACGATGTCACAAGATTATGGTAATCACGATTTCCTGAGTGTTAGTAGGATGAGAAAATCAAGGATTTATTTGTAGAATTGTTTCATTTATATTCAAAATAGTTTTGAGAGGAACCGCAAGCGTTTAGGTGTCACTGGAAGGGTTTTAGAGTTTATTGGAAATGTCGGGTATTACCGATAAATAATATATAGGTGAATGTTTCCGGTGATGTTAAATTAATATAAAAGGCTCTAGTTATTATTTGGAGGCTTTTATATTTAATTTAACTAGCGGGGTGACCCACGCAATTGCGCGGCTAGATTTTATGAATATAGCTATGCATGTATTTTGTTTTTTGAATGTTAGTGTTGCTAACTACCATATATTGATTTTTTTATATAAATAATCACCTTTAACAAAAAAATGCATTGCCTTTACTTCAAAAATCATGCATTCTTTTGTTCGATTATAGCCAACAGGAAGAAAGTCACATTATACGTAGTCTGCTTAGTCAACACTATTTTGTTGCATTTTCCATATAAACAGTTCAAAACCAAAGAAGGAACAATTCAATATGATTATTCTTTTTAAATATCATAATTTTTTGACATTTTAAACTTGAACAATGAATGCTCATATATGAACCATTTTTTGACTTCCTAATTTGTCGAAGTTTTGTGGATACATCTTACTTCTTACTTCATTTTTTTGTAACAGCGAGTTGTATGTTATTCCAAAGGTTACCTAGATTTCATGCAAAAATGAACCTGCAATAATCTTCCGCTTATTAGTAAAAAAATAAAATCTAGGGAAACCATCCCATTTACACATGTTGAATTAGATTTAATGTTATCTCGAGTATACAACTCTGAGCATCATTCTTCATGGGAATGAATATGCATCCACGAATTACAATTATACCGCTATAGTAAAGATCCATGACAGATATAAGATATCACTTGTACTTGGTCAAACTATATACATATAAGGCGAAAGTAAGACAAATTGATAGCAACCATGTTTTTCAATCAAATCTGTTATTTTTTGATATATACATTCAAGGCCGAAAGTAAAATAAATTGATAGCAACCATCTTTTTTGATCAAATCTGTTATCTTTTGTGTGGGTAAAATCTTCGTTAAAAAGCATCACATATCTACAAGTTCCTAAAAGTAAATGAGCTCTTCTACAAATTTTAGAAGGATATGCGGACATATTCTTTGGCAAGTTCTTTTTATTTGCAAAATTCATCGGTCGTTTCTTAAGTTGCACTGAAACACTAATTGCATGGGTGTTTGATGAATAGGCTACCGACATTAGCAATGATATCATTCTACTTAAAAGTTTTATTCATAATTTTCAAAATTGGAGCAGCATTTATTATATGTGAACATTATATAATTTAAAAAAATGAATATCATTCTGTAATACTACTAAAAGGCATGCAATATTGTTTCCTTTGAAACTCCTAGTGCAAAAGTGAAATATATTGTTTGGTTATTTTACCTTATGCATTTCATATATGTTCTTACAAATGTATATTTATATTTCTTTTCTTATGATTTTACCACAGATTGACTTCAAGTTTATAGTACACTCTGACCAAGGTTTGGCATCGCATTCTATCTCTTTGAATGGATAAGAAAGGCTTAATTGAATTGTGTATTTTCCATCAGATGCTAGTAAACTTTTTTTTTCAATTGTGCCCCTCAAATGAATACGATTGAGCTTCCACATGTTAATTAGCAGAACATTAGTCTCCTAATATACTAAAATTTTGGTTTCCACATGCTACAAGGTAGTTCCTTGGATAACGTATGCAAATATATTTTACTAATTTAATGTTTGTGACATGCATATATATATGTGATCCAAGACATACATGCTGATTACACATATGTGCTAACTATAGCACTGTACTTCATGAAAACAGTGAACATAACATATCATGAAAACGGGGAATATAGGAGTACATGTACTATCAAAGGGAATGATATTCTTATGCATGAACATGCATGTACAAAAGTAGTTAAAAACTGGTGGATGGAAATCACGGTTAGAGCTGTTCCATATGGTTGTGTGACCTATAGACTTGAAAAGAACACATTAATCAATATTTTATAGAACGCAAATATAACTTGACAATACATGTTTAGTGGACGCTGAAACTGAAGCTTGTTAGCATCATTCAGCGAAAGGTTAATGTTGTTGAATGTAGACACTATCCTAAGTCTGTAATTACGTCAATAAAGTTTTTTATGAATGTATTGTTCATTGAAGGAGGAAATAAGTAATTCGCATAGCAATGTGGCTCGATCTGACATCGGCCTAACTTGTTGATGGTGGAGTTGAAGTATTGCTGCTTGCGGAGCATGTGTGCTTGCCTCACAGATCTGTCACACATGGCCCAAATTTAATGCATCCCAAGCATCCCCTTTCATGAGAGTACAACATTTCCTTTGTCTGCCTCGTATCATTATTTTTATTGCTTGCGCTGGATCTGGTTTTGCATATGTTGGAGGAGACAATATGCAATAGTGGGATATCTAACCTTAGGATAGAGTGGCTGGGATATCAAAAGACGGCATCACTTAGGCAGAGGAAAAACGACAACCACCTGATTTACTTCAAACTGACTTGCCCACTATTAGTACAACTCATCTTCCACATCATCCACCATAATGATTTCAGAGCAAATATACTTCTTTTTTTAGGGGCACAACAAATATACTAGGTGAGGGAGTCCCGGACTACGGGGTGTCCGGATAGTCGAACTATCATCTTTGGCCGGACTCCTGGATTATGAAGATACAAGATTGAAGACTTCGTCCCGTGTCCGGATGGGACTTTCCTTGGCGTGGAAGGCAAGCTTGGCGATACGGATATGTAGATCTCCTACCGATGTAACCGACTCTGTGTAACCTAACCCTATCCGGTGCCTATATAAACCGGAGGGTTTTAGTCCGTAGGACGAACAATCATACCATATGCTAGCTTCTAGGGTTTAGCCTCTCTGATCTCGTGGTAGATCCACTCTTGTACTACCCATATTATCAATATTAATCAAGCAGGAGTAGGGTTTTACCTCCATCGAAATGGCTCGAACCTGGGTAAAAACGTCATGTCCCTTGTCTCCTGTTACCATCCGCCTAGACGCACAGTTCGGGACCCCCTACCCGAGATCCGCCGGTTTTGACACCGACACTAGGTGTGATCGGAATCGATG
>NC_057813.1:743462498-743463719 GCF_018294505.1 Triticum aestivum
GACGATGAGCTCAACACCGTAATTCAAGACGTCTGTGATGAACATGCCCAAGATGTGTTGGAAATAGGCCCTAGAGGAAAATAATATTGTATTATTATATATAAATTTTCATAATTAATAGCCTGTATTTCATGCTATTACTGCTATGATACTGGAATATGTGATACAGTGGAAAACTCATATGCACATGTGGAATGATAAACAGTAAAAGTAGGTTCCTAGTCTCGCCTCTTAAGACTAACTCAAGTGTTGTTGATGATCATGTTTTCCAGATCTTAGGACCTCATTAGCTGTAACGGTTGTCCTAAAACAACATTGAGAGTACGACATTAGAAGAACGATCATATTGAGTCGACCCAAACTTGTTTGTTATAGTTTGAGATAATATCGTATGAAATCAATTGTCATAACAAGGAGAGTTAACATGTGTTTTATTTCCTCAAGCCATGAGAGTATCGCCGTCACTTCCTATCATACGGTGAACGTAGGGGTTGCTCAAACGTCATCTATAACACAGTGATCATAACGACAACTTATCGGTTCATAGGAAAGTTTGATAAGGGACATGATAGCTCAAGAGTGGGATTTCCTCCTCCGACAGTTGAGAGATATTCTAAGGTCCCTCTCGATGCGATAACATCCATCATTCTCTGGCAAGTCATAGGTGCCTCCATCACAGGAATGCCGGAACACTTCGACGAGAAAGAAGAACAAAATCGGCAATGAGGGCAATGGTATAGTGAGCATGTGTATGACTCAAGAGGATATTGAAGCATCCTGGGTTTTCTAAGTATTGCAAAACAACGGGAACATCACATGATAACCAAAGGTTCACTAGAATATCAATTTTGTAATCATACGGATCAATGTGGACGTCCATGTTTCCGTTATCGGTCATTGAACGAATGGGTTTTGTTGATGTCTATGATTTACCGAACCTACGATGTCACAAGATTATGGTAATCACGATTTCCTGAGTGTTAGTAGGATGAGAAAATCAAGGATTTATTTGTAGAATTGTTTCATTTATATTCAAAATAGTTTTGAGAGGAACCGCAAGCGTTTAGGTGTCACTGGAAGGGTTTTAGAGTTTATTGGAAATGTCGGGTATTACCGATAAATAATATATAGGTGAATGTTTCCGGTGATGTTAAATTAATATAAAAGGCTCTAGTTATTATTTGGAGGCTTTTATATTTAATTTAACTAGCGGGGTGACCC
>NC_057813.1:743463729-743472415 GCF_018294505.1 Triticum aestivum
TTGCCCACTATTAGTACAACTCATCTTCCACATCATCCACCATAATGATTTCAGAGCAAATATACTTCTTTTTTTAGGGGCACAACAAATATACTAGGTGAGGGAGTCCCGGACTACGGGGTGTCCGGATAGTCGAACTATCATCTTTGGCCGGACTCCTGGATTATGAAGATACAAGATTGAAGACTTCGTCCCGTGTCCGGATGGGACTTTCCTTGGCGTGGAAGGCAAGCTTGGCGATACGGATATGTAGATCTCCTACCGATGTAACCGACTCTGTGTAACCTAACCCTATCCGGTGCCTATATAAACCGGAGGGTTTTAGTCCGTAGGACGAACAATCATACCATATGCTAGCTTCTAGGGTTTAGCCTCTCTGATCTCGTGGTAGATCCACTCTTGTACTACCCATATTATCAATATTAATCAAGCAGGAGTAGGGTTTTACCTCCATCGAAATGGCTCGAACCTGGGTAAAAACGTCATGTCCCTTGTCTCCTGTTACCATCCGCCTAGACGCACAGTTCGGGACCCCCTACCCGAGATCCGCCGGTTTTGACACCGACACTAGGTGTGATCGGAATCGATGTCGTGTTAATTCTGCCACCACTGACACCAAGAAAAAAGGACAATAACTATTCGTTGGAAATAAAAGGATACAAATAAGCAACGCACACACGCGTGGATCTAGGTATAGTTTTTTCTTCTTTTGAGCCGAGCTCGCAAGCTAGTGATCCATGCCCGTCGGACTAACGAGTGAAAGGGTGGCAAAAAAAAAGAAGCGGCCCGGGTCGCCGCCGACCAGTTTTATTCTCGGCGGAGCGGCCGGCAGAACACTTGATGACTCTGGCTCTCTGCATTAGAGATTGGCAATCGATTAATTAAGGTGATTGCTGAACATATACATAACAGTATAACGGATTGGCACATGATCCTCCAGTTTTATTACTCACACCAGGGAACGATCCTCCAGCGCTGGTTGTCTCCCTCAACCCAGTCAAACAGGATGATGGTGGTGCCGTCCTGCACCACGCTCTCGTCCTCGCCGCCATGGACGGCGTCGAAGTTGAGCTGGATGTTGCTCGCCATGCGGATGCAGTGGAAGTCGTCGCCGACGTCCTCGCTCTCCCTCCACATCACCGACTCGTCCGGGCAGTCCGGGTCGTATGCCGCAAGGCGAACCTGCAGTCCAGGCGAGGTATATATTAATCAACTGCAGTATTGCACACACCAAATCAGAGACTAGCTAGCTTACAGGGTGGCCCTTTTCCAGGGAATGCTGGATGGCTTCACCGGTGGCCTTGTTCACCAGGGCAAACGCAGGCTGCTCATACTCATCCTTGATGTCTTCACCGTGCCTCATGTCCTTCACCCAGTGCTGTATACATACATTTCGTTGGACATTTGTAATTAGCGCTCACTAATCAATTAAGATCGACCATGGTTATATTTTGATCATCCATCTGTTGTCACCTGCAGGTCGTCGTTGGGGTCCGCAGGCGCGAGGCACACCGCGCCGTCCCTTGCGGCGATGCTGTACTCCTCGCCTGCGCTGCAGAAGATGCGCATGGTGCACTCAGAGGACAGCGCAGGATGGAGGCCACCGTCGGTGCCCCACGGCAGGATCATCCAGGACTGGTTCGCCCCCTCGAGCCACTCCCACAGCACGATGGGGGTGCCGTCCTGGAGTTCCGTCACGCCATCCAACGCGTCGAAGTTGAGGTGGATGTTGTTGATCATGCGGATGCAGCGGAAGCCGTCGCCCACATCGTCGCTCTCCGTCCACAGCACCGATTCGTCCACCGCCTCTGGGTCGTACTTGTACGGCACCAGAGTTACCTGCACGTGGATGTGAGATGTATGTGAGCAATGATGGACACAAAGATCCAAGAAATTACAGGTCACTCAAGCGTGGTGGTGCTGGTGGAACTCACGGGCTCAGACTGCCCAGACGAGTGCTTGATGGCGAACCCGGTGGCCTTGTTGACGAGCGCGAACGCCGGGAACCCGTCCTCGTCCTCCGTAGAGCTGAACCTCGTGTCCTTGTACCAGTGCTGCACCCGCCCACATCATGCATTCATAGAGCAGCGTCAGACCCGTGAAACACTAGAAATGTCTCGATGGAGCTCTACAATCTAATGAAAGGACACTGATTAACGAGAAGTGGTTGCCTTACCTGCTGCTGGTCGCGGGGGTTTGTTGGCGCCATGACGACCGCGATGCCCCCGTCGTCATCCCAGCGGACGGTGATGCAGTAGTCCTCATTGGTGCGGCACAGGATCTTGAACGTTTTTTGCCCTTGACTGGACATGGTTCTCGACCCTAGGTATAGCTAGGCCTTCCTGATGCCCAAGGAGCAATGTGGGACTACTTAAATATTTTGCCTTATTTCCCAAGTAGATGGGCCGGCTAAGTTGTGTGGCATGTGAAATGCCCAGGCTTGACCACGATAGAAACCGAAACAAACTTTAATTGTAAGGGGCGGGTAAAAATCGAAAATAAAAAAGAAACGTCTAGAATGATCGAAATCACGCGCTCAAAGACACGGCCACATGCTGGCTAACCAATGGGCAGTGACAATATTTAAGAACATGTTGCAGTATCACATTCAAAACATGAACAATATTTGAAATCCTGAACAGTTTCCAAAAAGGAGAACCGTATTTTAGAAATTTCCATTCATTTCTGGAGAAAATAATAAATTTAAAATAGGAACATTTTTAAATTGACGAACAGTTTTTGAAATCATTTTCGAAACTTCTTAACAATTTTTGAAAATAGGAACATGTTTTGAACATTCAGAATGAATTTTGAAAAAAAAATTAAGCGTGAATATTATTTTAC
Organism: Triticum aestivum; assembly: GCF_018294505.1. Lineage (NCBI taxonomy): Eukaryota > Viridiplantae > Streptophyta > Magnoliopsida > Poales > Poaceae > Triticum > Triticum aestivum. Next base: position 743,466,574 of record NC_057813.1, read on the forward strand.
ATTCGTCAAAATTTCAGAAAAACAAGAGTATTATTCAAATTTTGAAAAATATAACTAAAATGCATTTTTTTAAGAAAAATCTCAAAAAATTAAAAAAAACATAAACAAATTTGGAAATTAGAAACAATACTGTGAAAAAATAGGAATATTTTTAGAATTTGGAACAAATTTTGGAAAGAGAAAAAATTGATAGTTCCGAATATTTTCCAAAACAGGAACAACACTTTGGAATTCTCCATTTTCGAAATTGTGGAAAAATTGAAATTTTGAACTTTTTTGAGTATTCTGAATTTAAGAAAAAAGGAAAAAAGAACAATAAACTTGGAAGGGAAAAAATAAAAAAAGTTAGAAACAATAGAAGTAGAACACAGGAAATTCTGGACAAACTGTTTTTTTTACAGCAGACGGAGTCATTGACGCACAAAAATTTAGTCTCCCGCATAGAAAAAACAATTGGCAGTGAAAGAATAAAAAAAATGAGAGAAACACACCTTGCTTTATTAGTACGTATAGATTACATTCGCCAATATTTCACTAAAAAAGAGTATTATTCAAAAATTTAAAACGTTATTAAAATGCATTTTTTCAATCTCAAACAATTTTGAAAAACATAAATAATTTTTTTGAAAAAAATCAATATTTTGAACAAAATGGAAACTAAGAGTTACGAACATTTTTGAAAAATGGGGGAAAAACTGGAATTCTGAATTTTTGAAAATGTGAAAAGATTTTGAAATTCTGAATATTTTGTTGAATATTTTGAATTATGGAAAAACGAAAAAGAAATATGAAATTGGAACAGAAAAAGGAAAGAAAAATAGAAACGGAACACAGAAAAAAAAAAGAAAAACTGGTCGGCCCAGCCTTGCGCGCCCTCTGCGAAGCTCTGACTATTTGCCCCACCCCGGCTATGTGGGTAGAAAAATAAGTGGATTAGCTTCGCTGGGCTACAGTGCGTGCGGGTCACTCACAAAAGGCCGGAGAAACTGTTTTTTATAGCAGACGGACGCACAAAAATTTAGTACTGCCTTTGATAAAAAAATATTTTTGAGGGTGAACGGATGAAAAAAATCAGAAAAACACACCTTGCTTTATTAATACTAGTACATATACCCATGCGTTGTTCCACTTATATTCAAGTCTGACAAACATTGAAATAAAGTTTCCATTATTTCTATTGGTCCATATACGCGGGTGTGTTTCAACGGGTTGAGTTATCCTTATTTGGATCTTGAAGTGTTGATGTGAGAAGCTACCTCGATCCGCGGACACTGATGTCGGAGGAGATCATCCAAAGCTATGTGTATATGTTCGCTTGCATTTCGGAATAAATTTAACTAAAGTGAACAAATTTGAGGGATATTTAGACAAACCAGGCTACATTAATTTATACTTGAATAATTTTTAGATAAACCCGAATGCTTTTCATCTACACCGGAGGAAAACTAATTGCATTTCGATATATTCGAACTAAACCGTACTCTAAACCTAGTCTAAATGACCGTCGGTGCGTGTTTGCCCATTTCCTGCCGGCCATGAGCCCTGGGAACTGAAGCTCTAGCTTCGCCTCCGCAGCTTGAAAGTGGCTAATCAGCCAGCGAAAGGGCGGAGTTCTTCTTGGGACTAGAGCGTCAGCGATCCCCCATGCTCTACTCTTTCTCGCTGCCGACGGTGGGGCGCGGGTGTCGCAGAGCTGGCAACGTCGCCCTCGTCTTTGCTAGCTCTTGCCGTATACTTCACCGACCGCCTCGTCGATCTTCTTTTAGAAGGCTTCTGGCTTTTGGCAGCATTGGCGGTGATTTTTGTTGTCAACTCTAGTGACAGGCAGTCCCAGATAGCTTTGGAACTCGAAGATGCCATGGCGGGCATGGTGCGAAGAGGATAAAAGGAGCGGGGGAGGATTGATGGGGCTATGGCGGGCCTTGAGTTTAAATATGCGGCCGATGGCAGGGAAACCGTGCATGTTTAATGTAGGGAAGCGGAATGATGGCCGGTCGTATAGAGCGGTGATCCAAAAGGATTCCGTCAAAGAGGATGAGCTTCTGGCAAAGCATGGAGGCGGCTATCCCGGTTTCATCTCTTGGTTCAAACAAACGGTAATTTTCATTAGAACATTTCATTTCTTCGTCTAATTTGTGGCCAATGCAACAATCGCTTTCGTATTAAACTTGTAGGCTAATTCAGAGCTTATAGACGCGGAATTGAGACAAGTCGCCAATGGTTTTGACTATAAGGTCCGTTCATTTGACAAATACGACATCAACACGTATCGCTTCCGTACCTATGGCAAAGAGCTATCTATGGCCGACGGAAAGTCTACAAATTGTTGTCTCTGCTATCGGTGAAGGAGATACCGAGTATTATGAAAGAGTTGAAGCAATTTATGAACATCAATTCTATGGTGCAAACCCACCAAACGTCGTAGTCTTCAAATGTTATTTGTTCTAGCTCAAGGAGACTAGAAGGACTGATGAACATATAAGGCTAGTGGAAATCAATCAAAGCACCCATTTGGATGTTCCCGATATTTATATTATGGCTCAACAGGCAACCCAAGTTTTCTATCTACCGTGGGCCTGTCAAAGTGATCCTAATCTCAAAGGTTGGGATGTCGTTTATGAAGTTCCTCCACGTGTTAGACCACCTCCCTCCAATGAAGATGATTATGAACCTCACATTAACCCAGACACATATGAAGGAGAATTCTTCCAAGAAACACGTCTTTACAAAAATCGTTTCAAGAACTGCTCTACTCCACCCCAGAACATTGAAATAGACAGCGACAGTGAACCCGACTTCACCACTCAGCCGGAACAAGAAGAGCCTGAACTAGAAGAGGTTACTGCTGCGGATGACCTGTCAATGCTTGACAGATTACGTTGAGGTGACCTTCCACATGATCATGCATTTATTAATGATGATGATGAGCACGTCATTACTGATAGTGATGATGATGATGATGCATTTATTGAACCAGAGTATTACTAGGTATTAAATTGTTTATGTTGTACTTGATTTGTATAGTTACTTGTATGATTTATATAGTTACTTGTAGAATTTTCTTACTTTCTATGATTGTTTCTTATACATAGCGCCATGGTCTTGATATCCGTCCCCGTCGGTCCTCGCCCGCTTTATGATTCTAATGTGGTAAATCCTCTTTTATAACTATTTGTTGCATTTCACATTTATGACAATTATGGCCATCAAGTTGACATAGACAAATTTTAATCTAGGAGGTATGTGAACAGGAATGTGCAACCGACCCTCTTGTCGAGAAGTTATATTTAGTTGAAAAATAAAATGACTATTTGAAAGAAAAAATTAAAAGAATTGAAGAAGAGAAGATGACATTGGAGTTGTATGTTGCCGATGTGGTCGATGATCACAAGATGAAGATGAATGCAATGCGCTTGAAGATGGATGCAATACGCTTGAAGAATAAGAAGATTAGGAAATATGCGATTCATAATGAGGCTTGGTATCATTATGACTTGGATCAATTGTTACCTTAGTTGCGATCTTCATAACATTTTTTGTGATGAGGATAAGTTTTCTCTAGTGTTTTGCTTAACAAATGCATACTTAGCTACTTTCCTCCTAAATGGCATAACTAGCTAAGCTAGACAAAAAATGAGCTATACTTAGCTTCCTTTCCTCAAAAATGTCATGATAATCTTTGTTACCTTCAAAATGATATAGACTTACCTTACTTTCCTCGAAAATGACATAATAACCTTACTAAGCTCAAAAATGACCTATTTACCTAGCTTATATCTAAAATGACCGACACTTAGCATTTTTACCTAGCTTAGCAGAAAAATGGAATTTTTACCTACCTTAGTTAGAAGAAGAAGAAGAAGAAGATAAAAAAGAGAGGAGAAAAAGAAAGAGAAGAAAAAAAAACTCTTCTTCTTCTTCCTTTTCTTCCTTTTCTTCCTCTTCTTCCTATTCTTCTTCTTTCTCTAGCTAGTCTTCTTCTTCTTCTTCTTCTTCTTCTTCTTCTTCTTCTTCTTCTTCTTCTTCTTCTTCTTCTGCTTCTGCTTCTTCTTCTAACTTGCTTCTTTTCCAATTTGTGGATTTGCTTTAAATGAGGAAGCTTGCGTTGATGGAGTCTACTCTTCTCTTTATGCTTCCATCTTTTTTTGATTTGCTTTATGTGAGGAAGCTTGCCATACCTATATATGTATGGATGGATGAAACCATTGTATGCTTATTGTTGGATATGTTGGCTATGTATATGTGTTGGATGAAACCATTTGCTACGTATATGTGTTCGGATGCTTGTCGAAAGTATTTTCATATGTGTGTGTGTGTGTGTGTGTGTATGTCAAATTCTGTCAAACTGAATGAAATCAAGAAAAAATAGAAAAACAGGGGGTGTATAGACTCTTTGTCGTCAGCTGGCGGACGGCAAAGGGCTTTGCCAACAGCTCGCGGACGGCAAACATGCCACGTGTCGTCCACCTGTGCAACCTGGGGCAGTAGGATGGCTATTTAGTAGCTTTGACGTCTGCCAGCTGACGGTAAAGTACGTTGCATCTTTGACGTCTGCCAGCTGACGACAAAGCTACCAAATAGGGAAGCCCCCAGGCGCTGCCACGTGGCATGCTATGATGTCAGCTGGCGGACGGCAAATAATCAATGTTCTTTGCCGTCCGCTAGCAGATGGCAAATATGCAATGGTCTTTGCCGTCTGCTGGCTGACAGCAAAGCACGCCGTTAACCACTTAACGAAACTAAGCTGACACGTGTGTCGGCCAGGCTCTTTGCCGTTGGCTGGTGGACGGCAAAGAACTTTTTATCTTTGTCGTCCGCCAGCAGACGGCAAAGAGGCCTTTGCCGTAGCCTGTTCAGCCGGACGTGTTGCCGTCTACTGGCGGACGGCAAAGACCTTTGTCGTCCGCCATGTGTGCCATTGCCGTCAGCCGTGGCAGATGGCAAAGTTCCTCATTCCTATAGTAGCTTAGAACGACATGGGGCCAAACGAATAGATGACCGATAATTGCGGCGGAGAAGAGGCTAGACAAGGCAGAGAAGAGGCCGGACATGGCGGCGGAGAAGAGGCCGGACAAGGCGGAGAAGACGCAGACACGCTGCAACCTTCGTCGCAACTAAGCTCAGCCCGGCTGGACCCTCATGTTCGACACCTGTTTCGTAAGAAGAGGACTAGCAATAGAGCTACTTCTAGAGAGGAGGCCAAGCTGGCGCAACTGGAGGTAGACTTGAACACTCCATTGTATGATGGTTGTGATCCCGAGGTGACCCCCTTGAGTTTCATGCTCGGACTTCTAAAGATGAAGGCTAAAACAAATGGACCGACGGAAGCCTCGATGAGCTTGTCAAGAATATAAAAAGTTTCTTCCCGCAGGGAACCTGTGTCCTACTAGTGTTGAGGAGGCCAAGAAAATTGTGTGCCCTCTTGATCTGCCGCACATTAGATACCACGCATGCATCAACCATTGCATCATTTATCGAAAGGAGCACGTGGAAAAAACCAGCTATCCGGTGTGCAATGCTTCTCAATACAAAAAGGCCGGACAGAAATTTCCTCAGAAAGTTGTATGGTAGTTACCGATCACTCCTCGTCTATAGCTAGATCCTAAGGAAGCAAAGCTCATGCGGTAGGATCCGGATAGGGTGAAGCCCGACGATAGAGACGATCTAAAGCTGAGACACCTCGCGGATGCAAGCCACTAGAGAGAATTCAATGCCGAATATCGATATTTTGCAGGTGTTCCAATGAACATCGTGCTTGGGACGAGTATCGATGGCATGAATCCATTTGGCAAACAGAACACGAACCATAGGACATGGCCCGTGTTTGTATGGATGTACAACC
>NC_057813.1:743523933-743574916 GCF_018294505.1 Triticum aestivum
CTGTCTTCGTCTGTCCGCGGTGCCGGGCGGGCGTTGATCGAAGGGTTTCTCAGACACCGAGGAACCAGAATCGTCCGTTCTACGTGTGCAGCGAGAATGGGGTAAGAATCGGGGCAATTGCACCATTTTCGTCGTCGGGATGTTTGAGCAATGGGTTGATCTGTTTAGTGTTCATGCAGGTGACATGCTTCTTTCTTTGGGTCGATGCTCTGGCCAAGACTCTGATGAATGAACTGCAAGAAGAGCATGAAGAATGGTTGCGCATGTTGCCACGAACGGCAGTGGCCACACCACGAGCTCCGGAAGAAGAGATGGATGGCGAAGCACGCACTGACAGAGAGCTAGCTATTGAGCTTAGGATGTTGAAGAAGAAGGTTAGGAAGCTTGAAGATCAAGCACTACCAATACCCATTTGCAAATACTTTTGGGCATTTGTAGGTATGGTAATCGCACTGGTTGTAATGTTGAAAATGTATGGAAAGACATGAATAATGAAGGAATTTGTAATCTTGAAATTGTTTGAGAAATTCACCTAGTTTAAATGTTGGTTAAAGTTGTTTAAATGTTGAAACAAAAAGAGAAGAAGTGACCAACATTTAAATATGTTGGAAAAAAAGAGAAGAAATTAGGAATTCAGAAACTTTTGATCAATGAAATGCAGCTCTCTGCTCTGCCTTTCTGTCCAAAAAAAGGTTGCTCTTGGGCCAAATTCAGAGCGTAGATCCAAGTGCAGGCTAGACTAATGGGCCAACTGCATCCAATTAGGCCCATTCAGGGGTTTTCTTGCGTATTTTTCTGTTTTCTATTCTGATTTAATTTAGGCAGTAAATCATAATGCTGAAACTTTTTGTGGAAGCTAATTGAATTATTCCGGAGCCAAACAATTAATGTTAAAAAAATTTGGAGCTGTTAATTAATCCAATTTAAATACACCGTGATTTAAATGAAAGACCAAAATGTCATGAAAAATGTGCCTCAGCTCTGGTAGAGGTTTACGCCAGGTGTCAAAATAAATGAACATTTTTTAAGGGCATTACATTGAGAAAAACATAATATGTCTAAAAAATGAAGGGTGGAAAATGCACAAAAAATTGGTGCGCCTGGGGACTCGAACCCAAGACCGCGTGGGTTTGTGGTGTTTAGGGCTACGCTGGTAACCGCTAGGACAGATGGCAAGACTTTGACATGGGTAGGGAAAGAAGGTATACATAGTGAGACTGTGATTTTTTTTTAAAAAAAATAGTGAGACCGTGAATGTTGCACACGCGTGAGAGTGGTTTTCCTTTGTTTTGCACTTAAATTTTGGAGGGTTGGAAGGTTGAAAATGTATGTTGCACTACCACATGATTTTGGTCAGAGTGGCACTTGGTTTAGGGTTAGAGTGGCACTTGGTTTAGGATTTAAAGGGAATAAATTTGCATGTTAGTTCATGACTTTTTGTTTGAATGAAATAGAGGGCTTCTCACCCCCTCCGAAAACCACAAGTTCTCGAACTTCATGACTTGTTTAGGGAAGAAATGATAAGTTTGGGCACGGACATTTTTTAACACACATAATAAGATGGAACACACCGTACCATTACAATAACTTAGATAAGTTCACGGACAGTTCACGGACACATGATGAAACATGACACGACACGACACGACATAGAAAAGCAACAAAATAAAAAACCAAACATGACGAGCTTGACTCCGGGCTTGAACATCTTCATCTTGACCTCCTTCTTCCACCTTGGCCGCGCGCGCCCCTTCAACACCGTCTTCATCTTCACACCTCCTCCTCCTCGTCGTAGGGAAGGGAGTTCATCTGGCCTGGAGCGGGGAAGATGCGCTCGTAGTTGGTGTAGATGTTGTAGACGGTGAAGAAGATGGCCTCGCAGCCGCACCAAAAGACTTGGCCGAGGAGCTCGCGCGCGTCAAATGGGTTGGTGAAGGTGACCGTGAGCAGTAGGAGGATGCCGCCGCGGTCACGAACCTCGTTGAGGGTGAACATCCTCGGCGAGCCCCGTGGGAGGTGGGCATAGCCGGCTCTGAGGAAGGCGCGGGTGAGTTCGACGGAACCCCTCCACCTTGAAATAGCCCACACACGGAGCTCCCTCTCCACGAGCACGCCCGGTGGGTAGCGCAGCTCCGGCACCACAGGCGGACGGCTGAAGGTCGGCCCGTTGAACTGCATCTTCTTCACTTGGTCTCGCTTGGGGAGGGCTCGGTCGCTTGGGTGTTTGAAGTTGGAGAGGATCGGATCTGGCTTGTGGGTGGGAGAGGAAGAGAGGCACCCCATTTATAGGCCTGTGGGTGGGAGAGGAAGAGAGAAAGGATGAGAAGGGTGCGTGTGTGAATCCGGACGCGTGTGTGTATCCGTTACGTTTTGCACACTTAAATTTTTGCACGAAAACGATGCATCTTTGACCGGGCAGTGCATGTGAACCACTGCCCTGAACCACTGCCCTGAACCACCTAGCTCGCCTCGCTAGCCTAGCTCGCCTAGCGCGCCTCGCTCGCCTCACTCGCATGCATGCACGTCGCCGCCTCCCGCGCATGCGCAAACCCACGTAGCCGCCTCCATGCATGCAAGGCCTGGAAAGGCTGAGATGGGCTATTTACTGCAGTCTCAGGCCCAGACAACGAGACGGCCCAACGGTCCATCCAGCGCGCCTGATATTTGTTAAAAAAACAATCTCCCAGCCAATCAGATTGCATCTCGCGGATCGCCCCCCTCCTCCCCGCAGATTCCTTCTAGAAGGGTTAGATCGACGGCCCTTGATCACCGCTAGGGTTAGATGAACGGTCCTTATTCAGCGCTAGGGTTAGCGGGGTTTGGGAGGGGTTTGGAGCAGTCAAAGCTATGTTTGACCAGATTTCAAATGAGCATAATAAATTAAATAAAAATCAGAAAAATGAAAAACCTGCGCACATAGTCTTCTTATGTCATATACTAACGATTTAAGTTGATAAACAAGCTTTACATACATTTAAATGATAAGTTCATGTGTATTGTATGATATCTCGAGTATCTCAAACTCTCTTGTATGAAGTGAAGAGAAGTGTTTTGGGGAAATGAACATGAAAATTTCAAAAAACTCACCACAGCTTCATTTTGGAGTGACTAAGAAGGATCCAGGCTTAGTTTTTCATTTTGATGTTTTACACTTGTTTAAATCTTGGTCAAAGTTAAGTTTGACCAGAATTCAAATGAGCAAAACAAATTTAAAAAAATCAAAAAATGGAAAAACCAGCGCACATAGTCTGTACATATAGAATATATGTGTAGGAAAGTTATTTGACTGATTTAGATAAGGTCGAAAAAAACCTTGCTTAGAAATGAGGCCGTTTACCCTACCTTTGGACCCCTCTTTTTAGCACATTTTTCATGAAAATTTCAAAAACCTCACCACAACTTCATTTTGGATTGACTAAGAAGTATCCAGGCTTAGTTTTTCATTTTGATGTTTTAGACTTGCTTAAATCTTGGTCAAAGTTAGGTTTGACCAGAATTTAAATGAGCAAAATAAAATTCAAAAAAATCAAAAAAAAGGAAAAACCATGTGCTCATTCAAACATCATCCAACAGATATTTAAACATCATGTCAAACATACTTCTAACATAGGTCCAACATCATCCAACAGAAATACAACATGTCAAGTGATAAATGTTTCATAATACAACATCATTCCTTATTCATAATGTTTCATAATTGTTCATAGATAGCGTTGGGGCTTCTGTCTGTTCCTTGAGCTTCTTGTCATCACTTTGCTCCTCGTGCACCTTGTGCTCATTGTTTCTTCTCTTCTTCTCTTGGTTGTCGGTACCTTGCGCGTCTTCTTCAAACCTACCATAGAGCTGTGCAAAACATAAAGGGTCCAAACATAAACGGTAATGAGATCGTGTCAAGTGATAGATGTACAGTAGTATTTGACCCTTGCAAGATTTACATACCTAGCAGAACTCACAACAACAGAAGGTTGGTCACCATTTGGAGCCTCACTTGGATCATCATTTGGAGCCTCACTTGGATCACCATGATCACCATTTAGAGCCTCACTTGGATTACCATTTGGAGCCTCACTTGAATCATTATTTGGAGGATATTTTGGATCATCGTCAAAATCATCCGGCTGTTGACCATCATTTTCATCATCTGTTGAGGCAACCGGCTGTTGACCATCATTTTCATCATCTGTTGAGGCAACCGGCTGCTGACCAACATTTTCATCGAAGCCTTCATCGAAACTCTCTCCGAATGCTGGATCTACTGTGTTATCACAATACTTACCGAAATGACCAGACCCACCACATCTTGTGCACTTACGCTTCCTCGCTCCAAGTCCAGCTCCTTCGCTGCGAGGTCTTATTCGACTCTTCCTTGGTCTACCTGCTGCTCTCTTCAGAACTGGAGCGCAAAGCTTGAATCCAGGGTCCACCATGTCCCATTGTTGTTTTCCCTCCATAGCAGGCAAGGCATAAGCATATGTGGCTTTGAACCTTGCAACAGAGTAGTAATCATGCACATACTGCTGTATGTTCCCTGCTGGACCTGGGAGAGAAGTGATGGCAACCCAGTTATCTGCCATTGCCTACAACTGCAAGTTCTAGCTTCTAAATCCACTGGATATCTCCATTCCCTCTTCTCTTTATCCAAATATGATATCTCTGCTGTGGTACCCGAGCAAAGCGTCATGTTCATTTCCAAGCCTGTTGTCTTCTGCTTCAGTTCATTCATCACGGCAGGGATGATAATGTGGCCCATGAATTTTGCCTCGGCTATTCCTGCACGATAATGAAATTTCTGCATGTATTCTATCCTTATTCTGTCAAGCAAATCCACCACATAATGACCCTTTAGTTTTCGGATCGTTGAGTTGAAAGACTCTGCTAGATTATTGTGCACATAGTCAACTTTGCTCACTTCACTGAATTGGCTTCTAGCCCATAACTTGGAGTGGTGTGTTTCCAAGTATTCTTTCACTTTGGGATTCATGTATAACTGCCTCAAGTGGTAGTTGTGCTTCTTCACACTGCATGTCAAAGATGCTGGCCATAAATTGTCGGTATACACCTTTCCTTTGAATTTCTTCATGAAATTTGCAGCAAGGTGACGCATGCATTCCCTATGCTCTACTCCAGGGAACACATTGTTCACGGCCACTTCTAAACCTTTGCAGGCATCTGTATGAATGACCAACCCATTGGGATGTGCAATAGCCCGGCGGAGATTATGCAAAAACCAAGTCCAACTCTCCTCAGACTCTGTCTCTAGCACACCATAGGCAACTGGAAATACAAAACTATGTGCATCAACTGCACAAGCTGCTACTAACTGTCCTTTAAATCTTCCTGTGAGAAAAGTGGCATCAATAGCCAAATAAGGCCTGCAGCCTGCCAAAAAACCCCGGCGACAAGCCTCAAAGCAGACAAAAACCCTTCTAAAACATTCCTTGGTCTTTGTCACTCCCCTGAATGTGTACTCCACGGTGTGGTGATCAATATCTACAATACTACCTGGGCTTGTCCTCTCCACTTCACCTTTGAATGAATACAACAATTGAAAACTTTCCTGCCAGTTACCATAAATAGAATCCATAGCATGTTGTTTACCATTGAACAACCTCATGTATGGTAAATCTATCTTGAACTTATCTTTGATGTTCTTCTGCAATTCCTTTGGACCCACTTGCTGGTTTTCTTTCACCCACTTTTTTACTTCTTCTGCCACCCATCTTGACTTGGCTCTACTGATTGTATCCTTCCTAAGGGTTGATTCCTGACATGTGTGCTTAAAAGGATTCACTTTGACCTGAACATTAGTGCTATTCCGCATTTTAGCTGCAAGCAGCCTCCATGGACAACCCTCAGTCGGACAGTGCACTCTGTAACGTACTTGATCGCTCTTGTCAACTTTGAAAGTACGTTCTACCTTGATGCAGTATGTCACAAGTGCATTTCTACACTCATTCATGGATGCAAAAATTGTACCTTCTTCCATTTGAGGGTTCAAAGGGTCCCATTGAACAGCTGCAAGGTCTTCGTCCTCACCCATCGCGTCATCATCCACACGGACTGCATTGTGAGCCTCATCTTGGTTTTCAGCCCTAGGTGCCCGTCGTAAATTCTGAATAACATCAGAATATAACTTCTCTTCATCAACCCCAGAATTGTAGCCATCAGGCTCCACTTCAAGGGGGACCCTACTGCTGTTGCCCACACTTGTCGAGCCATCACGTCGCCGTGCACCAACTGAACTGTTCTGGCTAGAGATGCCATTACGACGACTTGATTCTCCCCGAGATGTTGCACCCGCCATCCTAGGTCCAAATGCCTGCTCAAGCACATCAACTTGCAGCCTCACATGGAAATTATCTTTCTCTTTATGCCTAACAAACATGGTAGCTAGCTCTTCATCATTACTAACTGTCACCCAATTCTTTCCCCCATCATAGTATTTGTAAACCACTTCATCAAGCAAACCCCAAGGATATTGGCTACAAATTACCTCCCCAAATTGTCTGAAACTCCAATTACTAGCCATTGGCAACCGATAATCAAAACCTCCTTGGTATTTCTTCTTATCCTTTGCATCGAACATGTACCGGTCCCTTTTAATGTGCACCATGAAAGCAAACCGCAACTCCATCCTAACCGGCGAAAAACAGAGACGCAATCAGCACACTAATTGGGCAAACCTACTCGAATCGAGTGTTCAAATGCACAACTAAGCTCAATCTAAACAAGAGGCGAGACTTACCCCTCGGGAACCCAGTCGTGGACGCGGCGGATCTCCGGCCCGATGCCTGCCTCGCCAAATACTCCGGGGTCGCCGCTGCTCTCCATTTCGCCCTAGGGTTCTTCCTCCTAGTTCAAATAGCTCCAGCAGCCCCCCACCTTTGAGCGCTCCGGCCGGGCGCACGGAAGGAGGCCGCGCCGCGGGTCGAGCAGGTGGCGGGCGCCCCACCCGTGGCATCGCAGGAAGGTGGTGGGCGTCACAATGAGCCGTGGAGCGTAGGCGCAGGGAGGTAGCGGCGGAGCAGGGCGTGCAGCTGGTGGCGGGGCAGGTGCTGGCCGCGGCGCAGGTGGCGGCGGCGGCGGCGCACGACAGCCGGCCGGGCGGATGGGTGTGAGCTAGAATGATTTGGGGATTTAGTTGCAGGGGCCTACATGTCAGCTCCGGATCCACGTCCACGCGGTCCCACGTGTAAGCTCCGGACCCACAACTACTAACGCCGGCGGACGGAATGGACTCAAATATGGCCGTTTGGCCTCGTCGTAGTTGCTGTGCACGGACTAGGGGCAAAACTGAGGACAATTTGCATCTGAGGGCAAAACTGAGCACATGGACACCATTGAGGGCAAAACGATAATTAGCCCTTTTTTTAAAGCTGGGTTTTTGTGTGTGAAGTATAAAACTTTCCTGATGCATTATTATTGTTGTAGTAGATTTGGTGTCAAATGCGTACTCTTGGTCTGATCTGATGGTTATTGCAGGTGCCGCACCCATTGTACAAGCCAACAAAGAGCAAGATTGTGCCCTGTGCAGACTCACTCTGTACTACACTGCTCAGCTCACAGATTCCTAACAACAAGCAGTGCCCCTCACCACACCAATGCGACTACAAAATCAAGTACACGGACAGCTCGTCTTCTCGCGGTGTGCTCGTTACCGACAGCTTCGGCCTAACCCTACGGAATTCATCCCGTGTTAGTCGCAGCCTCACCTTTGGGTATTGTCACTCTGAAACATTTCCTCATTATTGGTGACTGAATTTAGTTATGCCACTTTGTGAAGCATTGCCTCAGTACTACCACTGACTGCTGTTTTTTATGTCCTTTTAGTAACTCATTCTTTTTTGCAACTCATGCCCTTTCACAACATCCACTTTGGGGAGCATTGCCCCATTAGTGGGACTGAATTTGTTCTTGTTGACCTTTCAGTAACTCCACTGCGAATTTTACAAAAAAAAACTGCACTTTGTGAAGCATTGCGTCATTACTGGTGGCTGGATTTAGTTCTTTATATCTGCTTCTATATTTTGTGTAGCTGTGGCTATGACCAGCAGGTGGGAAAGAATGGGGCAGTGCAGGCAGCGACAGATGGCTTGCTTGGGCTTGGGAGGGGATCAGTTAGCTTGGTCTCGCAGCTCAAGCAGCAAGGCATCACCAAGAATGTACTTGCCCATTGCCTCAGTACGAACGGAGGAGGGTTCCTCTACTTTGGGGATGATATCGTGTCTACCTCACGCGCAACGTGGGTGCCGATGGCTCGTAGCACATCTGGGTACGCACTGTTATCCATGATGTTTGTTTGTTATTCATGGAGGGAACAATACTTTCATTTAAAGTTTAATACAGGTTAAGATGTTTAAATTTTGTTTGTTTTAGCTCTAATAACAATTGGTCTTGTTTTGTATATAGTTTAGTTCTTGATCACCGGTGAGTAGCGACATTGCATCCATCAAACACACTTCCCAAATAATTACCGTGACCAAGGAGAATAACTTAAATTTGAAGTTACCTTTTTGCCGTTCGCAATCATGAGAGGGCAAGTTTTTCACATCCGTTTTATATGACAAATCGTTGATGCTGCTTTTTGGCAAACAAACATTTGGTACTCTCATTCTTGTTTGCTGTCTATTAACCAGCCCGTGGCCTTTAGATCATCCTTAACGAGGGAAGTTGTAGATGATGCTATTTGTTATAGCAGTGGCTTATACAAATAAAAGAAGCTAGGAATACTAAACATGCTCTTTTTTGTTATAAAGTAATAACACAATCTGTTTAGGGCTAAACTGAATTGTAGGTGTTTTTGATTTAGGTGATTCTCATGATTCCATATGTAATAGAGCACTTGTACTTTCAGGAATTACTACTCACCTGGCTCAGGAACACTTTACTTCGATAAACACCCACTAGGAGTGAAGCCAACGGAGGTGGTATTTGATAGAGGTAGCACCTATACGTACTTTGCTGCCCAGCCATACCAAGCGACTGTTTCTGCGGTAGGTCTGAAACACACTACATTCTTGTTGCCAGGAATCCGAAGAAGGAAACAATGCATTAATGAGATGCTAATGTTGCAGATCCAAGCTGGTCTCAGCAAGTCACTTACGAAGGTGTCTGACCCCAGTCTACCTCTTTGCTGGAAAGGGCAGAAAGTGTTTAAATCTGTGTCTGACATCAAGAAGGAGTTCAAATCACTCTTCCTGATGTTTTCGAAGAATACAGCCATGGAGATCGCTCCTGAAAACTACCTCATTGTTACCGTAAGTATTTGATAACCCAACCGAATACTAGTAGTGTGCCACAAACTTTTTATTGGAAAAACAAAGGCTAAAGATATCGTCAATTGTTTGTGCCAGAAAAATGGAAATGTGTGCTTGGGCATTCTTGACGGGTCGGTGGCCAAACTTAATTTCAACATAATTGGAGGTACAAAGTCTAGACTCACACAACCCGGTCTATGAAATGATCATACCTTGCATCTTTTTGTGATAGTTCGATTTGATCTTCTATTTGTAGATATCACAATGCAGGATCAGTTGGTAATTTATGACAATGAGAAAGGGAAACTTGGATGGATCCGTGGATCATGCAGTAGGGGCACTAAGTATATTATATCTTCATTTACATGGTATTTGCTTATAATCCAACTTTTATCCCATCCGTTAAAAAGCTGGATATATCATTATTGATGGAACTGGCCAACTGGAGGAAGCTACTATTGGCTTGAAAACCCTAAGATATTGACACTCTCGGAACTGAAGAGAGTTCAAGCTATTGCAATCCACAGAATAGGCAATAGGCGGATAAAAATTACAGTAACATGGCTGGGTAAACTGGACGATGTAAGTGGAGAAGGATGACCATGCCATATCACATTGGCGGAAAGGAATATATTAACCAGTATGCTGCTCCTGTTCGTAATAAGATGGAATCTGTATTTTACATCTTTGGCTTGAATTGTTCTTTACTTTTCTTTATCTTAGTTGGGTGATATATCTATGCTTTACATTCGTTTCAGTGTCCAAGGCAACTTTTTGACAAGTAGTTTTTCCAGTATATCTGTGTCAAATCTTGTGTTCAGTGTCCTAGGTTCTGGTCTTTCACCTAAAAACCTTTAACTCCATAATTTTTTTATTAGGACTTAACCATGACTAGGCCCTACCTTTGAAACTTTAACTCCTCAATATTTGAGGAGTTACTCCTCAGTTCCTCCCCAATTCCTCAAGTTTAAGTCGGAATGTTTTCTTCACCTAAAAAACCTATGCTCGCTCTATCCTTCCGTCCGACTGTGCATTTACATTTTCACATTTGTGAATGGCTATTTGGTTCCGACTCCGACAACGACTCCGAGAGAAGCTATCACTCCCGACTCCGAATATATTCAAGATGAAGGTGTTGTCGGTCTTGCACTTGTATCATCCAACTCCTATAACATATTTGACTCACCAAATGAAGGAATTGGAAGATGCTTCATGGCTAAAGGCCCCAAGGTATCACACCCGGAGTATGTTGATTTCAATAGTGATGAAGATGATTTGCTAGGTGATGATGATTTACTTGTTGACAACACTAGTGATGAAAACTATGATGAAATTGCTAGTATTCATGCTAATCAAGATGAAATGAATGACAATGATAAGGAGGAGATTGAGCATCTAACTCAATAACTAAACACTCTTAAGTTAGCTCATGAAACAACTCTAGAGGATCATAGAGAGCTCCTAAGGACTCATGAGAAGCTACGCTTCGAGAAGCTAAATTTAGAGTAAGAGCATGGGTTCCTAAAAGCTATCAATGATGATCTTCGAAAGAAGAGTTCTTCTTATATTGCCAAGTGTTTACTCTTGTCTACTTATATGCCACAAGTAAAACCTAGCAATACGAACAAGAAGGATTCTTCCGCTAGTAGTAACAATAACCATGTTAAATGCAATATTGTTGCTTGTAGTAGTTCTCTAGATTCCACTAATGATTCTCTTAGCCAAGTCACACTTTAGCAAGAAAATAGCTTATTAAAGGGAATTATAGAGAAAGGTGTTTACAAGAGCCTTGCTGGAAGTAAATAATTTGAGGAAATTGTACGCAAGCAAGGAACACACCGGAAGAATCAAGGTGTTGGTTTTGAACAAAAGTTCAATGCCAATGGAGTTGAGTGGAATACCCCAAGACGTAGTTTGTTCCTTAACAAGAGAATTGTGACCCCACTTCTTTCAAGGGAACACAAGCTCAAGATGATATTCCAGCACAATGGCAAAAGGAAAGCACCAAAATAAAATATGGAACTGAAACCAATCATGATCACCAATCAAACCAAATGACAAAAGGAATGTACTCAAACATCATATAGTTGTAACACATCATTGGATAATAATATATAGCATAAAACACCATTTCCATGTAGAGATTGCAGCGGGGTGAGAGAGGATACAATGCTCCATAGAGGCGGAGAAAGTTCTTGTTAACCACGGCGAAGTTGCTGATGTAGATCGACATCACGATGATTCCCCGGCGGCGTTCCATCGCTACTGGAAGAAATGGGGAGAGAGCCCCCCTCCTTCTTCTTGTTGCTTGGCCTTCCCCTTAGATGAAAGAAGGGTTTCCCATCTGGTCCTTGGCCACCACGCACCTCGAGGGGTGGGAGACTCTCCGTTATTGGATATCTCTCTCTAGGTTTTCTTCTCTATTTTCGGGACTGTTTTCCTGGCCGAGCAGCGTTTAATAAATATTCGAAGATCCATAACTCCTATCGGGCTGATATTTTAACAACTTTGTTTCCTGATATTAGCTCTCTTGCGCCCCAAGGAGAGCTCCAACTGACTTAGTGGGCACAAGGCGCCCTGGTGCGCCCTAGGGAGCGTGCCCGTACCTTGTGGAGCCCGTAGGCACCATCTTATGTTTGTTCTTGCGCTAAAAATTCAGATATATTACAAAAAAAATCCAAAAAATTTGCAGGTCGTTCCGGCTAAGTGCATTTTTCACCTAAAGACCCCAAAAGATAGAAATCAGGTATTGGCCTTTGGCACTAGGTTAATAGGTTAGTACAAATAGAAATAATATAAATTGTTGCCAAAAATATGTGAAAGTAGTAAGATAATGGCATGAAACAACCAAAAAAGTTAGATACTCTGGAGAGGTATCAATGCCTATATGCAATTATCCCATGCATAATCCTACTCATAAAGACAAGAATCAAATCAATACGCAACTATAACTTTTCACCATGCCATGTTGTTCTATTGGAGTGATGTCGCTAGCAGAAGTGTGAATCCCAGTCCATTCATCCATATTTCTTTCAACCTTGATCAATGTATTCTTTTTATTTCATTTACAATCTAGACTTTATTTTCTTTCATTGCAATCAATAAGTCCAAAAACAAGTTGCAATTATCCGTATAACTAGCCAGGCTGGTAAGAGTGACCATCTTACTAGTTTTGTTGGAGGTCTAGTCAAATTATGTATTTGTTTGTGCATAGGTACTGATCTTTGGTTGTTTTGCAAGACTTCTACCAGTTGCATAAACCTTCAGGTCGTCCCCTTGAGGGAAATTCTTGCCTACAACAAACCTCTGCACTTGGGCGTCAAACACCTTCTTAGATTAGAGAAAGCATTGTTCTCCATAGGGGGCCTCATTGGCCCATTTTTTGCTCCATGGTTATCTTCTCACGGATACCCGACTTTCTCTTTGTTGGTATTTTTCTGAGAAATATTTTCTCCATTAGGACTCATTTTTGTGCTTTTCTGCACCTTTACGGTAATTTCCACATCGGAACATTAAGATTTAGACAAAAAATTCATAACTATGATATGATCATCTAGAAAACATGGATAATAATGAGTAATTATAATAAGAATAAGTGCTTCAAAATGGATGTATCCGTATAACGCACACATCTAGTTGCGTACAGGTCCGGAGCGGTCTTCTGGAAATCTCGAAAGTGGTATTTTGAACAATCCACTGTCAAAAAGGGAACGCTCAAATGTGGGATCACTCAGACCCCTTGAAAAAGGGATGAGAAGCCATGAAAAGGGAAGACCAAGTCGGTTGACATCAAGAGACTTGGGAAGAATGGCGTCCATATGACCTGCGGCCCATCACAATATCCACACATACAAACCGGAGGGGACAACTTATACTTAAACATCCAAGCAACCAGGAAGATGACGTAGTTCTAGACCTAAATTATATTCGATCTTGGACACCCCATCAAAATCAGCTCTCAAATACCCCAGAGACATAGTGTACAAGTCGCTCCACCCCCACATTATAGTCATTTGTTTCTTGCCTCCATTATTTACTTTGTCCTTTTTTCGGCTCTCTCCTTTGATTAGTTGACCATGACAATCACCTAGGACTTTTCATGACAAGCCTTGAGCATTGTTGAATGAGTTATCCTTTTTTTTTTGACCACCTTGCACGTTGTTGACAAGATCTGTGGACAATGTGGGACCCCTAAAGAGTATTATTTATTTCCTCCCAACACAATATATTAGTCAAACTTATCTCAAGAAGTTAAAATGAAAAGAAGAAAAGGGATAATGAAATGTCTAGTTAAGAGAAAAATACATACATCAACGTTTTATTGGTATACTTCCTCCTCCCGAGTCGCCCCCGTGCGGCGGCTGGGAGGCCCCCAGATCCCGTCACCCCCGACTCCCCCTATCGTCCTCCTCCTCCCTCGCCGCCGCCCGAGGGCGCGGCCAGGCAAAGCCTTGCCGTCGCCGGCGGCGGCGGGGACTAGGTGCCCTCAAGCTCGTCAGGAGCTGGCGCAGGCCGGCGCCCTCGGGCTGGAGCGTGGCGTGCGGCCGGACGTCACGGCGGGGGCTGGAGGCGCTCCGGCGATCCCATACCCCATGGCAGGCGGCTTCAAGATCTAGGGCGTCACGGTCGGCGCGATGGTGAGTGCGACACGTCGGCAGCTGGACGGATCCGCAGGATTCCATCCTTGTCTGGTCCTTGACAACTCAGGCAACTCCGGGGGAAACCCTAGATCTCCATGGGATCGAGCGATGGTAGTGCTTTTGCCTCGTAGTCCCTCTTCGAGGCATCATTTTGGAGTATGCTACCGTTGAAGGGACCAGCGAGGCCGGCGGCGTACGCCCGGTGGCGCAACTGCTGATGAAAATCGCGCCAACTACGGTCATGGCGGATGGCGGCATCTTTGATGTCGTTTCCTTGTCGAGGCATCGTCGTTGCAGCTGGCGTCATCAGGCTCGGGATGCTCCGGGGGAAACCCTAGCTCTGGGTCTCGCGGATCGGACGATGATGGCGTTCTTAGTATCGCTTTCCCTCATGGGGGCATCATTTTGGAGCACGTGATGGCTGGAGGTGACAAGAGGAGGAGCGGTGCTTCATCATACACATTGACGGTGTCGGATCTCGATTGCATGGCGCCCAGGAGATTAGGCGTCTGATGTGTGATGATGGACTCGCGCAGGAGGTCGACGCTGTCTGGCGTCGTGGTGGCGTCGGTGGCAGCTAGACCGGGCAAGGTATATGCAATAGTGCAACTCTCAAGATGGATTGGTGGCATGTGGCTGCGGTGGCCTCATACCCGGCAGGCGTCCTGGTTGAGGAGCACACCGGACTGGTGGGTGCCCATACTCAGCAGGCGTCCTGGTTGGGACCTCAGACGTTAGATGTTAGGTTTGGCTGCAAAGTATGTTTCGTATTAGGCCCAGACTACAAACGCCCCTTCATCAATTTGATAGGAGTAGTGACAGATGTTGCTTAGACGGTGGCTTTAGTCTTATTGTTGTATGACTTTGTAAGGTCTTGTGTTAATAATTAATAAAATGACTGTATGCATCGCCCAGATGCAGAGGCCAGGGGTCTTCCTCCTTTTCTAAAAAAACTTTTAAAACCTGTGAGTTCTTTTGGTGTGTCCACTTTGCCGAGCAGTATTTTGTATTCTTCTAGCCAAATCATCATCTAAAAGAAAGGACCACTTAAGCACTTAGATAAATATTTGTAAAGTTCGTGAGTTTGTAGCGATGTTATTTTCATTTTAACTTATTTTAACAGTCTCCTGCCTCCCGACGGCGCTGCCGCTGGTCCACCTCGTCTCCTGTGACCTTAGGGCTATGGGGCGCGGTGGATCCCAGCCCTTGCTGGCAGGAGGACTCCATTTTTAGATATCTCTTTGAATTTTGTTAGGCTTTGTGTCCTGCTCAGGAAAGACAAGACAACGACGGCTCTCTGAAGATGGGATAATGTCACGATGGTGCATCTAGTATCGTCCGTAGGCATGCAGAGGTGTGTCTGTGTTGGTTCTGTCTTTGGTGGATTTGCTCGGATCTGTTAATCGTTTATCTTCGTTCATGTGTCTTCAGATTGGATCCTTCCGATCTACGCTACTCTTCATCGGCGATGGTTGCTATTCTAGTGTGCTAATACTATGGGGCCATAGCACGGCGACTTCCCAATTGTCTACTGCAACATGTTTTGCCGGCTCCGAAGGGGGAGGGGTAATGATGTCGGCGGGCCTTCAGCCTGCTTCAGTACTTGTAGTCGCTAAGTGGTGTACGGATCTAGATTTAATTTTTATTACTTCTAGTGTATGTTGTACTGTTATGACTGAAGATGAATAGATCCAAAGTTTTCTCGCAGAAAAAGTTATTTTAACCGTGTGTCACAACATGTATGTTGTAAGTTTCTACATGCATGATCAGCCGGTAAATGAAGGGTTGAGCTGAAAAACTACAATCATGGTGGTGGAACCTGCCTCGCATTGTTTCAAGTATCTTCATAGCATATCACATTGATTTATCGAAATCATGTAGCCAGCATTATGGTGGGTCCCAATTATTACAGGACCACAGTAGAAATATTCAAACCATATTATGCCGTCGACTCACAATTTACAATTTAGTTCCACAGAACGAAGCAATATTTCATATAATCTATCATTCGGCTACATATCTGAACTTTATTTTCATGCATTCTCACATTTTGACTACAGGAAAACACACAAGCACACGGACGCGCACACGCACGCACGCACGCACATTGTTATTGTGTTTCTGAAGGTTAAAGATTAATTGACAATTAAAAGACAAAAATTGCTCTGGTGCATTTGATATTCGTTTCAGAATAAATTTTCTTGTCCATAAGATTTTTTCCGTTTCCTAACTGATATTTTATACATCTATCAAATCAAAAGAATAATGTCCAGCACAGTTGGCAGACTAAAGATGATTCCGTCGGGGAGGGCCAACAGGTTCTCATCAAAATATCGAGTGGGCCAAAGAGTAATGTTGTAGATCCATCTAGCATCCAAACGCACATGTACCGTCGCAAAGAGAGGTTAGCTACACTTTATTTCTGTTATAATCCTTCCGTTTCGAAATAGATGATCCAACTTTGTACTAACTTTATAAAATTAATATAAAACTGGGTCATTTATTTTGGAACGAAGGGAGTAGTACTAAACTAAGTTTTCATATGACAAGCGCATGGCACCATGTTGCTCACCACATGCCCAGTCTGTGGTACAGTACTAAGAAAGTAAAAGAAATACGTAACTGCTCAAATGTCTTGTCTGGAGGCCTAACAAACCAGGTTATGCAGTATCTCCGATCCAAGCACGAGTACAAACAAAAAGCAATCAAGAGATCACAGCATGGATTAAGGTCATTCGTACATGATTGTACCGAAAGTTGATCTATCCCGCAAGTTAAGTACTACTAGTATATAACAGTATTCGTCTATAATTTATATGACAAGTTGGATGCCTTAGCCCTTAAGCGATCCACAACTGCCATGGACAAAAAGTTGTCGCTTTCCTCGAGATTCCGATGTGGGAAATAACAATAATATGCCATATGCGTACGGACGAGCGTGATAAGCTATAGCTAAGCTACGGTGTACTTCCCCCTATAGAAATTGGCCCTCCTCGCTTGGCCATGTTACTTGATATAAGGGCATCTCCAATGCCTACATGCAAATTTTATCCCGCATCGTCTGCGGACAAGGGAATCAATTAGGAGGCCCCAGGTGATGCGTAGATCCGTGCATATGTTCCCATGCAAAGAATCGCACAAAGTACATATAGAGAGATTTGACTATCCGATTTGGAGATGCCCTAAGAGCACTCGTTCATACAGCTACCGCTTGTATACATGTATGTACGGTCGTTCAAAAGAGTAATTAATATTCATTGCTAGTTTGACATTTCTCATTGATAAGCCGCAAAAACGAATATCTACCACAGGTTTATACATTGAATGTTATGCTTTTTGTTGAGCGGCTTTTCTTAGACACACGGCAAAAATGGCCTTTGTCGAGTTTCTGTGGAAAAACGCTCAGCAAAAATGACACTCGAGAAAGCAGAACCATTGATGAGTACTATTCTCGGAGGTGGTTACGTCACCACGGTGCAAAGCCGCCTGCAATAATCCAGCTTGAGGTGGTTACTTGGGTAGTGGAGGCGGCATGAATTTTAAAAACCGACAATACTAACTGACATTATTGTACCGATGTTCCAGTATTTGCAAGACAACATGAACACAGCTATTAAGAGGTTCAAGATCGCTCATGTCCTCCCGTTGAGTTTATTCTAGTGAATGTGATGTAGACCTTACATAGGGGTGGTGCTTAGACAAATGACCAAGGTTTCCCATGCTTATGGTCGGTATGAGGTGTAAAAGCCAATGCAAACTTATCGAAACTTGTGTGTTCACTACGGGTCCACGAAATTTTATTTTGAAAAAATAATAATTTGTAAACTGTAGAAAAAAAAATTACGTCCCAACAAGCCCAATTGAAATTACATATTTATTTTTTCTGTCGCCAAGTCTGAAACTAAAATGTTACTCCTCCAATTCATATTAAGTGTCACTGATTTAATACTAAATTGTATTAAATCACTGATAATTAATATTGATCGGAGGGAGTATGAAGTTTTGCACATACATAGTATACATGTATATGCATGTTTAAAAAGTTTTTCTAAGAATTGCGTTGTAAGAAATGGCTTTCTGGAAATGGACTCCAGGGTGCCTGAGCACCATTTGCATATTCCGGTGTAAAAGCCTAGCTCCACGAGTCCGTGAATATATTAGTTAAAGGTGGGGGTATTCATAGTTATTGGCGCACTGGTTTTCTCATCCATGCATTAGTTGGCCTTGGCTATTCGGCCCTCATTTAGACTTGGTCTCTCTTCGTTCCTTGCCTCCATTTTTTACTTTGTCCATTCGTTCTGGTTTCTCCTTTGATTTGTTGAGCACAGCAATTCGCTTGAGCATTTCTTTTTGCGAGTGAATTCGCTTGAGCATTGAGTGGACATTTACCTACTGTGAAGACCTGGAAGGGTGCACCTCTGGTGTACCATTTATCCTTCCTAATGATAAACACGGGTAGCCTGTTGAAATATATTGCCCGTCTTGCCCATCTCTCTTCATGAGTTTGGACTTTTGGCTCGGATACCATATTAGACTTAGAGTTTTTGGAAAACAACACGACACCCTAATACGGATGTGGCTACCTCATATATGTATAGAGGTACACATTGTGTACAATACAAGATTCAAGTCATACATAGAGGCTACATATAAATGCAGTCTAACATAGCCAAGTGTGGAAAGGATAACTGCTAAAAGGCTTATAAGTAGTAAGCGCACCCCAAGATGAATGGTCTCTCAGCCACTTTCCTAGAGCCTCCGGTATCATAGCCTTGAGTGTTTTTTTTTTTTTGAAGCAGAACCACTTGGATTCACTTAAACCAGGCCCGCCAAATCGGCGTCCAGCAGGGGTAATACAAAGTCTGGGGCATCGTACACCCATACATAGAGAGGGTCATCCGACCCCAAACCAAACTGCGCTAGATAATGCGCCACCTTATTACACATACGGTTGCAGTGCATGAACTCATGCGACTGAAAGGATGCAATACACAAGCTTTTAGCTTCCCTGAAAAGAACTC
Organism: Triticum aestivum; assembly: GCF_018294505.1. Classification (NCBI taxonomy): domain Eukaryota; kingdom Viridiplantae; phylum Streptophyta; class Magnoliopsida; order Poales; family Poaceae; genus Triticum; species Triticum aestivum. The sequence continues at coordinate 743,542,852 of NC_057813.1, forward strand.
CCAGCTCAGAGGCGTCGTGCTCCCGCCCGTTCAGTGCATTCACCAGAGTAAGACAGTCGGACTCAAGAATGATGCGCTATGCCCCAAGCTCCGAAACGCCCTCGATTGCTTTCAGGCATGCGTTTGCCTCCGCCTGAAGAGGGCTCCTGACGTATTCTAGTTTGCCTGCAGCAGCAGCCAGGAACTGTCCAGATTCATTTCTAGCAACAAAGCCCCACGCTGCAGCGCCTGTCTCCCCATTGTATGCAGCGTCAAAATTCAGTTTAACCATAGCAGATGGAGGAGGGCACCATTTTTGCACCAGAGGAGCTGGTGCTGGCGAGCGGTGCACTGTACTCATACCGAAATCCATGAGGTGTCTGCTAATGAATCCGCTCATCTCCTGGGGTGTCTTCCGCTCCTCGCCCGAATTCACCTTGTTTCTGGAGGTCCACCAGTCCCACAGCAGGACTGCCACACGCAGTATCTTGTTACGGGGCAGAGTGAAGATCTGTTCAAACATGCCATGCGGATCCTGACAGGCTAGAAGCTGCAAGCGAACATCTTCCAGGTTTTGCTCCCGCCACACAGCCTTCACTAGTTTGCATTTGAGAAACAAGTGGCCACCGTCTTCATCAAGTCTGGAACACATCGGGCAGAGCGTATCTAACTGTATGTGCTTCCTCTTTATGTTCATTCGTGTTGGTAAACTATTGTGAGCTAGTCGCCACAGGAACATTCGAACCTTCCCAGGAAGATCAAGTTTCCAGATATGTTGCCAGTTCATCATCACGTGCACTTGTCCGGAAGAAGTTCCTGCATCCCGTTGGCCCTCCGCTTCCTTTATGCTCACCCCTAGGTGATATGCAGATTTCACAGAGAAACGCCCCCTTTTATCAAAGTGCCATGCAGGAAAGTCCTCCATATCTGGTTTCACCGGGATGGATAGGATAATCTGGGCACCCTCCTTAGTGAAAAGTTCGTGCACAAGATCAACATCCCACCCTTCTGTCACCGGGTTCATCAGCTCGCTCACTTTGGAGATGATCGCCTGCCCCTGCTGCGTTGTTGATCTCCTCGTCACACCCCTCGGCAGCCACGGGTCCTGCCAAATATCCACCTGCGATCCGTCTCCTATGCGCCAAATCAAGCCTTGTTTCAGAAGGTCTCTCCCCTTTAAGATGCTACGCCATGTGTAGGACATGCCTGGTTGCTCTTGAGCCTCTAGGATGGAGCAGTTTGGGAAATATTTCGCCTTGAGTACAGCTGCGCACAAAGACTCCGGGTGTTGGAGCAGCCGCCAGCTTTGCTTCGCAAGCATTGCCTGGTTGAAAATATGGAGATCCCTGAACCCCAGGCCCCCCTGCTGCTTCGTCTTCATGAGTTTCTCCCATCCAAGCCAGTGGCATTTGTGCGTCCCATCCTGCTGGTTCCACCAGTACCGGCACACCATGGCACTAATCTCCTCACACAAACTCTTAGTTAAATCAAAACAGGACATGGCATAGGATGGGATGGCCTGGGCGACAGCCTTAATGAGAGTTTCCTTTCCCACCTTTGACAGAAGTTTCTCCAACCAGCCCTGTATTCTTTTCCATATCATCTCCTTTATATACTCAAACTCTTTTGACTTTGCAGCCCCGAGATGCACAGGCAAGCCAAGGTATCGTTCATTCTTTGATTCTCTTTTTAGACCCAAGACCTGAAGAACTCGTCGTTTATTTTGGGCGTTAGTGTTCTTGCTGAAGAAAGCCGATGACTTGTCCCTATTGATCTTTTGCCCCGACTGTACTTCGTACAGATCAAGAATCTCCTGCAGTCGGGCAGCATTAGCCTCAGTCGCTTTCATAACAATGAGCGAGTCATCCGCAAAAAAGAAGTGGTTGATGCTAGGGGCCCCGGGGCAGATCTTGACTCCCTCAATCGCACCATCCTGTTCTGCTTGCTGTAACAAAACCGAGAACGCCTCGGCACATATGATAAACAGATACGGCGACAAAGGATCTCCTTGACGGAGACCTCGCTGCGGGAGGAAAGCTTCCATTAGTTTGCCATTAACTCTCACACGATAGGACACTGATCTCACGCATTGCATCACAAGCTCAACCCAGGTGGGAGTAAAGCCCATAGTTAGCATCATTCGTTCCAAAAATGCCCACTCCACCCGGTCATACGCCTTACTCATATCGAGCTTCACTGCCACCAGTCCTTGTCGTCCCCCCTTCTTCTTATGCATCAGGTGGGTGATCTCATAAGCTAGGAGAACATTATCCGTGATTAGCCTCCCCGGGACAAAAGCTGATTGGGATGGGGATATTAAGTCCGGAAGGATCACCTTCACCCGGTAGGCAAGAACCTTCGAGATAAGCTTAAACAGGACATTGCAAAGGCTGATGGGGCGATATTGTGTGAGAGACTCCGGGGTCTTGACTTTCGGTATGAGCACAATTGTGGTTTCATTCCACCCCGGTGGCATCACTCCTCCGTTCAACACCTCCAAAACCTCCTTTTGTACCCTGCCACCCACCCTGTACCAGAACTTCTTATAAAAGAGCGCCGGCATGTCGTCCGGTCCCGGGGCTTTCAGGTCCCCCATAGACTCTAGAGCTACCTTGATTTCCTCCCCGACGAACGGTTTGGACAGCATCTCATTCATATCAGTGGTGACCGACGCCGGAACATGACGGAAGATATCGTCATTTAGGTGCCCTACAGAGGATATGAACAAACTTTTGTAGTAGTCAGTAATAAAAGGCCCTAACTCTTCCTTCCTCTCCACTACACTTCCATCCTCCTTCTTCAACCTTTCTGAAGCATGGGCATGAAAAAACTTCGAGTTGCGATCACCGAACTTAAGCCAATTTACATGTGCTCTTTGCTGCCAGTACATGTTATATTGATCTTCCAAGCGGCCAAGCCTGTACCGGAGCATATGTTCCTTAGAGATCTGTTGCTAATTTAGGATCCCTCTTTTGCATCTCTCCAGCTCCCTCTTCACTGATTTGATCCTACGCTTCAGTTCTCCCAGCACCTCCCTGTTCCATTTCAACAGATTCGCCCCCACTCGTTTTAGAGCCTCTCCCACCGTACCACCCTCCGTATCAAACACCGTATTCCATGCTGCTTCCACTACCTCCGCACAGCCTTCCTCTTGCAGCCACCTCGCTTCAAACCGGAAGCACTTGGGCCCTTCGCCATCCACTTGAATGGGAGATTGAGTGTTCAATTCTGCAATAATGGGTCGGTGGTCCGAATGCCGTGGATCCCCATTTATGATTTTATGCATAGGGAACATGCATCTCCAACCTGAAGTTGCTACTGCCCTGTCCAACCTCTCCCGAGTGTACCCCTCCGCCACCGTCCAATTATTTCTCCACGTGAATGGATCACCGACGAAATCCAAGTCCTCTAGTTCACAGTGCTCCAAAGTTTGCCGAAACACCTCCATATACCCCGGGGCCCGAGTCGGCCCTCCTTCCTTCTCCCCCGCAAACAAGACTTCATTGAAGTCACCCATACAGAGCCATGGCAAGCTGCTTTGGCCATGCAGGGTCCTTAGCAGCCTCCATGTCTTCTCCTTCTCGCCCTGTCTCGACTCCCCATACACCCCCGTAAGCCTCCACTTCGTGCCATCCTCCTGCTCCACCTCCGCATCAATGTGATATCGCCCCTTCCATCTCAGATTAACCTCCACCCCTCTCCTCCAGAAGAGAGCAAGCCCTCCACTACGACCAACGCAGTCAACTCCCACCATGTTCACCAGATTCAGACGCCACCGCAAGAAATCAACCTCCCTCTCTGTCATTTTAGTCTCCGAGAGGAAGAGGATGTCGGGAGCTTCCGCCTTCTGCAGCTCCAGAAGGCTACGAACTGCACGTGGGTTCCCAAGCCCACGGCAGTTCCAAGCTATAACTTTCATTGCGGCCTGCAGGGCTGTTCCGACAGCCCCGCTTCAGGAGTGGTGGGAGAGCTCTCCCCAGTCTTTTGCTTCTTAGCGTCATTGGTCACGTCCACATCACCCTCACCCTCCTCACCCCCGCGCTTTGTGCTGAGAATCACACCCAAAGGGGTGCTGTCAGCCAAATCCTTCCTCCTCTCCTTCCTTCTGAACCTGGAGCCTTCCTTCTTATTGCCCCCATTCCCCTTGCCTCCGGTCAGATCGCCTCCCTCACACACCGATTCTTCCATGACATCCTGCCCTCCCAAAGCAGCGCTTCCCTTTCCCTTCTCTAGATCTTTGGAATGCAGCCTTGAGTGTTGTTGACTGAGATGGAGTTTTTTTTTACCACCTTGGACCTTGTTGACTGGGTATTGATGACAAGGTGGACCCTGAATAGGATTATTGTCTCCTCCCAACAAAATATATTAGTCAAATTTAAATCCTCGGGACTATATCCACATCATAAACATAACAAATTAATAATGCAAACAAGTAAATTGAGAAAGAAAGATATGGATAACCGAAAAATACATTGATCAACGTTTAACCGGTATAATATTAAAATTTGTAAATTCTTTTTGTGCATCCACCTTGCCCAGGATTTTTGTGTGTTCTTCTAGCCAAAAGATCATCTAAACGAAGTTAGCACATAAGCACTTGGATAAATATTTGTAAATTTTATGGGTTCCACGAATGATTTTTTTCATCTATAGTTATATTCAAAAAATATGTGATTAACCAAAAAAGAGTTAATTACACTATGATACATAAACTTGCATTCCGCGTACAAATGCATACGTAAACTTGAAAAATGACACGGACTGACCCTATAACTTGCGTTTCGGGTACGTTTCAGTACATTTCCGTTAACTCCCTGTTATACACGACTCATCAGCTGGCCCACGCTCCTACCTACGTGTGGGTCTCACATGTCAGTTGCAAGTAAAGAAATAAAAACATAATAAAAATAATGTGTCAAGCCAGATTCTAACCAAGAGCGTCACTCTTTGTAAATTTATATATTGCAAGTAGGATGCCTTAGCGCTTAAGCGATCCACAGCTGCCATGGATCAAAAGTCGTCGCTTCAGTCGAGATGCAGGTGTGCGATATACTACTATACTCCCTCCGTTTCTTTTTTCTTCGCATATAACATTTGCTTGAAATCAAACTAAGCAATATCAACATTCACAATACTAATACCAACATCTACAATACTAAAATTATACAGTATGAAAATTAATTTCATAATGCATCTGATAATATTGATTTTGTATTGCGAATGTTGATATTTTTTAACATAAACTTAGTCAAACTTTACAAAATTTAATGTTGACCAAATTTTATATGCAGACTAAAAAGAAATGGAGGGAGAACAACAGTATACCATACACGTACGGAGCAGCGTGATAAGCTATAGCTTACCCTCCTCGGTTGGCCCATGTTCTTTGATAAGTGCACACATATTTTTCTCCTCCCAGAGCGTTTTTCCAATTTCTTGATGCTAGAGTGAATGTATATGAGCCTGTTTGTTTGACAAAAAAGAATAGGCATTTTCCTATTTCTAGAGAGCCTGGACCTGGGCGTCCGGACGTGTACTAGTAGCATCTTTGAATTGCTCGCGTCTCTTGGCGTCTCCGGACCGGCGCTTTATTGCCCCTGGTTTTTCTGGTTGTTGTATTGTTTGCACGGGAACTCATGCACGGGTCTCCTGCCATCGTGAGGCCTCCTAGTCGACTGCCAAAGCAATTTTCGTGCAAAAACAAGCAACTACTACGTAGAGTACCGATGACAGCTTCTTAATAAGAAATAAAGTTATTACAGATCACAGTACAGGAAGCTTGGAAGACGGATGTACCATCTTGTCCTAGAACCATACATGTTGGAGGGATAATGTTGGCCTACTTTCGCCTGGCACGCGCTTAAGTTTTACGCTTCTTTCATAGGAGCACTGGTTTTTATTGCTGCCGCGTGTATTCATGTACACACAGAGCTCGAAACAGCAAGACGTGCTGATTAAGTTAACATTTCTCAGACCTACCGACACGCTGTGAAAACGAATACAACACAAATGTGAAATTTACAAGGAGATAATACCAAGTTGAATTTTACTAAACACTTCTGAGCGTCGTGTAAGAACATAAAAAGTATCTACATTGTGTTTGTGCACTAGTGCTACATAATCGGGCTTTGGACGCGGTCTTCATGGTGCGTAATGTCGGATTATCCACCAACCTTGGCGGGCTCTGTTGGGTGGGTAGAGGAGGAGGTGGTGCCCCTGTCCGGTCAGATCCATGGCAACCGCGTCACCATGTGGAAATGTCCTGGTTTTTTCACATGTTCATCCGGTTTGCCAAGTGTTACATGAGACAAAGCTTTCTATTTTGCCGATTGCATGCAATCGACAAGTCATTTGCCATGTGACAAGTCGTTTCGGTTCTTATTTTTGCCGTGTATTGGGTTTCGACACTCGACAAATGGATTGCCAAGTGATTAACATTTTTTTTGGCAAAGTCCATTTTGCCTGAAGTGTGTATACCGTATCCCTTTTGCAGACTGTAACACTCAGCAAATGAGTTGCCGAGTGCATATGGGACTTCACCGAGTACATTTGGTACTCGGCAAATAACCAGATTCTAGTAGTGGCTACTATGCCCGTTTCTTTGGTAATGGATGAAGCTAAGATAATGTGAGAGAATCCAACGCAAAAGATATTTTTTTAGAGAATTGCAAGTTGTCTCTGTGAACATGTGCCGCATTCACGTATGTACCTAAGCAGGGAATATATACATTCTTTTTTGAAATTAGGAAACATTACATCAGAGTCAAAGATATAGTATTACCCTACAGAAGTGGATACTTTCTTGTTTCACCCCTGCTAGATCCTGCATATACCTTATCAAGCTTCTTTTGCAGTTCTCTACATGCCATAGCCGTCCGTACAATATTTTAACGGAAACACTAACGTCCATACGTATGGGCGTCCTTCAACTCGCCCACACGCCTGGATGGTCATTGATTGTCTTTTGAATGAATCTTGACATGAAAACGTGAATTTGGTATGCCACGTACGACGGGGCTGGTGTGTGGGCGTTGGAGAGTTTGCCAACACGCCCCTCATCACGCTGTTGCCAGCTGTGTTGTGTGGGTGAAGTAGTTTCTGCCCACACATCCATCACCCTAGTCCATGCTCGTGTGGGCGAACTGATTTTCGCCCACACGGCACTCCTATGTTGTGGATGGCAACTGCAGTTACACGAACGTGACAACTAGGTAAACAAACATGGCAACTGTGATTCTTTGCTAGACGGCAACTGCAGTTGCACGTATGTGGCAACCAGATAAACACACATGGCAACTGTGATTAACTATACATGGCAATTATGGTTGGACCACACGTGGCAACTAGGTAAACACACATAACAACTACTGTTTGACCATATGTGGCAAGTAGTTAATCACGCACGGCAACTATGGTTTGACCACACGTGGCAACTAGGTAAACACACATGGCAACTACTGTTTGACCATGTGTGGCAAGTAGTTAATCACACACGGCAACTACGGTTTAATTACAAGCGGCAACTACAATAAATTAGACATGGCAATATAGTTAATCAAAACAGATAAAGTTTCCATGCTTTTACAATAACACTTGCCATCCCGGATAACTACATCTGCCAACCAGGATGGCAACTAAATCGTCATCCCGCAGGTACCTAACGTAGCTGCCCTAGGACGTGTGGGCATTTTTGCTTCGTGCCACACGCGCGGGATGGAGATGAGTAGAATTTGTTGGGTGTGTGGCACGAAGTAGCCACGCCCACACGTGTGAGCAATTTTAATGTCCGTCCACACACAATCTGTGTGGGCTGCCTCCTGCTCACACCACACACGGTATGTGGCCAGACCCTTTAACGCCCACACGGGTGGGCGTTATCGGCGTCCTATTTTAACGCATATAATAATATAGCATACGTCAGACATGTTGATCCAGATCTAACCTTTTATATTGTCTTTGTACTCGTCCGGAAATTTTTGCTTGTCCAGTAGAAAATGCAAAGTGGGACCTAGCATGCCTACTTACAATGACGAGATAAAAGGAACTCAATAAACAGAAACGCCATCCAGACATCTGTTTTGTAAAAGGAGTAGGTCATGGCTAGCAGAAGAGGTAGTAGGTCCGTGCATGCGCGGGTTAGTTGTCATGGCACCAAGCGGTCATGGGGCACAACTAGTATAATACTAGCTATAGGTACCAGTACATTCCAAACCAAACCACTCTTCTCCATACCACTACTCTCTCTCCCCTTCTCTCTCTCTCTCGCCTAGTACGCAGGTAGATAGGCAAGATCTCTGGTCAGACACCGGCCGGCGTGCTTCCTGCGACTCCACGAAGGCGTGATCTGAGATTCACGAAGGCGTGATGGTCCGTGGAAAGACAGTGATCGAGAAGATCGAAAACAAGACAAGCCGACAGGTGACCTTCTCCAAGAGGAAGAGCGGATTGTTCAAGAAGGGCAAGGAACTGGGCATTCTCTGCGATGCCCAGGTAGGGATCTTCATCTTCTCCAACACCGGACGCCTCTATGAGTACTCCAATTCCGGGTATGTGCACATATCTGCTTTCGCTTGTTCTCGCATATGGACTGATAATTATGGTGTGAATCTAATAGCAACATACAGATATTTTTTCAATTCATGTATTCAATCCGTTTAATTTTGACTCTTACTGTTGTGCATCCATATGGTGGTCAAATTGTTGTAGATACAATCTCTCTCTCTCTCTCTCTCTCTCTCTCTCTCTCTCTCTCTCTCTCTCTCTCTTGTGTGCAAATCCCAGTAAGCAGATCTAAATCAACACACCTCGAAGTTTAATCAACTGGCAAGTTCATTTATGTCCATTCCATCAAGTTCCTAGCCTTAATTCATTTCAGATGAGATATGTGCTGGGGGGGGGGGTGTTAGAGTTATTACTTATTTCTTCATGCATGAGAGCACTGTGATCTGTGACTTCTCCATGTTCTGCACTCAAACCGTGAAATGCTGAAGAACACTGTGTTAATTGGAGCCTCAACTTCTTCCATTGAAATACAAAAACTTGTCTTGGTAAAAGTAAACAATATATATTGATCCACTACTGTCTCCTCCAACATATATATATCAAGGCAAGGAACATAGAGTATCTCAAAGATCAGACAAATGCAACTAGCTATACTGTCAACTGTCTTGTTTCTCTTGACATCATATTACGGTGCTAGGATGGCTTCCGCACTTGCGCACATGAAAGAAAAATATATAATGGTAGAAGATACAGCCCCAAAATGAAAAAACAAATACACTTAAACTAAAGAATATGCCAAATCTGTTTTCTTTAGCACAGGATATAAATAAATATATTTTCATTGGGTAGTACATGCAATCATAGCTTTTATTCTAACATGTTATCTATGGAAATAAATATAACCTAATTCGTTCAAGTGAAATCAAAAAATGCCTTCACATTTTTTTCATATATAGATTCTCTGTCCGGTTCATTCCTACTACTGATGTTGTGAAATACACTAGTGTAAATAATAAGTTATTTCTAAATTAGAAAATTGTGTCATACACGTGCGTATATAACCATGAGTACACCAAACACATATAAATTTGTCGCCTAACAATGAATCTTCGAGTCATTGTTCATAGTTAAGCTCGCATGTGTTAAATATGAGCACTTGGAGATTACCCTTCATTGGTGGAAACATGACTCCACAAGAATAACATTAAATTGTGGTGCCCTTGAGTACAAGGAGTTTGACATTTAGCACACCCCCATTTGACTGGGATCAGGATGGTGCCCTTGAGTACTCTCTCTGTTCCAAACTATCTAAAGTCTAAGGTTTGTCGTAAGTCAAACGTCTTCATGTTTTGCAAAATATATATAATATATGCTTTTATCTATGCATAGGAGTAATACAAACTATACAATGTTGCCAAGATAGTTTTTTGGGCAAAGGGTAGATTTTATTGACTCAAAATGAAGCATCAAGAGGATACACCCATCCTCTGCATAACTAGAATGCACATACCCAACACCAACAAACACACAATGAAACATTCTAGCATTGAAAAAAGTCATACAAGACCAAAACTATGCCTAGCCAGGAAACGGACAAAAAATCCAAAGCAAGCATAAAAACAAGCGGCAAACTACATCAATGATCATATTCTCATCGACGATCTCTTGACATCACAAGGACAACGAGAACAGTTCCCCAATAGCAACAACTTTAGGAAGGTAATGACGTACAAGCGCCACCATCGCCCTATTCAACCACCGAACGCCACATCGTAGGTTTTTCAATCTAAAAATCTAAGTCCGAGCAGTGACTTCAACAATGTAACGACGCAACAGTTGTTGCCAGGTATAACCAACTAGGTTCATACCTAGAGCTTTTATCCTGGAGCTTGAGACCGGGTACTCGAGAAGCAGCACCAAATTGCACTCATCATTGTTGTCACCACCAAATCCCACGATCCAATCAGCAACATGTGACCATGGTCTTTACGTGATGCCATGCAAGCAAAAAGAACTTGCATGCACAAGCGTGAACTCCAGCCACGAAATTGCTTGAGACCGGGTACTCGAGACCTGGAGCTTGAGACCGTGAACTCCAGCTTTTATCATGGAGCTTGAGACTGGGTACTCGAGAAGCAGCACCAAATTGCAGTCACCATTGTTGTCACCACCAAATCCCACGATCCAATCAGCAACATATTACCACGGTCTTTACGTGATGCCATGCAAGCAAAAAGAACTTGCATGCACAAGCGTGAACTCCAGCCACGACATTGCATGTGTGATGGAGATTGACCAGGGAGGAAGATCATTAGCCCCTCCAATATCCCAATTCGAGACCCTCCAGGGATCCCGTACGGCCCTCGTTCTATATTGTCCTTACATGTGGCATAAGAACCTATGAAAAACTGAACTAGTCATTATGTCGTATCCTAAGGTCCAAGACCCTCCGAGCCATCGTGACAATCACCTAACAACATAGGACCACAGCGTCAGCCTTGCACCCAAGTAGAAAAACACCATTTTGGGACACAACAAGCCACCGTTGCCGCCCGCGTTCCTGTAGAGAGTATCATGGCCACACACATCTCACTCAAAATTCAATGTCTAGGCTAGAAATGTCATCACCGCCATCGCACAACCATACCTTCTTCCTCATCCACCATCCATAGATTTCATGTCAAGTTGAAGGATAAGAAAGTGGGGACCTCCCTCCGCCACCTTCCTCGATTAGTATCAGGGCTTAGCACAGCTACTAGTCACTAAAAATAGCAAGGGGAATGGACGATAGGGAGGTAGGAGGCTGCGGAGGCACTGGCTAGGAAGGGAGATCGGGGTGGAGGCAGCAATTGTTCTGTTGGAAGATGATTGATTAGCCACAACTTCTTTGTACTGAACATTTAAGAAAATTTCTCATGCTGACAATTTTAAAACTTTTTGTTGTCAATTTCAAATCGTTCATTAGAATAACGCAACGCATATATCATGGGAAATATCTTTATTAAATGTGAACTTCGGTATATAGCACTTTCATAAATTCCTTATGGTTAACAAGAAATTATAGAAACACCAAATTGAGTCCCTAGATACTCAAATGGAGAGGTTGTAGAGTAAATATTTTACGACCCTTAAAATGCTTGCCAAGTAGTTGTTCAATGTATACGAAAATGATCCTATACTATTACGAGTATGTATCCACATTTATACGCCATTTACATGGCTCAATTAGGCATTTTTCTCATTTTTTAATACACTGCATCAATAGTAACTCACACTCAAAAGTGAGTTCTATGAATTTTTCATCTGAGTGCATATGTCCATGTAATTCACATTTATACTATTTTTGTACATATAATAAATACATTGTGAAAACTAAGGCTATATACCTTTTTCTTCATACTACTTATATCATGGTATCTTAGAAGAATTAATATGGAATATTGAGAATGATAAATATCTATAATAGATTCATTGATGGGGTGTATGAAATGTAGTAGTACATAAATCGAGACATATAATTTACTCACACTCACACATGTATGCCTCACTGACGGATACTCTACTCACTCGCAAGAAATTTCAGTAAGCATGATGTTATTATCTCTTTTGTGTACTATTAAAAAACTCTTTGAAATTATAGCATGGTCTCCCTGCTTTACCAGGATGAAACCCTTAATTGAAAGATACCAGGCAGTTAAAGATGGTCAAAAACTCCTGAGTGCAAGTGCCGAAGCTAAGGTATGACTTCAACCGTAGTTCTCAGTGACTTTTCATCTGCTTCATATCTTCCAAACCATGGATTCTGTTCTTCTTCAGATATTTCATACTTTCAAGGTTGTAAATGTACGTATTCAGCATCACGCTACGTACGGGCATAACATGATGTTTTCCCCTTTACCCATGGCGAAGTCACCTATTGATTGTAGGCTCTTTTGCACCCTAGTATCATTGGGCAATAACCACCAAAACACCAACAATCATCTAATTGGCAAATGCAAGTTCGAACTCTGTAGCCTAGAGGGGGGTTTGGGAAGAAGAGGTTATGTGGGTGAGCGTGACGAGTAGGGGGTAGCATGTTACCAGGGACTTACCGCTAATTGTGTGGATTGAATTTATATGTGTTGGGGTGTACTACTAGGTTATCAGGCATATGAGCCTCTTGGCACTACAGATGGGTTCCTTAATCACGTCTTTGTATCTAGCTATCACATATATACGGACCTTATAAAAACTCTTGGGTGATGTTCAAATCTATTTAAAAAATACATCAATACCTATGTGACATGGTCAGTTTCACAAAAATAACATTCTATTATGATGAGGTCCATTATCATTATTCTCCATTAGCGATGAACTGTCAGAGATAGCCTAGTATTTCTAAACAATTCATATTTCATATTCTACAGTGTGCATTAACTTTTTTTTGTGAATGTACATTAACAGTTTTGGCAAGCGGAAAGTGCTCGCCTGGAGCAGCAACTACGTAACTTGCAAGAGAATCATAGGTATGACTGATATACAACCAAATGTAGAACCTTGGATATGTTTGTATTCTCTCAGCTAAAAAAGGGCCAATTTCTCTTATTCTCATGGAGATACTTTTATTATTATCCTGGATTCTTGTATACATTCTTTTAGTTTCTTGATGACTTGCTATATGATTTGCACCAGTCAAAAATACACATAACTGAGCAAAATGTATTAAAACAAAACACCATATAGTTATGTCTGTTTTTGAAACAAAGTAAAAAATCCGACCTATACAAGTTGTCACCGAAAGCATGTATAAAAGTTGTGCAACGTTGACAGCTTACATTTTAAAACATATACGTTAGTAAGATGAAATATTAAAAATACGAGGTCACAACCACCCCCCCCTACCACCCACCAACACACACATTTCATCATGATTGGCAAAAGTTACACTTGGTACCCATATCGAACAACTTGTAGAAGATAAAGTAAAATCCTGTCATTAGATTATGATATATATATATGTACCTTACTAAGCCACTGCAGGCAGTTGCTAGGACAACATCTATCTGGTCTATCTTTTGAAGACTTGAAGTGTTTACAAAATCAGCTAGAAACGAGCTTGTATAACATTCGACTAACTAAGGTAATACATATTTGTGGTTCTCATCTCCTAGGTTCATGCATCTACAGCATCACCAACTGTATTAATCGTTGTTCCAGGACAAATTTATTGGCGATGAAATTCAAGAGTTAAACACGAATGTTAGTGCCTAGTCTGTCAATTATTACGAGTGTACTATATACCAGCATATTACAGTTTGTTGTGCGTTTTATGTCATATCATAACCTTTTCAACTGCAGGAAAGCCTCATGCTCCAGGAAAATATAGAGCTACATAGGAAATTAAACATCGTTCGTCAAGAGAATACGGAATTGCAAAACAAGGTGCACATACTTGATTACAAACATTCTGCTTAAGGGCACTAGTCATGAACCCCTGGTGAAATTACAAAAACATATATTATGTTTACATTGTATATGAACTATATATGTATCAAAACATAGGGATTTGTAAGAATAAACTTCAAGGAGTCATGTTTCAAAAAAATCCATTACCTTCCGGCTCACAAAAGAAGCTACCCAGGGCAACCCAACTTTTGGATACTAATGGGACATGAACAAAGTGGCGGCCTCTCTATGGTAGACAACAATTATTCTATTAGCAATGACTTTTGAAAAATTGTACTAACTATCTTTCATAACTTCCATAACTAACACGAGAATCATTTCATAACTCACGATTTTAAAATCTAACCCATATTTTTTTGGTGTGCCATTTCATAGTTAATAGCTTATGATTTGTAGTGTTTTTTTACAGTTAACATTCAAAGCTCGAAAAGAGTTTTTCCCAGCTGAGATGGTACCTAATATAAAGATGTATTTTAAATGGCAGTGTACAATATTTATTCTCTTATTATTGTGAACTTATCGACCACATATTTTTCTTTGTATTAAGTCGCAATATGGGCCATACACTGTGAATTGCTAGCATAGCAATTGATAAGATTTCTTGAATTTTGTAATTAATATGGAGGATTGAAAATCTTATGATTCCATGGATATATATTTCGTGTGTATAATTATTGTCTACCAAAGATATATAATTTAATATTGTTATGATGTTTCCATTTTTCAGTTAAATGAGCAACATTACTGCTCCAACGGACGAAAATTCAGTTCGCCTGGATTCACGCCACGCAGATTGGGATGATCAACCAAAATCGTCCACCTTGTGGTGAACTATATCTTCTTAACTTGTCTTTATTTGCATGTGAATTATTAAGCCTGTGTTAGGGTACACACGTGTAGGAGCTAACATTATTTCCATCATTCCCTCAATGCAGCAAACTATCACTATCCGGAGATTGACTCCGACAAGCGTTGCTCGAAGTGTCCAATACAAAGACCGTCACTAGATATATCAACCTAATTATTAGACTAAGTCTCCCATATAAGGGTAAGTTGAAGATCAAATTCTGTGTAAATCAAGTGCTAGTTGTTGTTTCTCCACTAAGTATGTTCCCAAGAATTGTATGCATAATTAGATTTACCATTGTGAGATTTCGAATTTCTTGCATGTATTATTTTCCTTGTAGTCCATGTTACTAAGAAAGCAACAAGCTAGATACTTGTTGTATATCTTGGACATATATAAGTAAACTTTCATTCTAGTCATGAATAGAATACAATACAATACATGTGTATGCACAACCATATACCAGTCTTTTCATTGCAGATAAGCACACTCTATGTTTCTTTCAACGTCAATGCAAAAGTATAATAAACTTTAAGTTGTTGGTGTGTACATACTGAGGTGTTGAAAGCCTTCATTGCAAGAAATAAAATCAAAGAAGAAGGTACTCTTCTGGAATATGAGAGTCGAGAGTCTCTGGAAGAACACTTATGAGCAAAAAACTGTGGCAGATTACAATAATTTCCCTTATCTAGTAGCAACTTGGGAGTCGTAATCTTTCTATGAGAAATAATCTACAAACAAGAAATGGTGATACTGTGAGAGGAAAGGTAACATTGCTAATGTGGGTCATCAAGCTATCAATGCGCCATAGCACATTTAGAGTTCAGAAAGCATAAGTAAGTAATCCAAAGTAATTTTACATCCGAATTCAATATACACGGGGTGGGACAATGAAATTAACGCAAGTATTCATTCTTTCCAAGACTAGGTAACCCAGGTTTCTATGGGTGGCTAGCTACGTCATTTCGTTTGTCAAATGCCCCTATTACCTTCACGAGGTGAACGAATCGTGCTTCATGGCAGTTGATGGAAAAATTTATTTTGGTGAACTTCGATGATATGTTTTCCTATAGCAAGATTTTAGATGAAGATGTCATTCTTGTTGCTAAAGTTTTCCATGTGCTTCATAAATAAAAGCTCTATATAAATGGTTTGCACCAAGAAGCTTGTTTTGTTGGTAAATATTATATCTTCTCATGCCTCCAAATAAGGTGAAGCTAAATTTTTCAGGATTCAGTGTTGGACAAACCCCATTCAAGTGTCTAATTCTTCTTGGGTTAGCCGGCATTTATCCTTTGTTATTAAGTGATTTTAGTGCCATCATCTCACCACTTATTAATGGCCTCACTAAAAATAATGTGTCATTCATGTGTATTAAATCCCAAGATCATATTTTCTAACAATTAAGGAAACACTTAACCAAAGCACCGCTTACTTGCCTTACGAGATTTAACTGAAAAACTTGAGATTGACTGTGTGGTGCTAATGTAATCGGTTTATGTGGTGGTTTAATGCAAAAGGTAGGCCGATAGCATACATAGTGAAGCATTCCATTGCTCAACTGAATCACTCCATCTATGATATATAATGGTGTCCTTGTGCATGTGCTCGAATTTTGACAATATTTTCTTTGGACAGAATAATTTCTTACTCTTTCAAATCATGAGTGGTTAAAGTATACTAGAAGGGTAACGCGCGCCTTGCCGCGCAGATTGGAATGAGTGTGATATAAATTGCACACGTTGTTGTGATAAGATGTTTCTTAGAGAGTCTGTTTGTATCAAATTACAATTTAAATAGTGTCAATATACATCCTCTTATCTTAATATACATGAAAAAAACATTGTTTTATCTCAAATGATAACTATTTCTTTCAAGTAATCATTGCTTTAAGTATGAGGAAAAGAATGAGTCTCTGGATTCAGTCACAAAAAGATTATCGATAGAGTTATCAAGAAAATGATACTAACAAAATTGGCAAATATGTTATGTATCTTAAATGGATGTGATTAGAAATGCAATTCAGATGAACAGAGGCACAAAAGCCAAACATTAAACGAAAAAGTAACTTAATTGCTAAGCAAGTTTATTTAGAACAGAGTACATGTAGGTAGTAGGTGTGTCCACGTAAAAGATTACAATTCACATAGGAAGCGAACCAAATTGGCAGTAGCTCTAGTGCCACAACCAATATTTAGTCGACCCAAACTTATGTGTATTTTGTCTTGAAAGCATTCCCTGTTGTATCAATTAAAAAGCTGGGCAGTTGATTCCTAAAATTATAGCAACTGTCTAGATGAATAACTAAGTAGGGTAGTGAAGTAACATACACAAAACTTTACTGAACTAGCCAAGAAAAAAAAGTGGAACTTAAAATCACAAAACATCACATTTGCTTCAATCGTACATTGGAAATTCAAATTGGAGACCATATTTTTTTGCCGGTTTAAAGATACATGGAAAGAGTTGGTGAGTCTGCGGTTACTCAATCGACCATGTGCCGAGTATCAAAACCTGCTAAGCATGGCTAAGATAAGAATCACTGGCAAGTTGATGCTTGGGAATTTAGGTTCCTCTTATCTACAATAGAAGATGTATTACCACCAGGTCCTTAAAATATAGCAAATAACTTTGTAACTTTAATTTTGAATAAACATACCTTTTATGCAATTCTTACCTAGAAAAAAATATTGGTGTCTTATGGTATGTTCTTTTTATTTAACTTAAAGATATCTTCAAAATGTTGGATTCTCCAGGATCAACACAACAAAAGCTTGAGCCACAGGAAATAGGAGAAGATGATCATATCTTGATCTGATGGAGATGATCATACCTTGATCTGATGGTGGAGCCATTTTCTCTTATGAGTCCTTCACCACCTGAAGCTTGATCAGCTACTTGTGTTTTGTCTTTCCTAGTGCTCCAATGCACGGCTTGACCAGCAGCGTTTTTCTTGAGTGCTACTGTAGCAATTTATTGTAGTAGAGATTTATTTAAAATTAGCTTAGTTTAGGTTACACATCATTATATCCAACAGAAACACCATCCTAAGAGATCTACACGAAAAAATAACACATTTGCAAAATATCACAAAAAATACAACTTCGCAGTGCATTTTAAGACGAGAACTCACTATAGAGCCTCGGCATGTGAATTTACAACACAAACTCTAATTTTTAACCTAATGTTACTTATGTTCTGGACCTTCAGCTCACCTTATCATGTCCGGGATGGTTGCAACTAATTCAACCAAACTCGGCCGAAGGGGGCAAAGTGGATTCACAAAATGTCCCCAAAATGTCCGTCGAAATCCCTAAACACGTCGTTGACACATGACGGAAATCACCGAAGGTAGGTGAATATACACCCACATAGAGAGGGAAGAGCGGGAGGAGCACTCACGAGGGGCGGCATTTTAATGGAGACGAGGAACCGAGGAGATGCCAAAGCCCTTGCAATCTGGAGGCCGGTAGGGACGTCGGAGACCACCAATAGCCACGATGCATAGGCGAATAGACATTCACCAACAAGAGCGATGCCCCACCTGTTTTTTGGTTGCCGTACAACTATTTAAAGCTCTTTTCTTATTTGCAGTTTACTGTTTGCCTAGACATCTAGATCCTTGCCGTTTTCAAAGCCAAAAGGAAATTGGACAAGCTCAAACTAAATTACAAATGTGACATACTAAAAAAACCACAAAAGGGAAGAAGTTACGGTCATATGAGATGCAATAGAGAAAAAGTTAACACAAAATCAGCCAACAGAGTCCGAAAAAGAAGTTACGGTCATCAAAAAGTAGTTTAAGCATGAACCAGGTATATGGAAGTATGCAAAGATGTTGCATTGCCATGATGTGCTGAAGAACCACGAGTGCAAATGCAACAAACAACCGCACATGAATTCAATTATAGCAAGAAAGAACAAACATTTATTATCAATTATAAACGAATAACATGAAGCAAGCACGAGGCATATGCACAAAAATAACCATGCCTAGAGGTTGCTTTTCCATGTTTGGTTTACAATTGTTAGTGCAGTCATGTCGGCCTAACCATCCTAGATATAAGCTTACAATAAAAAAAAGGACTTGATTATGTAGTAATCAGCAGCAGCACCAACTGCACATGGAAAATTATGGCTGCCAGGCAGTTTGGTCTTGATAATTTGATGCACATGATGGCTAGCTCAAAATTCATCCTCTGCATCCTCAACATCAAAAATATAAATCTTGTGTACATGGCCCAAATATAAAACACCTTTAAAGCCCGGCAGAACACCCTTCTACATAGTTAATAAGCAACTACTTTCAGTGTAAAATTGCTTTAACCCTTACGAAATTTTGTAATTTCTGTGAATGTAACTAAGATTCAATTCTAGAGGAGTGAATTGCATAAAACCACCACATTGACGCCTAGGTTTGCAGAAAACACCGGTTTACAAATTTGAGAGAAAAACAACTGATTGGTGCCTTAGGTCATTTTGATGAGGATTATGACATGTGGGTCCTGCATTTGATGATGTGGCATAACAGTTGGTCTAGAACATGTTAGACAAGGTTTGATATAAATTTACTAAATAGTCCCTAGTATTTTGTGTAGGAACCCTTCAAGCAGAAGACAAAAAGAAATCAAGACCCCGCTCCCAGCTCGACCCTGCTCTAGCGCACACTCGACGGCGAGGCGGGGCCTGATGGACGACCAGTCCCGCCGTGACGTGCGGCCTAACCTCGGTGCTCGGCCTAGAGGTGGCACCCTCTATGAGGCCAGCCTGGGTTTGGTTGCGGAGACCGACGACGATGAGCTTAGCATCGTACTTGAAGACGTCTGCGATGAACATGCCCATGATGTGTTTGAAATAGGACCTAGAGGAAAATAATATTGTATTATTATTTATAATTTTTCATAATTAAGAGCCTATATTTCATGCTATTACTGTTATGATCCTGGAATATGTGATACAGTGGAAAACTCATTGCACATGTGGAATGATAAATAGTAAAAATAGGTTCCTAGTCTCGCCTCTAAGACTGACTCAAGTGTTGTTGATGATCATTTTTTTCCGGATCTTAGGACCTCATTAGCTGTAATGTTGTCCTAAAACAACATTGAGAGTATGATGTTAGAAGAACGATCATATTGAGTCAACCCATACTTGTTTGTTATACTTTGAGATAAAATTAATTGTCGTAACACGGAGAGTTAACATGTGTTTTATTTCCTCATGCCATGAGAGTATCGCAGTCACTTCCTACCATACGGTGCACTTTGGGGTTGCTCAAACGTGATCGATAACATGGTGATCATAACGACAACTTATAGGTTCATCGGAAAGTTTGATAAGGGACTGGATAGCTCAAGAGTGGGATTTGCTCCTTCGATGATTGAGAGATATTCTAAGGCCCCTCTCTGTGCCATAACATCCATCATTCTCTGGCAAGACACAGGTGCCTACATCACGGGGATGCCGAAACACTTCGACGAGAAAGAAGAACAAAATCGGCAATGAGGGTAATGGTATAGTGAGCATGTGTATGACTCAGGAGGATACTGATGCATCATGGGTTTTCTAAAGTATTGCAAAACAAAGGGAACATCACATGATAACCAAAGGTTCACTAGAATACCAATTTTGTAATCATACAGATCAATATGGACGTCCACGTTTCCATTATCGGTCATTGAACAAAGAGGTTTTGTTGATGTCTATGATTTTCTGAGTGTTAGGAGGATGAGAGTATCGAGGATTTATTTGTAGAATTGTTTCATTTATATTCAAAATAGTTTTGAGAGGAACTGGAATAGGTATCACCGGAAGGGTTTTAGAGTTTATCGGCAATGTGGGTATTATCGATAAACAATATATAGGTGAATGTTTCCGGTGATGTTAAATTAATATAAAAGGCTCTATTGATTATTTGGATGCTTTTATGTTTAATTTAACTAGCGGGGTGACCTGTGCAATTGCGTGGCTAAATTTTATGAATATAGCTATGCATGTATTTTGCTGTTCGAATGTTAGCATTGCTAACTACCATATATTGTTTTTTTAATAAATAATCACCTTTAACAAAAAAATGCATTGCCTTTACTTCAAAAATCATGCATTCTTTTGTTCGCTGATAACCAACAGGAAGAAAGTCACATTATACGAAGTCTTCTTAGTCAACGCTTTTTTGTTGCATTTTCCATATAAGCAATTCAAAATCAAAGAAGGAACAATTCAATATGATTATTCTTTTAAAATATCATAATTTTTTGACATTTTTAAACTTCAACATTGATTGCTCATATATGAACCATTTGTTGACTTCCTAATTTGTCAGAGTTCTGCGGATACATCTTACTTCTTACTTCATTTTTTATAGCAGCGAGTTGTATGTTATTCCAAAGGTTATCTAGATTTCATGCAAACACGAACCTGCAATAATCTTCCGCTTATTAGTAAAAACAAATTCTAGGCAAACCATCCCATTTACACATGTTGACTTAGATTTAAAGTTATCTCGAGTACACAACTCTGAGCATCATTCTTCACGTGAATGAATATGCATCCATGAATTACAATTATACCACTATAGTAAAGATCCATGACAGATATAATATATCACTTCTACTTGGTCAAACTGTATACATATAAGCCGAAAGTAAGACAAAATGATAGCAACCATCTTTTTCGATCAAATCTGTTATTTTTTGATATATACATTCAAGGCTGAAAGTAAGACAAATTGATAGCAACCATGTTTTTCGATCAAATCTGTTATTTTTTTGTGGGTAAAATCTTCGTTAAAAAGCGTCACATATCTAAACGTTCCTAAAAGTACATATTTTAAGATCTTCTACAAATTTCAGAAGGTTATCCGGGCATATTCTTTGCCAGTTCTTTTTATATGCAAAATTCATCGGTCGTTTCTTAAGTTGCACTGACACACTAATTGCATGGATGTTTGTTGAATAGGCTACTGACATCAGCAATGATATCATTCTACTTAGAAGTTTTATTCATAATTTGCAAAATTGGGGCAGCATTTATTATACGTGAACATTATATAATTTTAAAAAATGAATATCGTTCTATAATACTACTAAAAGCCATGCAATATTGTTTCCTTTGAAACCCCTAGTGCAAAAGTGAAATATATTGTTTGGTTGTCTTACCTTACGAATTTCATATATGTTCTTACAAATGTATATTTAGATTTATTTTCTTGTGATTTTACCACAGATTGACTTCAAGTTTATAGTACACTCTGACCAAGGTTTGGCATTGCATTCTATCTCTTTGAACGGATAAGAAAGGCTTAATTGAATTGTGTATTTTCCATCACATGCTAGTAAACATTTCTTTTTCAATTTTTATGTGCCCCTCAAATGAATAGGATTGAGCTTCCACATCTTAGCAGAACATCAGTCTCCTACTATACTAAATTTTTGGTTTCCACATGCTACAAGGTAGTTCCTTGCATAACATATGCAAATATATTTTACTAATTTAATGTTTGTGACATGCATATGTATATGTGATCCAAGACATACATGCTGATTACACATATGTGCTAACTATAGCACTGTACTTCATGAAAACAGTGAACATAACATATCATGAAAACAGGGAATATATGAGTACATGTACTATCAAAAGGAATTATATTATTATGTATGAACATGCATGTACAAAAGTAGTTAAAAACTGGTGGATGGAACTCACAGTTAGAGCTGTTCCATATGGTTGTGGGACCTACAGACTTGAAAAGAACACATTAATCAATATTTTATAGAATACAAATATAACTTGACAATACATGTTTAGTGGACGCTGAAACTGAAGCTTGTTAGCATCGTTCAGCGAAAGGTTAATGTTGATGAATGTAGACACTATCCTAAGTCTGTAATTACCTAAATAAAGTTCTTTATGAATGTATTGTTCATTGAAGGAGGAAATAAGTAATTCGCATAGCAGGGTGGCTCAATCCGATATCGGCCTAACATGTTGATGGTGGAGTTGAAGTATTGCTGCTTGAGGAGCATGTGTGCTTACCTCACAGATCTGTCAGACATGGCCCATATTTAATGCAACCCAAGCATCCCCTTTCATGAGAATACAACATTTCCTTTTCTGCCTCGCATCATTATTTCTATTACTTGCGTTGGATCTGGTTTTGCATATGTTGGAGACAATATGCAATGGTGAAACCTTAGGATAGAGTGGCTGGGATGTCAAAAGACGGCATCACTTAGGGAGAGGAAAAACAACAACCACCTGATTTACTTCAAACTGACGTTGCCCCCTATTAGTACAACTCATCTTCCACATCATCCACCATAAGGAGATTGATAGTTAGCACTGTTTATTCCAGGATAGCATATGGCTTTCAGATCATAGATATGAATAATAAGAAACTTACCTGGTTTAAATACAGCTGGCCAATCATATGAGACACCTTAAACGTGTGAAATTGCAAGAAACATACATGCTGATTACACATATGTGCTAACTATAGGATAGATGTGCAATGCTCTGCTAAGTTGTTGTGTTGTTGTTCTCTCCTTTTCTCCCTAGCAGAAGTTGAGCTCCTGCTGTAATTCTCACCAGCTTTCTAACCTACTATATCTTCCTTTTGTTCATGATTTTTTTTTCTGAATCTACCTTATCTTTAAGCTGCTAGCGGCAGATATAACTGATTGGAATGGACGTAAATGCTTCCATATCTGGCAGAAATAGAGGGTACGTGCGGATTTTTTTAGGGGCACAACAAATATACTAGGTGTGATCTGAATCGATGCTGTGTTAATTCTGCCACCACTGACACCAAGAAAAATAGACAATAATTATTCGTTGGAAATAAAAGGATACAAATAAGCAACACACACACGCGTGGATCTAGGTATAGTTTTTTCTTCTTTTGAGCCGAGCTCGCAAGCTAGTGATCCATGCCAAACAAAATAGCTTAGATCGGACTAATGAATCTACCTTATCTTTAAGCTGCTAGCGGCAGATATAACTGATTGGAATGGACGTAAATGCTTCCATATCTGGCAGAAAATAGAGCGTACGTGCGGATGATTTCACAGCAAATATACTAGGTGTGATCGGAATCGATGTGGTGTTAATTTTGCCACCACTGACACCAATAAAAAAGCACAATAATTATTCATGGGAAATAAAAGGATACAAATAAGCACAGATGTGGTCTAGCTTTTTCTTCTTTTGAGCCGAGCTCGCCAGCTAGTGATCCATGCCAAACAAAATAGCTTAGATTGGTTATGCCCGTCGGACTAACGAGTGAAATAGTGGCAAAAAAAAAGGCGGCCGGGCCGGTTTGATCGACATCTTGGGCGGCGTTGCCGTCGACCAGTTTATTTTCGGCCGAGCAGCCTGCAGAACACTGCATGGCTCTGGCTCTCTGCATTAGAGACAGGCAATCGATTAATTAAGCTGCTCGCGGAGGTGATTGCTGAACATATAGTACATATAACAGTATAACCGATTGGCACATGATAGATTACTCACACCAGGGAACGATCTTCCAGCGCTGGTTGTCTCCCTCGACCCAGTCAAACAGGATGATGGTGGTGCCGTCCTGCACCACGCTCTCGTCCTCGCCGCCATGGACGGCGTCGAAGTTGAGCTGGATGTTGCTCGCCATGCGGATGCAATGGAAGTCGTCGCCGACGTCCTCGCTCTCCGTCCACATCACCGACTCGTCCGGGCAGTCCGGGTCGTATGCCGCAAGGCGAACCTGCAGTCCAGGCGAGGTATATATTAATCAACTGCAGTATTGCACACACCAAATCAGAGACTAGCTAGCTTACAGGGTGGCCCTTTTCCAGGGAATGCTGGATGGCTTCACCGGTGGCCTTGTTCACCAGGGCAAACGCAGGCTGCTCATACTCGTCCTTGATGTCTTCACCGTGCCTCATGTCCTTCACCCAGTGCTGCATATATACATTTCGTTGGACATTTGTAATTAGCGCTCAGTCACTAATCAATTAAGATCGACCATGGCTATATTTTGATCATCGATCAGTTGTCACCTGCAGGTCGTCGTTGGGGTCCGCAGGCGCGAGGCACACCGCGCCGTCCCTTGCGGCGATGCTGTACTCCTCGCCGGCGCTGCAGAAGATGCGCATGGTGCACTCAGAGGACAGCGCAGGATGGAGGCCACCGTCGGTGCCCCACGGCAGGATCTTCCAGGACTGGTTCGCCCCCTCGAGCCACTCCCACAGCACGACGGGGGTGCCGTCCTGGAGTTCCGTCACCCCATCCAACGCGTCGAAGTTGAGGTGGATGTTGTTGACCATGCGTATGCAGCGGAAACCGTCGCCCACGTCGTCGCTCTCCGTCCACAGCACCGATTGGTGCACCGCCTCTGGGTCGTACTCGTACGGCACCAGAGTTACCTGCACGTGGATGTGAGATGTATGTGAGCAAGGGATGGACACAAAGATCCAAGTAATTACAGGTCACTCAAGCGTGGTGGTGGTGGTGGAACTCACGGGCTCAGACTGCCCGGACGAGTGCTTGACGGCGAACCCGGTGGCCTTGTTGACGAGCGCGAACGCCGGGAACCCGTCCTCGTCCTCCGTAGAGCTGAACCTCGTGTCCTTGTACCAGTGCTGCACCCGCCCACATCATGCATTCATAGAGCAGCGTCAGACCCGTGAAACACTAGAAATGTCTCGATGGAGCTCTACAATCTAATGAAAGGACACTGATTAAGGAGAAGTGGTTGCCTTACCTGCTGCTGGTCGCGGGGGTTTGTTGGCGCCATGACGACCGCGATGCCGCCGTCGTCATCCCAGCGGACGGTGATGCAGTAGTCCTCATCGGTGCGGCACAGGATCTTGAACGTTTTTTGCCCCTGACTGGACATGGTTCTCGACCCTAGGTATAGCTAGGCCTTCCGGATGCCCACGGAGCAACGACCAAATAGTGGGGAAGAAGGGTCTGATGGAGTGATCTGTGTGTGGATTGATCGATGGAGTGGCTCGGGTTTTATAGACCTAGAAGTCAATATGGAGAGGGAGACACGGATGCTCTTTTTTCTAGAACACGAGGATTAACCCGGCCTCTGCATCTGGACGATACATGCAGTCATTTTATTAATTATTAACAAAGATTTTACAAAGTAGTACGTAGTTTGAAGCAACCATCTTAGCAATTATTATCCACTTGATGGAGTACCGATAGTCCAAGCTTAATACCAAACAGACATCGCACCAAAGCCTAACATTTAAAGCCGGAGGCCCCAACCAAGCCACATACTGGGTTTGTTGTACAAACCGGTAGCACTCTCATGTGTCATCGCCGCCGTCTTCCACCAAACCATCTTCATAGAAGAAACTAACACGCCGACCTTAACAGGCCTCTCTGCCATCGACGCAACCATGACGCCAGGCAGCCGCCTCCTCCTGCGGGAGTCTATCTCCGCACATCAGACGTCGAGTCTCCACTACGCCACGCCATCGAGATCTGTTGCTATCAATGTGTAAGATGAAGCACCGCTCCATAAAAAAGCCGTCCACTGGTCCCTCAAGCCCGTGCACACCTCCAAGAATGATGCCGACAAGGGGGAAACTATATCAGAGCGTCGCCATCATCCAATCTATTGATCTAGGGTTTCCCCGGAGGTAGAAGATAGAAGTCTGGAGTTTCTCCACGGCGATGCCTTCAAGAAGGTAACGACACAAAAGAGTGCCGCCATATATAGCCGGTCTTGGCAACAAACCGAGAACGAGGTTTTCACCCGGATCAGCTCGACGAACCTCCATTAGGCATCATGTGCAGGGGTCGCTATCGATCTCAGCCGTTGTGCAGTGAGCAGGCCGTAACTGCCAGATCAGATCTGTTCGGAGGCCAGACCACTCATGGCACCAACCCGTCAACCAGGGCCTCTATGCCGCTGCCACCCATCCTAGGTTAGATGACTCGCCGCGCAGATCCGGTCGCCGCCCTCGAATGCCGCCAATGCTAGGTCGGCTGCCGCGCCCGCAGCCATCGCCGCCTGAGGCAGAGCCGGCCGATGCGCCGCTACAGGTCAAGGCAGGGATGCCCGCCGCGCGGCCAAGGCCAGATCAACTGCACCTCCTCATGACGCGGGGCTCCGGACCATCCCGATGGTGCGGGAGAGACGGAGGCCCCCGCCACCACCGTCGGCCCCCGGGCTATAGGCCGGCAGCGTCCTTCAACGGTGGCGGAGGGAGGGAGGGAAGGAAGGAGAACCCCCGGTGGCTAGGGCTTAGTCCCGCCCGAATCGCACGAGCGGGGGTGGCGTGGGGGGTGTTCCGGTCTATGATGAGGTAGTTCCACCAGACACAGATGCTCATACATAGGCACATACACTCGTCCTTGTGAATACACACACACACACCCTATCTCATTAGCATCTTCGAGAGACTGGGCTGGCACATCGTCTTGAGATTAGAAAAGTCGCCACCAACGCCATCGTAGTCGACAGGAACATCTCCTCCCATTGATCGCACGTTGTCCAAAGACCTAAAATAAATTTAGAAAAAAGAGAGCACCAGTATGATACTCTTATTGTGAACAACCTTAGATGAGGTGTTATTAAAAAGCTTAGCAACTAAGCTTGCTTAATTTAAGCAGTTGGCAATTAAACTTCTTCATGTATTAGTTGATAGTACCATTTTGTATAGCTCCATATGTCAGGCATCTTTTTTCCGTGTGTCACCAAAATGCTCTCTCTCTCTGTTTTATTACTTTGCCACATCAACATTTTTTGTATGTACTCCCTCCATCCATATATAGGCCCTAATATGATTTTCGAGTTGCGATTGACCAATGACAAGATTGACAATGCATGAAATGTATGATATAAATTATATCATTAGAAACTCTTTTGTGTAACACGCATGTATTACTGCTCCAATCCATGATCGAACGGAACCTCAAAAAATATACTAAACCATATATATACGGATGAAGGGAGCAGCATTTTTAACACCAACGCCATCAAGCATTGGGATGGGCCTAACGCGACCTGACGCGTGAATGAATGAAAGTACTGCTCCCTCGCGGTATGCACCTCACGAGGGAAGCAGGTAATTAACCAATTAATCCCTCTTCATCGAGCGCAGAGATTTGTCTTTTCTTCCTGGAATGCCCATAGCCTTAGCGACTAAGGCAACAAAATGTGGAAATAGATCTGCGTACCAAGGGTACGTGCACCCAACTTTTTAAATTCTTTGTTTTTGAATAGTGTCGGTCCAATCTTGGCTCAAGCATTGATGGCCTACACATGTACGCACACCGTCGGAACGACCATCGGGGTCACTCACATGTATGCACGCCACGAACTCCAGCCATCAATACTCCACCGAATATTAATCTCCTGCATGTCTACTTAGGAGGGACGAAGGTGGAGTAAATATCACAAAATCATCATAACTGGCGTTAGGGTTTAAAACAACTAGTACCACACAAAATTGATTTTGGCACAAAATCTATAGTATTGTGCTAATATTCGTTAGAAACGCTGGTCACTTGCTTGGTTAAAATTGAGCACGATCTAACATGGCACAAATGTCTACTTCATTTTCTATATAGAAATGATAAGATTTTAAACGGTAAAAGTATTTTTCTTATGCAGGTTATCTATAGATATACCAGAATGTTTTCTTTATGGTCCTCTCTACAACGAGCGAAGAATTGTGGCATGTTTACTGATGTGTGTGCATGATTAGAGTCCACGGCGAGGGATACTTTTACCCAACATGGGTGACAATGTGATCTTTGGATTGGGCCACCTACGGTTTATCTCTTATACAGAACATAGTTTCTTTTTATTTCGTCTTCTTATTTTTTTGGCTTGGTGCGAGCACTTTGTTGGCTTTGTGCATCTTAATTATGCAGAGGCCGGCTATAATGCTTAAAGTAATAAAGCGTCCCTTTTCAAAAATGTCTCCCGCAATAATTTCTCAATCTCACTCTCCAACCCCCTCCCCTCCTGTCGGACAATCATGTGCATGCCCCACCCATGCCAAACAACGGCCACTACAGGCAGGCACTGCCCAACTCAAGCTCACCATACATGTATTCCTCATGGTCTCCAACACTTGATCTCCTAGTAGTCCCATCATGTAACGCCTGATAATTAAGCTACAGTGATCCACTACTAATGAGGTCAATGTCATCACAATTACTATTGTTAAACCTCACCTTCATTCAAACAGAATTCAAATTCAAATCTGAATTAAAGTTAAAAAATTAAAGTTCTCAAACATCAAAACAAAAATGTTCAAGTGTTGCAAATAATACGACGTGGTTTACGACCACCCTAGCCCATGCCACTGCCACCAATCGACGTGGCGTCGAACGCACGTCCGAAAGCCACTAGCCGTGCTTGAAATGCCCCCCTTAAGGCGAATCCCGACGACCTCTAGTGTGTGCCGCTGCGTTTTGAGGTCGTCGACATTTAAACGCCAGTCGTCGCAGACGTGGTTGGCCTGGGACCCACCCTGGATCGCTGACCAGTAGGTCTAGCGGGCCTAGTTGACCACGTTGACTGGTCAACAAGCTGACTGGGCACTGTGCCATAACATGTGGGCCCCTGCTAATTAAACTATTTTGATTTCAAACTTAATCTGTTAATTAGATTAGTCACTGACATATGGGGTCCACCTACCAATTAACCTAATTAGTTAAAATTAACCCTCTATTAGCCCCACTGTCAATGACATGTAGGACCCAGCTATTTGGTTTGACCTGGACCAGCTGGGTTAACCATTGATGTCATGCTGATGCAATAACTTCATTTTTGATTTAATAATAAATTCAGAAAAATATTTAAAACTTTGTAAATTAATATAAAATAATTCGTAACTCGGAATAAAATAATTTATACATGAAAATTGCTCAAAAAAATACAACGAATCCGAATATGCAATCTGTTCATCTGCCACACCCCTCTAACACTGCAAACACTGATCCTTCCCCTCTCTTTCATCTGTCCAGAAAACATGGCTCAACCGAGCACGGCATCATGCTCAGCACGCTCTCAGCAGCCCAACACCATCGTCTGATTGTCGTGCCGCGCACCGCATCGCCTGAACTCCGGCACCGCCTCCGCTCGTCGCCAGCATCATTTCCGACCACCCTAGCCCGTGCCACCGCCACCAATCGACGCGGCGTAGAATGCATGTTCGAACGCCGCTAGCCGCGCTTGAAATGACCCCTTGTAGGCGAATCCTGATACGTCCATTTTGCATCATGTTTACCTACTGTTATTTATGTTGTTTTGTTGAATAATAACGGTTTTTGGAGTAATTCCAATTCCACTTCTCTCATAATATGCAAGGTATACACAAAGGGGGAGAATTCTGGCAGCTAGAAATCTGAATCTGAAAAAGCTACGTCAGGCTACCTATTCTGCACAACTCCAAATGAGATGAAACTTTACGAGAATTTTTTATTCAATACTTGAGGAATATTGGAGCAAATAAGTACCATAGGGGGTCCACCAGGTGGGCACAACCCACCTGGGCACGCCATGGAGCCCAGGCGCGTCCTGGTGGGTTGTGCTCACCCAGGCCCACCTTCGGTGCCCCTCTTCTGATATATAAGTCATTTTGACCTAAAAAATAAGGAGAGGACTTTTGGGACGAAACGCCGACGTCTCGAGACGGAACCTGGGCAGGAGCACTTTTTCCCTCCGGCGGAGCGATTCCTCCGGGGGAACTTCCCTCGCGGAGGGGGAAATCATCGTCATTATCATCAATAACAACTCTCCCATATTGGGGAGGGATATCTTCATCAACATCTTCAACAACATCAACTCCTCTCAAACACTAGTTCATCTCTTGTGTTCAATCTTTGTACCGGAACTATAGATTGGTGCCTGTAGGTGACTAGTAGTGTTGATTACATCTTATAGTTGATTACTATATGATTTATTTGGTGGAAGATTATATGTTCAGATCCATTATGCTATTTAATACCCCTATGATCTTGAGCATGATTATCATTTATGAGTAGTTACTTTGGTTCTTGAGGTCATGGGAGAAATCATGTTGCACGTAATCACGTGAACTTGATATGTGTTCGATATTTTGAAGATATGTATGTTGTGATTTCCTTAGTGGTGTCATGTGAACGTCGACTACATGACACTTCACCATATTTGGGCCTAAGGGAATGCATTGTGGAGTAAATAATGGGTTGCGAGAGTGACAGAAGTTTAAACCCTAGTTTATGCGTTATTCTATAAGGGACCGATTGGATCCAAAAGTTTAATGATATGGTTAGAATTTATTCTTAACACTTTTCTCGTAGTTGCGGATGCTTGCGAGGGGGTTAATCATAAGTAGGAGGTTTGTTCAAGGAAGAACAAAACTAAGCACCGGTCCACCCACATACCAAATTATCAAAGTAGCGAACACGAAGCCGACATGATGAAAGTGACTAGATGAAATTCCCGTGTACCCTCAAGAACACTTTGCTTATCATAAAAGACTATTTTGGCCTGTCCTTTGCCTCAAAAGGATTGGGCTACCTTGTCGCACTTTTGTTACTACTATCGTTACTTGCTCATTGCAAATTATCTTGCTATCAAACTACTCTGCTACTTACAATTTTAGCACTTGCAGACATTACCTTGCTGAAAACCACTTGTTATTTCCTTCTGCTCCTCGTTGGGTTTGACACTCTTACTTATCGAAAGGGCTACGATTGACCCCATATACTTGTGGGTCATCAAATCCCGACGACCGCTAGTGCACGCCACTGCGTTTTGAGGTCACCGACGTTTAAACGCCAGCGGCTGCAGACGTGGCTGGCCTAGGACCCACCCTGGATCGCTGATCAGTAGGTCCAGCGGGCCCTGTGGACCACGTTGATTGGTCAACATGCTGACTAGGCAGCACTGTGCCATTGACATGTAGGCCCCCGCGATTAATTGAACTTGATTTCAAACTTAATCTGCTAATTAGATTAGTTGCTGACATATGGGGTCCACGTGCTAATTAACCTACACTAATAGGGAAAAACTTATACACAGCATCTTAGCAATAGCGCTGGACAAAATAGGGCGCTACTGCTACTTAGTAGTAGTGTGTTTAAATAGACCGTGCTATACTGCTACTACTTTAGCAGTAGCGCGTTCTGCTAAAATGCGCTGCTGCTATATTTGTACTGGGCGCAGATGGCTAGCCCCACTTAGCAGTAGCGCGTATGCCTGACCAGCGCTACTGCTACGTCCAGTAGAAGTAGTGTGTATCTCTGAAACGCGCTACTACTTACTTACCTTACCCTGGAGCTGCCCCCTCCCTCCTCCTC
>NC_057813.1:743576055-743583059 GCF_018294505.1 Triticum aestivum
CGCATCTTCGTCGTCGATACCCGTCGTTCGCTAGGGTTTTAGTTGTATTAGTGATGTTATATGTATGATACTATTCGGGATGTACTAGTGATAACTTATAGGGTTTTTGTTTTTGCATAAATCAAGGAGCCCCTCCATCATCCCCGCCATTGTCCCCGTCACCGACCCCCTCCGACCTCGAGGTGAGACCAGCCAAATCTTCATGTCAATATGAGTCCTATAAGATATGATGTAGATAAAAACATGTATATCTTGTGTTGCTCAAATAGGATATGTCGTTGCCCAAGTGGCCGGTCATGTTCAGGTTACACCACCGAGTGGCCTATGTTTTGCCGGAGTGTTGATTAATTTCCGTTCCGGCAAATTTCAGGCGCTCGATATGTCCTGTTTTAGCAAAGGTCATGCCAGAATTTTCTGTGAATTTTGGCATGACTTGTGCTAGAATATGTAGGAAATATCGAGTGGCCTGGATTTTCTAGAAAGATAATTAAACGATATTTAGGGTTGACTTTAAGTCTGTCAAGGCCGAAGAATCCCGACTGTTATCGTGGGGGTCATTTCTCCTTCTTTTCCTTGTGCTAGACCTTTGTTATCCACTAGGGGAAGGAGGAGTAGTGACCATCACCGACGGTCGCAAATGTCAGAGAGGAATCAGTGAGGGAGAGTCTCCATCATATATGAGAGGATGAAGAATCAGGGCTATTGTCGTGGGGGTAGCTTCTCCTTCGTTCCCGTGTGCTAGACAATTTGGTGTAATGCACTCGGGAACGAAAGGAGGAGCTACCATTACCGACGGTCGAATATATACACCACGTGAGATGAGAGTTTTCAAGAAAAGACTCGACGGACCGATAGTCAACCCGTGATGAATAATAATGATCTAAATTAGTTTTTGTAGTACATATATTTAATTGTACAAGTTTAATCTTTGAATTATGAACAGATGAAATGTCGTCGGACGAAGAAGGTCCCGGGGAGTGCTCCTGGTGCAGCGACAACCGGGGTTTCTGCGATAGGCCTCACCTGGACGGAGGTCGGCGCTTCAGCATTAAGCTCGAGGAGGCCTTTGATTGTGATACAGTAAGCTACGATGCAAAGTGTTTTTTCGTAATTAAGCTCGACTTCTACTACTTCAACGTGTAATTTTCATCTTTTACAATTCGACTAGCTTATCCCATGTCATGCAAGACGCTATGTCTTGGAGAGGATGGGCTTTGAAGATCATGAGAGGAATGAAACAAAGAAAATTAACCTAAGGACCCATCATGGTATGGATTTTGAGGTAAATCTATACAATTCTTAGAGTGTATCCCATTTTGGTTGCCCGGGTTGGGAAGCACTTTGCAAGATGTATGATTTCAAGAGGGTATGTTTGTCACCATGGATCTTGGTGATCCTGACATCGACCAAGAAAATTTGGACATTTGGGTCCTTGATGATACGCTTCCAATTCTACCGCTATGTGAGTTCCTCAAACATAGTTATTGAGTAATTTATATTGTTTATTTCAAAATAGTTGACAACTTATTTCCATTGATAGCTTACTTTCATTCTTCAAAGAATGTGCGGAAGATGGTAGACAGAACCAACTACACCGATGGCTCTTAGTTAACTTATCAGGAGAAAAATCATCTGGTCACATATTGTACTGAAATTGAGAATTACAATGCCTTTTATCGAACTCCTCCAAATTATGGTCAATATGTGCCACTAGTGCACGTGTTGAACCACGATAACTTCCATGGAGCTATCCTGGTGAGATTTTTTTACTATTACGACATCCGTGCATCTTTTGCATACTTCTAAACTGAACTACATTGCTAACTATGAAGTTGTTACTATGTTTTTCAACAGAAAATCCCGATGGATTGTGTGCCTCATTTGATGTATCAGAATGGTCGCCTTGATGTTTTGAACATACAGTCAGGTCGTCCTATGAATCTCATCTGTCCATACCGGATTTCTAAAACCGGTGAACACATGATAATCAAAGAATGGAAAAAATGTATGGACAGTCGTAAGGAGGTTCTTGGAAGCAACATTGTGCGAAAGGCAAGAATTGGAGACAGGATAATCTTCATTCTCAATAATGGAGAGTCAGGGGCTATCTTTGTTTTATGTTATTTTGCCTAAGATAATATAGTAGGTCCTAAGAGAATGTAGTAGGTCCTATGAGGTACAATATGTTTATGAGAGTTGATGATGATGAGTAGTTGTGATTATGTCTAGTGACCAACTTGTATGTGATGTCTCATTGATGAAAACAATTATCATGAGGAGGTGTTATATGACAATGATGTATTATGATGATAAGTTGTTAATGATATAATGATGATGATGATGATATTTATTATATCATTGGGTGAAAGAATCGCGGATTAGTATCAAGTGGATGTCCATCCACTTGAAACTAGTCCACGGTTCTTTCTCCCAGTGATGTAATAACTCATTATGATGGAAAATCATTATCTAAACGGCTGCGATATGAAAACTTGTATAAAGGTGTATGAATAAAACATGAAATAAAAAATAAATACGGAATAATAGTAGTAGCGCGTGCTAGGTGAAGCAGTACTACTAATTACCAGTAGCGCTCATAGTAGAAAGCGCTGCTACTAAGTCGATATAGCAGTAGCGTGGCCCAACCCACACTATTGTTAACCTTTAGCTCTAGCGCCTTACTAGTAGCGTTGTTCCCCGCGCTACTGATAGGCTTTAAACACGCGCTACTGCTAGGGTTTTCCATAGTAGTACTAGTTAGTTAAAATTAACCCTCTATTAACCCCACTATCAATGACATGTAGGACACAGCTGTCCGGTTGGACCTGGACCAGCTGGGTTGACCACTAACATCATGCTGATGCAATAACTTCATTTTTTATTGAATAATTAATTCAAAAAATGTTTAAAACTTTGGAAATTAATATAAAATAGTCCGTAACTCGGAAGGAAATAATTTATACATGAAAATTGCTCAGAAAAATACAACAAATCCGATATGCATTCCATTCATCTGACACACCCCTCTAACACTGCAAACATGGATCCTTCCCCTCTCTTTCATCTGTCCAGAAAATGCCAAAGGTCGGGAAAACATCCCCAGATGTTTTCCATCTTCGTCTGTAATGTGTATTACTGCGATAGGTCACCTCTAGCACTGCATTTGGTCATGTCATGCATCATGATGCAACTGTTGCTTTAAATTTATTGTTTTCCCCCCTCTTATCTCCGGTAAACACCGATACTGACTATGCTGTCGGGTAAGACTACGCCCTTGACGTCCAGCCACTTGCAGCAGAGCTTCCAGGCAAGCAAACCCCCTTTGATCATTCCTATATCGCCCATTCTATTCTCTCTCATGCTTGCATTAGATTTTTCTACTATAAATGATTGCTCTTATTCTAATGCATAGCTTGACTTTGTAACCTGCTTTTGTACCTTACCTACTTATCCTACATGCTTAGTATAGGTTGGTTAGTAATCCATCAGTGACCCCACACCTTGTCCCAGTTGCCCCGGCTTCACCACCGATGAGTCGGTCAACGTGATCGACGTCTAGGGCCCGACACATCACCTCGCCACCTTTAGTTGTACGACTCTGCAAAGCTACTACCGAGTGTCGTGGGTGATACCTCGTAACGTACTCCTGATGATAACTCTGTAGTGTAGCTAATCGGTCGTGGTCTATTGAAAGTGATTCCTCCTTTACCACTCCCGATAATGAATCTATCGTGCAACACCTCAAGCATGAACCATCGAGGGTGAGTCCTCCAAGTTCACCGTGATGATTACATCAGGTGGATTCCATCGAGGGTGATTCCTCGGATTCTCCCTTGGTGTTTTGGACACACGATTACTTTGACTTTAGCACGGAACCATGTTAAAGACGGGTCGGCCCCGAGCGATACCCGCGAGAGTTACTGAAGTTGGGTTGACCTGGAGGGTACCCGCGAGATAATTATGAGGCACAGCCGGGTAGGCAGACCGCCCCAAAGAGGGCTGGGCCTGGCCCTTGCCATAAGTCCTTGAGATGGGGCGACAGGAGCACTGACCGTCATCGCGCGCTCCCAAGACACTAAAGCATTTGGATATGTAATCCGAGTAGGCCTCTGGCCTTTTCGCACTGACACCATGCGGGAATAAGCATGGGCACTCTGCGTCATATGTTTCTTCAGAAAGCTCGCAGACGTCACTGATGGAGCGGCACGCGCCTGGGTGATCCGCGTAAGCACCTTCTTTGTATAAAGAGGTAGCTAGGACTGATCTCGGCCGTCCTCGCAACATGCAGGAGTGCTACGGGCGATGGGCTCAAGACCCCCGCGCACTTAGGGTGTAGACCGGCGTGTTGGCCTCTCTGTTGAGTCTAGGTAGTGTATGATCTGATGGTTTTCCCGGCCGGAGTTAATCAAGCGTGTTGGGTAAGTTTGTGCACCCCTACAGGGAAGTATATCTATTCGAATAGTCCTGTCCATGCTAATGCACACTCGGAGTTGTATCCCGGTCTATACAAATAGAACTGGATACTGGAGATGAAATGGATATGTTGGCTGTGGGATTGCTTTCTCGTAGGGAGTTGAGAAAGGATCTCTTATAGTTACTAAATAAACTTGCTACTTATACTATGCTAATATGTACGCTTCTACTGTTGCAAGATGCTTCAAGATGTTAGTCTTCGATAGGCTAGGATTTCCCTCTATTCTGGCATTTCTGTAGTTCAGTCAAAAGATATAGCCTCATTCCTTTGATACTGATACATACTTAGTATAGTTCTGATGTAAGTCTTGCGAGTACTTTGATGAGTACTCACGGTTGCTTTGCTACTCATTTTCCCCCTGTACCGGATTGGTACGATAAGATGACGGATCCCAGGAGCAAGATGCCACTGCCGACAACTACTACTACCCCGATGGTGCCTACTACTACATGGAGACCGCAGACGACTAGGAGTAGTTAGGAGGCTGCCGGGCAGGAGGCCTTGCCTTTTCTATTGTTGTTGCTTTTGTGCTAGACTTCTTAAGGCAGACTTGTTTATCTTATGTATGTACTTAGATATTGTTGTTTTCATTGACTCGTTTGTATTCGAGGTTATGTATTCGAGCCCTTGAGGCCCCTGGCTTGTAATATAAAGCTTGTATGACTTTAATTTGTGTTTAGAGTTGTGTTGTGATATCTTTTCGTGAGTCCCTGATCTTGATCGTGTGCATTTGGGTGTATGATTAGTGCATGATCAAGCGGGAAAGTCACACACTACATGGGGCTTTCCTTTGCTTCTTCCACTTGAACGCCTCCTCGACAATGCTAATTCTGGACAAGTAGTCAAAGAGGTGTTATGAGCCCTCGAGATGCGCATGCAGTCACACCACTAGGGGGTATCAATGCTGATTTCGATGATTTTTGTTCACGTTGGTGGCAAACATCGACATGCATCACGAAAGCCAACAACCTCTAGAGGCTCGACAAGGATGTCGATAAGGAGGTGGATTAATTTTTCTAGAGAAGTTGATCTGTAGTATGGTGGATCAAAAACTACAAGCCATTTGTTATGGATATAATCCTACCAATACTGCAGTAGTGTGTATGTGGATACAACCGTATCTATCGATCAATACAGATGGTAGTATGTACAAGGGTTTATATAGGTTCAGGCCCTCCCCAATGGAGGTAATACCCTTCTTATGTAGTGTTCTTAGCTAGCTTTTGGCGTAAGGTAAAAATTGTGGATATCCAACCTTCAGCCCAGTGCTTCCCTCCCATTGGGAGGGGTAACATAAATTTAAATGCACATTATTTTCTCTCCTGTTACAACGCATAGGCATATGTGCCGGGAGGGGTTACATAATAGGCTGGTATAAATGCTATTCCTGGCCTCATGCATGGCCGACTGTTGCTAGTATTAATGTTATTCACGCCTTTTCCATTGTGGCACACGTCAGGTCGCGTTGTTGGTTCAGGTGCAGTGGTCTGGTTTCCACCTTCCTTGGCGACCTGGGAAGATGAAGAACCAGTCCATTCGTATTTCCCCCGTGCGTCAAAGTTAAAGGGAGGAGGAATGTGAAGGAAACAACCATGACACAAGACCAAGACCCAGGCAAAGAGAGACAACAAGCCCAACCCACGGATTCATGGCCCAGACTTGGTACCGCTGCTGCTACTTTAGTCTAGTGGGTGTAGTGCGTAGGGTTATCGTTCGACCACTTTGTAAAGTTCGCTGTTGGGCGAGATCCGTTCTTCCACGTCTTGGCTCTATCTCCCCGATCCCCTTTCTCGCTGAAGAACCCTTGCCACCAAATTGTATCCTAGATCTGGTGATTGTGATAGTTAATCCACTGCTAGTTGCCTAGGTTCGTATCAAGTGGGCTCCCCAGGCCTCTCACTTTGTTCGTTCTTCCTCTGTACCCTCGCTTGAATGAAGACA
Source organism: Triticum aestivum (assembly GCF_018294505.1). Lineage (NCBI taxonomy): Eukaryota > Viridiplantae > Streptophyta > Magnoliopsida > Poales > Poaceae > Triticum > Triticum aestivum. Next base: position 743,582,471 of record NC_057813.1, read on the forward strand.
CCCGATCAGCCCGACTTTCCCAAATGTCGGTCACCAGCCCTTTTCCTGTAGTACGGGTCCCCTTTCATTTTGCAATCAGATGCCCACATGTCAACCAGTTTGTAAGATCTGTTAAAAACAAACGTTGATGTAGCTTTACTCGAAAACCCGCACCCTGAACACCTCCATGAGAAAACAACCAACGGGCACGAAATTTGACTGAACCGAAATATATCTATCTATTCAATTTCTATTATCCATCTACTAGCACATATGCCTATGCGTTGCAACGGGAGAAAAAATAATGTGCATTTAAATTTAGTGAGAATTATATGTGAAACCATAACCTAATGTGCACACCGAGAAGGATATTTATGTTTTTGTTTTTGTCATGTGCGAAGTAATCAATCTGCTATTTTTTTGTTTGTTGATCGAGGGGATTTAATGTATGAAGTTTGAACATTCTGTTATCCATCTACTAGCACATATGCCTATGCATTGCAACGGGAGAAAAAATAATGTGCATTTAAATTTAGTGAGAATTATATGTGGAAACATAACCTAATGTGCACACCGAGAAGGATATTTATGTTTTTGTTTTCGTCGTGTG
>NC_057813.1:743583115-743583579 GCF_018294505.1 Triticum aestivum
ATGTTTGTTGATCGAGGGGATTTAATGTATGAAGTTTGAACATTTAGGTCCTAGGTTTTATTAATTCTACTCCATTTAAGGCGTGATGTTCCATAATATGGGAGTGAGTTGGGTCTTCTCTTTTGCAAGCATGTAGCCCACATAGTCAGGTCTTCTCTTCTCTTTTCCTCGGGTACTCATGTACTGGAGAAATTCGGGGTCCTTTTGTAGCTAGTTCACCTAGCAATCTATTCATCTAGCTCACGTACACAAGCCAATCTATCCATTCTACGTCCAACTTAATCCATCCAACCTTCATCCAACTTACCACATGTAGTTTCACATATGTTTATAAATGCGTACAACTGTATGTAAAGGAGCAATGTGGGACTATTTAAATATTTTGCCTTATTTCCCAAGTAGATGGGCCGGCTAAGTTGTGTGGCATGTGAAATGCCCAGGCTTGACCACGATAGAAACCGAAA
>NC_057813.1:743583676-743584357 GCF_018294505.1 Triticum aestivum
CTCAAAGACACGGCCACATGCTGGCTAACCAATGGCCAGCGACAATATTTAAGAACATGTTGCAGTATCACATTCAAAACATGAACAATATTTGAAATCCTGAACAGTTTCCAAAAAGGAGAACCGTATTTTAGAAATTTCCATTCATTTCTGGAGAAAATAATAAATTTAAAATAGGAACATTTTTAAATTGATGAACAGTTTTTGAAATCATTTTCTAAACTTGTAAACAATTTTTGAAAATAGGAACATGCTTTGAACATTCAGAACAAATTTTGAAAAAAAAATTAAGCGTGAATATTATTTTACATTCGTCAAAACTTCACAGAAACAAGAGTATTATTCAAATTTTGAAAAATATAACTAAAATGCATTTTTTAAGGAAAATCTCAAAAAATTAAAAAAACATTTTGGAAATTAGAAACAATACTTTGAAAAAATAGGAATATTTTTAGAATTTGGAACAAATTTTGCAAAGAGAACAAAATTGATAGTTCCGAATATTTTCCAAAACAGGAACAAAACTTTGGAATTCTCCATTTTCGAAAATGTGGAAAAATTGAAATTTTGAACTTTTTTGAATATTCTGAATTTAAGAAAAAAGGAAAAAAGAACAATAAACTTGGAAGGGAAAAAATAAAAACAGTTAGAAACAATAGAAGTAGAACACAGGAAAAAAAA
>NC_057813.1:743584415-743589932 GCF_018294505.1 Triticum aestivum
AAAAAAAACGGCCGGCCAAGCCTTGCGGACCCTCTGCGAAGCTCCGAATGTTTGCCTCAACATGCAGCAAATAGGGTGTCCCCGACTGCGTGGGCAGGTAGATACGTGGGCTGCCTTCGCTGGGCCATATCGTGTGCGGCCCACTTACGAAATTCTGGACAAACTGTTTTTTTTTTACAGCAGACGGAGTCATTGACGCACAAAAATTTAGTCTCCCGCATAGAAAAAACAATTGGCAGTGAAAGAATAAAAAAATGAGAGAAACACACCTTGCTTTATTAGTAGGTATAGATTACATTCGTCAATATTTCACTAAAAAAATATTATTCAAAAATTTAAAACCTCATTAAAATGCATTTTTTCAATCTCAAACAATTTTGAGAAACATAAATAATATTTTTCAAAAAAATCAATATTTTGAACAAAATGGAAATTTTGTGAATTTAGAACATATTTGGAACAAGAAAAACTAAGAGTTACGAACATTTTTGAAAAATGGGGGAAAACCGGAATTCTGAATTTTTGAAAATGTGAAAGATTTTGAAATTCTGAATATTTTTTTGAATATTTTGAATTATGGAAAAACGAAAAAGAAATATGAAATTGGAACAGAAAAAGGAAAAAAATAGAAACAGAACACAGAAAAAAAAACTGGTCGGCCCAGCCTTGCGTGCCCTCTGCGAAGCTCCGACTATTTGCCCCACCCCGGCTATGTGGGTAGAAAAATAAGTGGATTGGCTTCGCTGGGCTACAGTGCGCGCGGGTCACTCACAAAAGCCCGGAGAAACTGTTTTTTATAGCAGACGGATGCACAAAAATTTAGTACTGCCTCTGATAAAAAAATATTTTTGAGGGTAAATGGATGAAAAAATCAGAAAAACACACCTTGCTTTATTAATACTAGTACATATACCCATGCATTGTTCCACCAGTACCGGCACACCATGGAGATCCCTTGAGTACAGCTGCGCACAAAGACTCCGGGTGTTGGAGCAGCCGCCAGCTTTGCTTCGCAAGCATTGCCTGGTTGAAAATATGGAGATCCCTGAACCCCAGCCCCCCCTGCTGCTTCGTCTTCATGAGTTTCTCCCATCCAAGCCAGTGGCATTTGTGCGTCCCATCCTGCTGGTTCCACCAGTACCGGCACACCATGGCACTAATCTCCTCACACAAACTCTTAGTTAAATCAAAACAGGACATGGCATAGGTTGGGATGGCCTGGGCGACGGCCTTAATGAGAGTTTCCTTTCCCACCTTTGACAGAAGTTTCTCCAACCAGCCCTGTATTCTTTTCCATATCATCTCCTTTATATACTCAAACTCTTTTGACTTTGCAGCCCCGAGATGCACAGGCAAGCCAAGGTATCGTTCATTCTTTGATTCTCTTTGGAGACCCAAGACCTGAAGAACTCGTCGTTTATTTTGGGCGTTAGTGTTCTTGCTGAAGAAAGCCGACGACTTGTCCCTATTGATCTTTTGCCCCGACTATGCTTCGTACAAATCAAGCATCTCCTGCAGTCGGGCAGCACTAGCCTCGGTCGCTTTCATAACAATGAGCGAGTCATCCGCAAAAAACAAGTGGTTGATGCTAGGGGCCCCGGGGCAGATCTTGACTCCCTCAATCGCACCATCCTGTTTTGCTTGCTGTAACAAAACCGAGAACGCCTCGGCACATATGATAAACAGATACGGCGACAAAGGATCTCCTTGACGGAGACCTCGCTGCGGGAGGAAAGCTTCCATTAGTTTGCCATTAACTCTCACACGATAGGACACTGATCTCACGCATTGCATCACAAGCTCAACCCAGGTGGGAGTAAAGCCCATAGTTAGCATCATTCGTTCCAAAAATGCCCACTCCACCCGGTCATACGCCTTACTCATATCGAGCTTCACTGCCACCAGTCCTTGTCGTCCCCCCTTCTTCTTATGCATCAGGTGGGTGATCTCATAAGCTAGCAGAACATTATCCGTGATTAGCCTCCCCGGGACAAAAGCTGATTGGGATGGGGATATTAAGTCCGGAAGGATCACCTTCACCCGGTTGGATAGAACCTTCGAGATAAGCTTAAACAGGACATCGCAAAGGCTGATGGGGCGATATTGTGTGAGAGACTCCGGGGTCTTGACTTTCGGTATGAGCACAATTGTGGTTTCATTCCACCCTGGTGGCATCACTCCTCCGTTCAACACCTCCAAAACCTCCTTTTGTACCCTGCCACCCACCCTGTACCAGAACTTCTTATAAAAGAGCGCCGGCATGCCGTCCGGTCCCGGGGCTTTCAGGTCCCCCATAGACTCTAGAGCTACCTTGATTTCCTCCCCGACGAACAGTTTGGACAGCATCTCATTCATATCAGTGGTGACCGACGCCAGAACATGACGGAAGATATCGTCATTTAGGTGCCCTGCAGAGGATATGAACAAACTTTTGTAGTAGTCAGTAATAAAAGGCCCTAACTCTTCCTTCCTCTCCACTACACTTCCATCCTCCTTCTTCAACCTTCCAATCGTATTAATCCTCCTCCTTTCTGAAGCATGGGCATGAAAAAACTTCGAGTTGCGATCACCGAACTTAAGCCAATTTACATGTGCTCTTTGCTGCCAGTACAGGTTATATTGATCTTCCAAGCGGCCAAGCCTGTACCGGAGCATATGTTCCTTAGAGATCTGTTGCTGATTTAGGATCCCTCTTCTGCATCTCTCCAGCTCCCTCTTCACTGATTTGATCCTATGCTTCAGTTCTCCCAGCACCTCCCTGTCCCATTTCAGCAGACTCGCCCCCACTCGTTTTAGAGCCTCTCCCACCGTACCACCCTCCATATCAATCACCGTATTCCATGCTGCTTCCACTACCTCCGCACAGCCTTCCTCTTGCAGCCACCTCGCTTCAAACCGGAAGCACTTGGGCCCTTCGCCATCTACTTGAATGGGAGATTGAGCGTTCAATTCTGCAATAATGGGTCGGTGGTCCGAATGCCGTGGATCCCCATTCATGATTTTATGCATAGGGAACATGCATCTCCAACCTGAAGTTGCTACTGCCCTGTCCAACCTCTCCCGAGTGTACCCCTCCGCCACCGTCCAATTATTTCTCCACGTGAACGGATCATCGACGAAATCCAAGTCCTCTAGTTCACAGTGCTCCAAAGTTTGCCGAAACACCTCCATGCACCCCGGGGCCCGAGTCGGCCCTCCTTCCTTCTCCCCCGCAAACAAGACTTCATTGAAGTCACCCATACAGAGCCATGGCAAGCTGCTTTGGCCATGCAGGGTCCTTAGCAGCCTCCATGTCTTCTCCTTCTCGCCCTGTCTCGACTCCCCATACACCCCCGTAAGCCTCCACTTCGTGCCATCCTCCTGCTCCACCTCCGCATCAATGTGATATCGCCCCTTCCATCTCAGATTAACCTCCACCCCTCTCCTCCAGAAGAGAGCAAGCCCTCCACTACGACCAACGCAGTCAACTCCCACCATGTTCACCAGATTCAGACGCCATCGCAAGAAATCCACCTCCCTCTCTGTCATTTTAGTCTCCGAGAGGAAGAGGATGTCGGGAGCTTCCGCCTTCTGCAGCTCCAGAAGGCTACGAACTGCACGTGGGTTCCCAAGCCCACGGCAGTTCCAAGCTATAACTTTCATTGCGGCCTGCAGGGCTGTTCCGACAGCCCCGCTTCAGGAGTGGTGGGAGAGCTCTCCCCAGTCTTTTGCTTCTTAGCGTCATTGGTCACGTCCACATCACCCTCACCCTCCTCACCCCCGCGCTTTGTGCTGAGAATCACACCCAAAGGGGTGCTGTCAGCCAAATCCTTCCTCCTCTCCTTCCTTCTGAACCTGGAGCCTTCCTTCTTATTGGCCCCATTCCCCTTGCCTCCGGTCAGATCGCCTCCCTCACACACCGATTCTTCCATGACATCCTGCCCTCCCAAAGCAGCGCTTCCCTTTCCCTTCTCTAGATCTTTGGAATGCAGCCTTGAGTGTTGTTGACTGAGATGGAGTTTTTTTTACCACCTTGGACCTTGTTGACTGGGTATTGATGACAAGGTGGACCCTGAATAGGATTATTGTCTCCTCCCAACAAAATATATTAGTCAAATTTAAATCCTCGAGACTATATCCACATCATAAACATAACAAATTAATAATGCAAACAAGTAAATTGAGAAAGAAAGATATGGATAACCGAAAAATACATTGATCAACGTTTAACCGGTATAATATTAAAATTTGTAAATTCTTTTTGTGCATCCACCTTGCCCAGGATTTTTGTGTGTTCTTCTAGCCAAAAGATCATCTAAACGAAGTTAGCACATAAGCACTTGGATAAATATTTGTAAATTTTATGGGTTCCACGAATGATTTTTTTCATCTATAGTTATATTCAAAAAATATGTGATTACCCAAAAAAGAGTTAATTACACTATGATACATAAACTTGCATTCCGCGTACAAATGCATACGTAAACTTGAAAAATGACACGGACCGACCCTATAACTTGCGTTTCGGGTACGTTTCAGTACATTTCCGTTAACTCCCCGTTATACACGACTCATCAGCTGGCCCACGCTCCTACCTACGTGTGGGTCTCACATGTCAGTTGCAAGTAAAGAAATAAAAACATAATAAAAATAATGTGTCAAGCCAGATTCTAACCAAGAGCGTCACTCTTTGTAAATTTATATATTGCAAGTAGGATGCCTTAGCGCTTAAGCGATCCACAGCTGCCATGGATCAAAAGTCGTCGCTTCAGTCGAGATGCAGGTGTGCGATATACTACTATACTCCCTCCGTTTCTTTTTTCTTTGCATATAACATTTGCTTGAAATCAAACTAAGCAATATCAACATTCACAATACTAATACCAACATCTACAATACTAAAATTATACAGTATGAAAATTAATTTCATAATGCATCTGATAATATTGATTTTGTATTGCGAATGTTGATATTTTTTAACATAAACTTAGTCAAACTTTACAAAATTTAATGTTGACCAAATTTTATATGCAGACTAAAAAGAAACGGAGGGAGAACAACAGTATACCATACACGTACGGAGCAGCGTGATAAGCTATAGCTTACCCTCCTCGGTTGGCCCATGTTCTTTGATAAGTGCACACATATTTTTCTCCTCCCAGAGCGTTTTTCCAATTTCTTGATGCTAGAGTGAATGTATATGAGCCTGTTTGTTTGACAAAAAAGAATAGGCATTTTCCTATTTCTAGAGAGCCTGGACCTGGGCGTCCGGACGTGTACTAGTAGCATCTTTGAATTGCTCGCGTCTCTTGGCGTCTCCGGACCGGCGCTTTATTGCCCCTGGTTTTTCTGGTTGTTGTATTGTTTGCACGGGAACTCATGCACGGGTCTCCTGCCATCGTGAGGCCTCCTAGTCGACTGCCAAAGCAATTTTCGTGCAAAAACAAGCAACTACTACGTAGAGTACCGATGACAGCTTCTTAATAAGAAATAAAGTTATTACAGATCACAGTACAGGAAGCTTGGAAGACGGATGTA
>NC_057813.1:743667232-743670811 GCF_018294505.1 Triticum aestivum
ATTCTTGTTGCTAAAGTTTTCCATGTGCTTCATAAATAAAAGCTCTATATAAATGGTTTGCACCAAGAAGCTTGTTTTGTTGGTAAATATTATATCTTCTCATGCCTCCAAATAAGGTGAAGCTAAATTTTTCAGGATTCAGTGTTGGACAAACCCCATTCAAGTGTCTAATTCTTCTTGGGTTAGCCGGCATTTATCCTTTGTTATTAAGTGATTTTAGTGCCATCATCTCACCACTTATTAATGGCCTCACTAAAAATAATGTGTCATTCATGTGTATTAAATCCCAAGATCATATTTTCTAACAATTAAGGAAACACTTAACCAAAGCACCGCTTACTTGCCTTACGAGATTTAACTGAAAAACTTGAGATTGACTGTGTGGTGCTAATGTAATCGGTTTATGTGGTGGTTTAATGCAAAAGGTAGGCCGATAGCATACATAGTGAAGCATTCCATTGCTCAACTGAATCACTCCATCTATGATATATAATGGTGTCCTTGTGCATGTGCTCGAATTTTGACAATATTTTCTTTGGACAGAATAATTTCTTACTCTTTCAAATCATGAGTGGTTAAAGTATACTAGAAGGGTAACGCGCGCCTTGCCGCGCATATTGGAATGAGTGTGATATAAACTGCACACGTTGTTGTGATAAGATGTTTCTTAGAGAGTCTGTTTGTATCAAATTACAATTTAAATAGTGTCAATATACATCCTCTTATCTTAATATACATGAAAAAAACATTGTTTTATCTCAAATGATAACTATTTCTTTCAAGTAATCATTGCTTTAAGTATGAGGAAAAGAATGAGTCTCTGGATTCAGTCACAAAAAGATTATCGATAGAGTTATCAAGAAAATGATACTAACAAAATTGGCAAATATGTTATGTATCTTAAATGGATGTGATTAGAAATGCAATTCAGATGAACAGAGGCACAAAAGCCAAACATTAAACGAAAAAGTAACTTAATTGCTAAGCAAGTTTATTTAGAACAGAGTACATGTAGGTAGTAGGTGTGTCCACGTAAAAGATTACAATTCACATAGGAAGAGAACCAAATTGGCAGTAGCTCTAGTGCCACAACCAATATTTAGTCGACCCAAACTTATGTGTATTTTGTCTTGAAAGCATTCCCTGTTGTATCAATTAAAAAGTTGGGCAGTTGATTCCTAAAATTATAGCAACTGTCTAGATGAATAACTAAGTAGGGTAGTGAAGTAACATACACAAAACTTTACTGAACTAGCCAAGAAAAAAAAGTGGAACTTAAAATCACAAAACATCACATTTGCTTCAATCGTACATTGGAAATTCAAATTGGAGACCATATTTTTTGCCGGTTTAAAGATACATGGAAAGAGTTGGTGAGTCTGCGGTTACTCAATCGACCATGTGTCGAGTATCAAATCCTGCTAAGCATGGCTAAGATAAGAATCACTGGCAAGTTGATGCTTGGGAATTTAGGTTCCTCTTATCTACAATAGAAGATGTATTACCACCAGGTCCTTAAAATATAGCAAATAACTTTGTAACTTTAATTTTGAATAAACATACCTTTTATGCAATTCTTACCTAGAAAAAAATATTGGTGTCTTATGGTATGTTCTTTTTATTTAACTTAAAGATATCTTCAAAATGTTGGATTCTCCAGGATCAACACAACAAAAGCTTGAGCCAGAGGAAATAGGAGAAGATGATCATATCTTGATCTGATGGAGATGATCATACCTTGATCTGATGGTGGAGCCATTTTCTCTTATGAGTCCTTCACCACCTGAAGCTTGATCAGCTACTTGTGTTTTGTCTTTCCTAGTGCTCCAATGCACGGCTTGACCAGCAGCGTTTTTCTTGAGTGCTACTGTAGCAATTTATTGTAGTAGAGATTTATTTAAAATTAGCTTAGTTTAGGTTACACATCATTATATCCAACAGAAACACCATCCTAAGAGATCTACACGAAAAAATAACACATTTGCAAAATATCACAAAAAATACAACTTCGCAGTGCATTTTAAGACGAGAACTCACTATAGAGCCTCGGCATGTGAATTTACAACACAAACTCTAATTTTTAACCTAATGTTACTTATGTTCTGGACCTTCAGCTCACCTTATCATGTCCGGGATGGTTGCAACTAATTCAACCAAACTCGGCCGAAGGGGGCAAAGTGGATTCACAAAATGTCCCCAAAATGTCCGTCGAAATCCCTAAACACGTCGTTGACACATGACCGAAATCACCGAAGGTAGGTGAATATACACCCACATAGAGAGGGAAGAGCGGGAGGAGCACTCACGAGGGGCGGCATTTTAATGGAGACGAGGAACCGAGGAGATGCCAAAGCCCTTGCAATCTGGAGGCCGGTAGGGACGTCGGAGACCACCAATAGCCACGATGCATAGGCGAATAGACATTCACCAACAAGAGCGATGCCCCACCTGTTTTTTGGTTGCCGTACAACTATTTAAAGCTCTTTTCTTATTTGTAGTTTACTGTTTGCCTAGACATCTAGATCCTTGCCGTTTTCAAAGCCAAAAGGAAATTGGACAAGCTCAAACTAAATTACAAATGTGACATACTAAAAAAACCACAAAAGGGAAGAAGTTACGGTCATATGAGATGCAATAGAGAAAAAGTTAACACAAAATCAGCCAACAGAGTCCGAAAAAGAAGTTACGGTCATCAAAAAGTAGTTTAAGCATGAACCAGGTATATGGAAGTATGCAAAGATGTTGCATTGCCATGATGTGCTAAAGAACCACGAGTGCAAATGCAACAAACAACCGCACATGAATTCAATTATAGCAAGAAAGAACAAACATTTATTACCAATTATAAACGAATAACATGAAGCAAGCACGAGGCATATGCACAAAAATAACCATGCCTAGAGCTTGCTTTTCCATGTTTGGTTTACAATTGTTAGTGCAGTCATGTCGGCCTAACCATCCTAGATATAAGCTTACAATAAAAAAAAGGACTTGGTTATGTAGTAATCAGCAGCAGCACCAACAGCACATGGAAAATTATGGCTGCCAGGCAGTTTGGTCTTGATAATTTGATGCACATGATGGCTAGCTCAAAATTCATCCTCTGCATCCTCAACATCAAAAATATAAATCTTGTGTACATGGCCCAAATATAAAACACCTTTAAATCCCGGCAGAACACCCTTCTACATAGTTAATAAGCAACTACTTTCAGTGTAAAATTGCTTTAACCCTTACGAAATTTTGTAATTTCTGTGAATGTAACTAAGATTCAATTCTAGAGGAGTGAATTGCATAAAACCACCACATTGACGCCTAGGTTTGCAGAAAACACCGGTTTACAAATTTGAGAGAAAAACAACTGATTGGTGCCTTAGGTCATTTTGATGAGGATTATGACATGTGGGTCCTGCATTTGATGATGTGGCATAACAGTTGGTCTAGAACATGTTAGACAAGGTTTGATATAAATTTACTAAATAGTCCCTAGTATTTTGTGTAGGAACCCTTCAAGCAGAAGACAAAAAGAAATCAAGACCCCGCTCCCAGCTCGACCCTGCTCTACCGCACACTCGACGG
>NC_057813.1:743671837-743673578 GCF_018294505.1 Triticum aestivum
AAAGTTTGATAAGGGACTGGATAGCTCAAGAGTGGGATTTGCTCCTTCGATGATTGAGAGATATTCTAAGGCCCCTCTCTGTGCCATAACATCCATCATTCTCTGGCAAGACACAGGTGCCTACATCACGGGGATGCCGAAACACTTCGACGAGAAAGAAGAACAAAATCGGCAATGAGGGTAATGGTATAGTGAGCATGTGTATGACTCAGGAGGATACTGATGCATCATGGGTTTTCTAAAGTATTGCAAAACAAAGGGAACATCACATGATAACCAAAGGTTCACTAGAATACCAATTTTGTAATCATACGGATCAATATGGACGTCCACGTTTCCATTATCGGTCATTGAACGAAGAGGTTTTGTTGATGTCTATGATTTTCTGAGTGTTAGGAGGATGAGAGTATCGAGGATTTATTTGTAGAATTGTTTCATTTATATTCAAAATAGTTTTGAGAGGAACTGGAAGCGTTTAGGTATCACTGGAAGGGTTTTAGAGTTTATCGGCAATGTGGGTATTATCGATAAACAATATATAGGTGAATGTTTCCGGTGATGTTAAATTAATATAAAAGGCTCTATTAATTATTTGGATGCTTTTATGTTTAATTTAACTAGCGGGGTGACCTGTGCAATTGCGTGGCTAAATTTTATGAATATAGCTATGCATGTATTTTGCTGTTCGAATGTTAGCATTGCTAACTACCATATATTGTTTTTTTAATAAATAATCACCTTTAACAAAAAAATGCATTGCCTTTACTTCAAAAATCATGCATTCTTTTGTTCGCTGATAACCAACAGGAAGAAAGTCACATTATACGAAGTCTTCTTAGTCAACGCTTTTTTGTTGCATTTTCCATATAAGCAATTCAAAATCAAAGAAGGAACAATTCAATATGATTATTCTTTTAAAATATCATAATTTTTTGACATTTTTAAACTTCAACATTGATTGCTCATATATGAACCATTTGTTGACTTCCTAATTTGTCAGAGTTCTGCGGATACATCTTACTTCTTACTTCATTTTTTATAACAGCGAGTTGTATGTTATTCCAAAGGTTATCTAGATTTCATGCAAACACGAACCTGCAATAATCTTCCGCTTATTAGTAAAAACAAATTCTAGGCAAACCATCCCATTTACACATGTTGACTTAGATTTAAAGTTATCTCGAGTACACAACTCTGAGCATCATTCTTCACGTGAATGAATATGCATCCATGAATTACAATTATACCACTATAGTAAAGATCCATGACAGATATAATATATCACTTCTACTTGGTCAAACTGTATACATATAAGCCGAAAGTAAGACAAAATGATAGCAACCATCTTTTTCGATCAAATCTTTTATTTTTTGATATATACATTCAAGGCTGAAAGTAAGACAAATTGATAGCAACCATGTTTTTCGATCAAATCTGTTATTTTTTTGTGGGTAAAATCTTCGTTAAAAAGCGTCACATATCTAAACGTTCCTAAAAGTACATATTTTAAGATCTTCTACAAATTTCAGAAGGTTATCCGGGCATATTCTTTGCCAGTTCTTTATATATGCAAAATTCATCGGTCGTTTCTTAAGTTGCACTGACACACTAATTGCATGGATGTTTGTTGAATAGGCTACTGACATCAGCAATGATATCATTCTACTTAGAAGTTTTATTCATAATTTGCAAAATTGGGGCAGCATTTATTATATGTGAACATTATATAATTTTAAAAAAT
>NC_057813.1:743675806-743682738 GCF_018294505.1 Triticum aestivum
GTGCACCGCCTCTGGGTCGTACTCGTACGGCACCAGAGTTACCTGCACGTGGATGTGAGATGTATGTGAGCAAGGGATGGACACAAAGATCCAAGTAATTACAGGTCACTCAAGCGTGGTGGTGGTGGTGGAACTCACGGGCTCAGACTGCCCGGACGAGTGCTTGACGGCGAACCCGGTGGCCTTGTTGACGAGCGCGAACGCCGGGAACCCGTCCTCGTCCTCCGTAGAGCTGAACCTCGTGTCCTTGTACCAGTGCTGCACCCGCCCACATCATGCATTCATAGAGCAGCGTCAGACCCGTGAAACACTAGAAATGTCTCGATGGAGCTCTACAATCTAATGAAAGGACACTGATTAAGGAGAAGTGGTTGCCTTACCTGCTGCTGGTCGCGGGGGTTTGTTGGCGCCATGACGACCGCGATGCCGCCGTCGTCATCCCAGCGGACGGTGATGCAGTAGTCCTCATCGGTGCGGCACAGGATCTTGAACGTTTTTTGCCCCTGACTGGACATGGTTCTCGACCCTAGGTATAGCTAGGCCTTCCAGATGCCCACGGAGCAACGACCAAATAGTGGGGAAGAAGGGTCTGATGGAGTGATCTGTGTGTGGATTGATCGATGGAGTGGCTCGGGTTTTATAGAACTAGAAGTCAATATGGAGAGGGAGACACGGATGCTCTTTTTTTTAGAACACGAGGATTAACCCGGCCTCTGCATTTGGGCGATACATGCAGTCATTTTATTAATTATTAACAAAGATTTTACAAAGTAGTACGTAGTTTGAAGCAACCATCTTAGCAATTATTATCCACTTGATGGAGTACCGATAGTCCGAGCTTAATACCAAACAGACATCGCACCAAAGCCTAACATTTAAAGCCGGAGGCCCCAACCAAGCCACATACTGGGTTTGTTGTACAAACCGGTAGCACTCTCATGTGTCATCGCCGCCGTCTTCCACCAAACCATCTTCATAGAAGAAACTAACACGCCGACCTTAACAGGCCTCTCTGCCATCGACGCAACCATGACGCCAGGCAGCCGCCTCCTCCTGGGGGAGTCTATCTCCGCACATCAGACGTCGAGTCTCCACTACGCCACGCCATCGAGATCTGTTGCTATCAATGTGTAAGATGAAGCACCGCTCCATAAAAAAGCCGTCCACTGGTCCCTCAAGCCCGTGCACACCTCCAAGAATGATGCCGACAAGGGGGAAACTATATCAGAGCGTCGCCGTCATCCAATCTATTGATCTAGGGTTTCCCCGGAGGTAGCAGATAGAAGTCTGGAGTTTCTCCATGGTGATGCCTTCAAGAAGGTAACGACACAAAAGAGTGCCGCCATATGTAGCCGGTCTTGGCAACAAACCGAGAACGAGGTTTTCACCCGGATCAGCTCGACGAACCTCCATTAGGCATCATGTGCAGGGGTCGCTATCGATCTCAGCCGTTGTGCAGCGAGCAGGCCGTAACTGCCAGATCAGATCTGTTCGGAGGCCAGACCACTCATGGCACCAACCCGTCAACCAGGGCCTCTATGCCGCTGCCACCCATCCTAGGTTAGATGACTCGCCGCGCAGATCCGGTCGCCGCCCTCGAATGCCGCCAATGCCGTAGGTCGGCTGCCACGCCCGCAGCCATCGCCGCCTGAGGCAGAGCCGGCCGATGCGCCGCTACAGGTCAAGGCAGGGATGCCCGCCGCGCGGCCAAGGCCAGATCAACTGCACCTCCTCATGACGCGGGGCTCCGGACCATCCCGATGGTGCGGGAGAGACGGAGGCCCCCGCCACCACCGTCGGCCCCCGGGCTATAGGCCGGCGGCGTCCTTCGACGGTGGCGGAGGGAGGGAGGGAAGGAAGGAGAACCCCCGGTGGCTAGGGCTTAGTCCCGCCCGAATCGCACGAGCGGGGGTGGCGTGGGGGGTGTTCTGGTCTATGATGAGGTAGTTCCACCAGACACAGATGCTCATACATAGGCACATACACTTGTCCTTGTGAATACACACACACACCCTATCTCATTAGCATCTTCGAGAGACTGGGCTGGCACATCGTCTTGAGATTAGAAAAGTCACCACCAAGGCCATCGTAGTCGACAGGAACATCTCCTCCCATTGATCGCACGTCGTCCAAAGACCTAAAATAAATTTAGAAAAAAAAGAGCACCAGTATGATACTCTCATTGTGACCAACCTTAGAGGAGGTGTTATTAAAAAGCTTAGCAACTAAGCTTGCTTAATTTAAGCAGTTGGCAATTAAACTTCTTCATGTATTAGTTGATAGTACCATTTTGTATAGCTCCATATGTCAGGCATCTTTTTTCCGTGCGTCACCAAAATGCTCTCTCTCTCTCTTTTATTACTTTGCCACATCAACATTTTATGTATGTACTCCCTCCATCCATATATAGGCCCTAATATGATTTTCGAGTTGCGATTGACCAATGACAAGATTGACAATGCATGAAATGTATGATATAAATTATATCATTAGAAACTCCTTTGTGTAACACGCATGTATTACTGCTCCAATCCATGATCGAACGGAACCTCAAAAAATATACTAAACCATATATATACGGATGAAGGGAGCAGCATTTTTAACACCAACGCCATCAAGCATTGGGATGGGCCTAACGAGACCTGACGCGTGAATGAATGAAAGTACTGCTCCCTCGCGGTATGCACCTCACGAGGGAAGCAGGTAATTAACCAATTAATCCCTCTTCATCGAGCGCAGAGATTTGTCTTTTCTTCCTGGAATGCCCATAGCCTTAGCGACTAAGGCAACAAAATGTGGAACTAGATCTGCGTACCAAGGGTACGTGCACCCAACTTTTTAAATTCTTTGTTTTTGAATAGTGTCGGTCCAATCTTGGCTCAAGCATTGATGGCCTACACATGTACGCACACCGTCGGAATGACCATCGGGGTCACTCACATGTATGCACGCCACGAACTCCAGCCATCAATACTCCACCGAATATTAATCTCCTGCATGTCTACTTAGGAGGGACGAAGGTGGAGTAAATATCACAAAATCATCATAACTGGCGTTAGGGTTTAAAACAACTAGTACCACACAAAATTGATTTTGGCACAAAATCTATAGTATTGTGCTAATATTCGTCAGAAACGCTGGTCACTTGCTTGGTTAAAATTGAGCACGATCTAACATGGCACATATGTCAACTTCATTTTCTATATAGAAATGATAAGATTTTAAACGGTAAAAGTATTTTTCTTATGCAGGTTATCTATAGATATACCAGAATGTTTTCTTTATGGTCCTCTCTACAACGAGCGAAGAATTGTGGCATGTTTACTGATGTGTGTGCATGATTAGAGTCCATGGTGAGGGATACTTTTACCCAACATGGGTGACAATGTGATCTTAGGATTGGGCCACCTACGGTTTATCTGTTATACAGAACATAGTTTCTTTTTATTTCGTCTTCTTATTTTTTTGGCTTGGTGCGAGCACTTTGTTGGCTTTGTGCATCTTAATTATGCAGAGGCCGGCTATAATGCTTAAAATAATAAAGCGTCCCTTTTCAAAAATGTCTCCCGCAATAATTTCTCAATCTCACTCTCCAACCCCCTCCCCTCCTGTCGGACAATCATGTGCATGCCCCACCCATGCCAAACAACGGCCACTACAGGCAGGCACTGCCCAACTCAAGCTCACCATACATGTATTCCTCATGGTCTCCAACACTTGATCTCCTAGTAGTCCCATCATGTAACGCCTGATAATTAAGCTACAGTGATCCACTACTAATGATGTCAATGTCATCACAATTACTGTTGTTAAACCTCACCTTGATTCAAACAGAATTCAAATTCAAATCTGAATTAAAGTCAAAAAATTAAAGTTCTCAAACATCAAAACAAAAATGTTCAAGTGTTGCAAATAATACGACGTGGTTTACGACCACCCTAGCCCATGCCACCGCCACCAATCGACGTGGCGTCGAACGCACGTCCGAAAGCCACTAGCCGTGCTTGAAATGCCCCCCTTAAGGCGAATCCCGACGACCTCTAGTGTGTGCCGCTGCGTTTTGAGGTCGTCGACATTTAAACGCCGGTCGTCGCAGACGTGGTTGGCCTGGGACCCACCCTGGATCGCTGACCAGTAGGTCTAGCGGGCCCAGTTGACCACGTTGACTGGTCAACATGCTGACTGGGCACTGTGCCACTAACATGTGGGCCCCTGCAATTAATTAAACTATTTTGATTTCAAACTTAATCTGTTAATTAGATTAGTCACTGACATATGGGGTCCACCTACCAATTAACCTAATTAGTTAAAATTAACCCTCTATTAGCCCCACTGTCAATGACATGTAGGACCCAGCTATTTGGTTTGACCTGGACCAGCTGGGTTGACCATTGATGTCATGCTGATGCAATAACTTCATTTTTGATTTAATAATAAATTCAAAAAAATATTTAAAACTTTGTAAATTAATATAAAATAATTCGTAACTCGGAATAAAATAATTTATACATGAAAATTGCTCAGAAAAATACAACGAATCCGAATATGCAATCTGTTCATCTGCCACACCCCTCTAACACTGCAAACACTGATCCTTCCCCTCTCTTTCATCTGTCCAGAAAACATGGCTCAACCGAGCACGGCATCATGCTCAGCACGCTCTCAGCAGCCCAACGCCATCGTCCGATTGTCGTGCCGTGCACCGCATCGCCTGAACTCCGGCACCGCCTCCGCTCGTCGCCAGCATCATTTCCGACCACCCTAGCCCGTGCCACCGCCACCAATCGACGCGGCGTAGAATGCATGTTCGAACGCCGCTAGCCGCGCTTGAAATGACCCCTTGTAGGCGAATCCTGATACGTCCATTTTGCATCATGTTTACCTACTGTTATTTATGTTGTTTTATTGAATAATAACGCTTTTTGGAGTAATTCCAATTCCTCTTCTCTCATAATATGCAAGGTATACACAAAGGGGGAGAATTCTGGCAGTTAGAAATCTGGATCTGAAAAAGCTACGTCAGGCTACCTATTCTGCACAACTCCAAATGAGATGAAACTTTACGAGAATTTTTTATTCAATACTTGAGGAATATTGGAGCAAATAAGTACCATAGGGGGTTCACCAGGTGGGCACAACCCACCTGGGCGCGCCATGGAGCCCAGGCGCGTCGTGGTGGGTTGTGCTCACCCAGGCCCACCTTCGGTGCCCCTCTTCTGATATATAAGTCATTTTGACCTAAAAATAAGGAGAGGACTTTTGGGACGAAACGCCGACGTCTCGAGACGGAACCTGGGCAGGAGCACTTTTTCCCTCCGGCGGAGCGATTCCGCCGGGGGAACTTCCCTCGCGGAGGGGGAAATCATCGTCATTATCATCAATAACAACTCTCCCATATTGGGGAGGGATATCTTCATCAACATCTTCAACAACATCAACTCCTCTCAAACACTAGTTCATCTCTTGTGTTCAATCTTTGTACCGGAACTATAGATTGGTGCCTGTAGGTGACTAGTAGTGTTGATTACATCTTATAGTTGATTACTATATGGTTTATTTGGTGGAAGATTATATGTTCAGATCCATTATGCTATTTAATACCCCTATGATCTTGAGCATGATTATCATTTATGAGTAGTTACTTTGGTTCTTGAGGTCATGGGAGAAATCATGTTGCACGTAATCACGTGAACTTGATATGTGTTCGATATTTTGAAGATATGTATGTTGTGATTTCCTTAGTGGTGTCATGTGAACGTCGACTACATGACACTTCACCATATTTGGGCCTAAGGGAATGCATTGTGGAGTAAACAACGGGTTGCGAGAGTGACAGAAGTTTAAACCCTAGTTTATGCGTTATTCTGTAAGGGACCGATTGGATCCAAAAGTTTAATGATATGGTTGGAATTTATTCTTAACACTTTTCTTGTAGTTGCGGATGCTTGCGAGGGGGTTAATCATAAGTTGGAGGTTTGTTCAAGGAAGAACAAAACTAAGCACCGGTCCACCCATATACCAAATTATCAAAGTAGCGAACACGAATTAAGCCGACATGATGAAAGTGACTAGATGAAATTCCCGTGTACCCTTAAAAACACGTTGCTTATCATAAAAGACTATTTTGGCCTGTCCTTTGCCTCAAAAGGATTGGGCTACCTTGTCGCACTTTTGTTACTACTATCGTTACTTGCTCGTTACAAATTATCTTGCTATCAAACTACTCTGCTACTTACAATTTTAGCACTTGCAGACATTACCTTGCTGAAAACCACTTGTCATTTCCTTCTGCTCCTCGTTGGGTTTGACACTCTTACTTATCGAAAAGGCTACGATTGACCCCATATACTTGTGGGTCATCAAATCCCGACGACCGCTAGTGCACGCCACTGCGTTTTGAGGTCACCGACGTTTAAACGCCGGCGGCTGCAGACGTGGCTGGCCTAGGACCCACCCTGGATCGCTGACCAGTAGGTCCAGCGGGCCTAGTGGACCACGTTGATTGGTCAACGTCCTGACTAGGCAGCACTGTGCCACTGACACGTAGGCCCCCGCGATTAATTGAACTTGATTTCAAACTTAATCTGCTAATTAGATTAGTTGCTGACATATGGGGTCCACGTGCTAATTAACCTACACTAATAGGGAAAACCTTATACACAGCATCTTAGCAATAGCGCTGGACAAAACAGGGCGCTACTGCTACTTAGTAGTAGTGTGTCTAAATAGACCGTGCTATACTGCTACTACTTTAGCAGTAGCGCGTTCTGCTAAAATGCGCTGCTGCTATATTTGTACTGGGCGCAGATGGCTAGCCCCACTTAGCAGTAGCGCGTATGCCTGACCAGCGCTACTTCTACGTCCAGTAGAAGTAGCGTGTATCTCTGAAACGTGCTACTACTTACTTACCTTATCCTGGAGCTGCCCCCTCC
>NC_057813.1:743683076-743693680 GCF_018294505.1 Triticum aestivum
TCTCTCCTTCCTCCTTCCTCCATCTCTTTTTTTCTGTTTTTCACTGTAGTTTTTTACTATTGTATAATGTAGTTTTTTTTACCTTTTTAGTAAGTGTTTAAAATAATTAGTAACTAAATTAATAAACTAGTTGAAGTAGTTTAGTTTTAGTAAGAACTAGTTGAATTAATAGAACTAATGTATTTTTAGTAAGAAAATTAATATAACTAGTTGAACTAGTTTATTTTTAGAAAGAACTAGTTTATTTCTATTTATAATAAGTTTATTTTTAGTAAGAACTAGTTGAATTAATAGAACTAGTTGAACATGTCACATTTGTTGTTATTTTTTAGTTTAAGCAATTATTCCCGCATCGACGTCGACGATGCCTATCCCGCATCTTCGTCGTCGATACCCGTCGTTCGCTAGGGTTTTGGTTGTATTAGTGATGTTATATGTATGATACTATTCGGGATGTACTAGTGATAACTTATAGGGTTTTTTTTGCATAAATCAAGGAGCCCCTCCATCATCCCCGCCATTGTCCTCGTCACCGACCCCCTCCGACCTCGAGGTGAGACCAGCCAAATCTTCATGTCAATATGAGTCCTATAAGATATGATGTAGATAAAAACATGTATATCTTGTGTTGCTCAAATAGGATATGTGGTTGCCCAAGTGGCTGGTCATGTTCAGGTTACACCATCGAGTGGCCTATGTTTTGCCGGAGTGTTGATTAATTTCCGTTCCGGCAAATTTCAGGCGCTCCATATGTCCTGTTTTAGCAAAGGTCATGCCAGAATTTTCCATGAATTTTGGCATGACTTGTGCTAGAATATGTAGGAAATATCGAGTGGCCTGGATTTTCTAGAAAGATAATTAAACAATATTTAGGGTTGAATTTAAGTCTGTCGAGGCCGAAGAATCCCGACTGTTATCGTGGGGGTCGTTTCTCCTTCTTTTCCTTGTGCTAGACCTTTGTTATGCACTAGGGGAAGGAGGAGTAATGACCGAGGAATCAGTGAGGGAGAGTCTCCATCATATATGAGAGGACGAAGAATCAGGGCTGTTGTCGTGGGGGTAGCTTCTCCTTCGTTCTCGTGTGCTAGACAATTTGGTGTAATGCACTTGGAAACGAAAGGAGGAGCTACCATTACCGACGGTCGAATATATACACCACGTGAGATGAGAGTTTTCAAGAAAAGACTCGACGGACCGATAGTCAACCCGTGATGAATAATAATGATCTAAATTAGTTTTTGTAGTACATATATTTAATTGTACAAGTTTAATTTTTGAATTATGAACAGATGAAATGTCGTCGGACGAAGAAGGTCCCGGGGAGTGCTCCTGGTGCAGCGACAACCGGGGTTTCTGCGATAGGCCTCACCTGGATGAAGGTCGGCGCTTTAGCATTAAGCTCGAGGAGGCCTTTGATTGTGATACAGTAAGCTACGATGCAAAGTGTTTTTTCGTAATTAAGCTCGACTTCTACTACTTCAACGTGTAATTTTCATCTTTTACAATTCGACTAGCTTATCTCATGTCATGCAAGACGCTATGTCTTGGAGAGGATGGGCTTTGAAGATCATGAGAGGAATGAAACAAAGAAAATTAACCTAAGGACCCATCATGGTATGGATTTTGAGGTAAATCTATACAATTCTTAGAGTGTATCCCATTTTGGTTGCCCGGGTTGGGAAGCACTTTGCAAGATGTATGATTTCAAGAGGGTATGTTTATCACCATGGATCTTGGTGATCCTGACATCGACCAAGAAAATTTGGACATTTGGGTCCTTGATGATACGCTTCCAATTCTACCGCTATGTGAGTTCCTCAAACATAGTTATTGAGTAATTTATATTGTTTATTTCAAAATAGTTGACAGCTTATTTCCATTGATAGCTTACTTTCATTCTTCAAAGAATGTGCGGAAGATGGTAGACAGAACCAACTACACCGATGGCTCTTAGTTAACTTATCAGGAGAAAAATCATCTGGTCACATATTGTACTGAAATTGAGAATTACAATGCCTTTTATCGAACTCCTCCAAATTATGGTCAATATGTGCCACTAGTGCACGTGTTGAACCACGATAACTTCCATGGAGCTATCCTGGTGAGATTTTTTACTATTACGACATCCGTGCATCTTTTGCATACTTCTAAAACTGAACTACATTGCTAACTACGAAGTTGTTACTATGTTTTTCAACAGAAAATCCCGATGGATTGTGTGCCTCATTTGATGTATCAGAATGGTCACCTTGATGTTTTGAATATACAGTCAGGTCGTCCTATGAATCTCATCTGTCCATACCGGATTTCTAAAACCGGTGAACACATGATAATCGAAGAATGGAAAAAATGTATGGACAGTCGTAAGGAGGTTCTTGGAAGCAACATTGTGCAAAAGGCAAGAATTGGAGACAGGATAATCTTCATTCTCCATAATGGAGAGTCAGGGGCTATCTTTGTTTTATGTTATTTTGCCTAAGATAATATAGTAGGTCCTAAGAGAATGTAGTAGGTCCTATGAGGTACAATATGTTTATGAGAGTTGATGATGATGAGTAGTTGTGATTATGTCTAGTGACCAACTTGTATGTGATGTCTCATTGATGAAAACAATTATCATGAGGAGGTGTTATATGACAATGATGTATTATGATGATAAGTTGTTAATGATATAATGATGATGATGATGATATTTATTATATCATTGGGTGAAAGAACCGCGGATTAGTATCAAGTGGATGTCCATCCACTTGAAACTAGTCCACGGTTCTTTCTCCCAGTGATGTAATAACTCATTATGATGTAAAATCATTATCTAAACGGCTGCGATATGAAAACTTGTATAAAGGTGTATGAATAAAACATGAAATAAAAAATAAATACGGAATAATAGTAGTAGCGCGTGCTAGGTGAAGCGGTACTACTAATTACCAGTAGCGCTCACAGTAGAAAGCGCTGCTACTAAGTCGATATAGAAGTAGCGTGGCCCAACCCACACTACTGTTAACCTTTAGCTCTAGCGCCTTACTAGTAGCGTTGTTCCCCGCGCTACTGATAGGCTTTAAACACGCGCTACTGCTAGGGTTTTCCATAGTAGTGCTAGTTAGTTAAAATTAACCCTCTATTAACCCCACTATCAATGACATGTAGGACACAGCTGTCCGGTTGGACCTGGACCAGCTGGGTTGACCACTGACGTCATGCTGATGCAATAACTTCATTTTTTATTGAATAATTAATTCAAAAAATGTTTAAAACTTTGGAAATTAATATAAAATAGTCCGTAACTCGGAAGGAAATAATTTATACATGAAAATTGCTCAGAAAAATACAACAAATCCGATATGCATTCCATTCATCTGACACACCCCTCTAACACTGCAAACATGGATCCTTCCCCTCTCTTTCATCTGTCCAGAAAATGCCAAACGTCGGGAAAACATCCCCAGATGTTTTCCATCTTCGTCTGTAATGTGTATTACTGCGATAGGTCACCTCTAGCACTGCATTTGGTCATGTCATGCATCGTGATGCAACTGTTGCTTTATATTTATTGTTTCCCCCCCTCTTATCTCCGGTAAACACCGATACTGACTATGCTGTCGGGTAAGACTACGCCCTTGACGTCCAGCCACTTGCAGCAGAGCTTCCAGGCAAGCAAACCCCCTTTGATCATTCCTATATCGCCCATTCTATTCTCTCTCATGCTTGCATTAGATTTTTCTACTGTAAATGATTGCTCTTATTCTAATGCATAGCTTGACTTTGTAACCTGCTTTTGTACCTTACCTACTTATCCTACATGCTTAGTATAGGTTGGTTAGTAATCCATCAGTGACCCCACACCTTGTCCCAGTTGCCCCGGCTTCACCACCGATGAGTCGATCAACGTGATCGACGTCTAGGGCCCGACACATCACCTCGCCACCTTTAGTTGTACGACTCTGCAAAGCTACTACCGAGTGTCGTGGGTGATACCTCGTAACGCACTCCTGATGATAACTCTGTAGTGTAGCTAATCGGTCGTGGTCTATTGAGGGTGATTCCTCCTTTACCACTCCTGATAATGAATCTATCGTGCAACACCTCAAGCATGAACCATCGAGGGTGAGTCCTCCAAGTTCACCTTGATGATTACATCAGGTGGATTCCATCGAGGGTGATTCCTCGGATTCTCCCTTGGTGTTTTGGACACACAATTACTTTGACTTTACCACGGAACCATGTTAAAGACGGGTCGGCCCCGAGCGATACCCGCGAGAGTTACTGAAGTTGGGTTGACCTAGAGGGTACCCGCGAGATAATTATGAGGCACAGCCGGGTAGGCAGACCGCCCCAAAGAGGGCTGGGCCTGGCCCTTGCCATAAGTCCTTGAGACGGGGCGACAGGAGCACTGACCGTCATCGCGCGCTCCCAAGACACTAACGCATTTGGATATGTAATCTGAGTAGGCCTCTGGCCTTTTCGCACTGACACCATGCGGGAATATGCATGGGCACTCCGCGTCATATGTTTCTTCAAAAAGCTCGCAGACGTCACTGATGGAGCGGCACACGCCCGGGTGATCCGCGTAAGCACCTTCTTTGTATAAAGAGGTAGCTAGGACTGATCTCGGTCGTCCTCGCAACATGCAGGAGTGCTACGGGCGATGGGCTCAAGACCCCCGCGCACTTAGGGTGTAGACCGGCGTGTTGGCCTCTCTATTGAGTCTAGGTAGTGTATGATCTGATGGTTTTCCCGGCCGGAGTTAATCAAGCGTGTTGGGTAAGTTTGTGCACCCCTACAGGGAAGTATATCTATTCGAATAGTCGTGTCCACGCTAATGCACACTCGGAGTTGTATCCCGGTCTATACAAATAGAACTGGATACTGGAGATGAAATGGATATGTTGGTTGTGGGATTGCTTTCTCGCAAGGAGTTGAGAAAGGATCTCTTATAGTTACTAAATAAACTTGCTACTTATAATATGCTAATATGTACGCTTCTACTGTTGCAAGATGCTTCAAGATGTTAGTCTTCGATAGGCTAGGATTTCCCTCTATTCTGGCATTTCTGCAGTTCAGTCAAAAGATATAGCCTCATTCCTTTGATACTGATACATACTTAGTATAGTTCTGATGTAAGTCTTGCGAGTACTTTGATGAGTACTCACGGTTGCTTTGCTACTCATTTTCCCCTGTACCGGATTGCTGCGATAAGATGACGGATCCCAGGAGCAAGATGCCACTGCCGACAACTACTACTACCCCGATGGTGCCTACTACTACATGGAGACCGCAGACGACCAGGAGTAGTTAGGAGGCTCCCGGGCAGGAGGCCTTGCCTTTTCTATCGTTGTTGCTTTTGTGCTAGACTTCTTAAGGCAGACTTGTTTATCTTATGTATGTACTTAGATAATGTTGTTTTCATTGACTCGTTTGTATTCGAGGTTATGTATTCGAGCCCTTAAGGCCCCTGGCTTGTAATATACAGCTTGTATGACTTTAATTTGTGTTTAGAGTTGTGTTGTGATATCTTTTCGTGAGTCCCTGATCTTGATCGTGTGCGTTTGGGTGTATGATTAGTGCATGATCAAGCGGGAAAGTCACACACTACACGGGGCTTTCCTTTGCTTCTTCCACTTGAACGCCTCCTCGACAATGCTAATTCTGGACAAGTAGTCAAAGAGGTGTTATGAGCCCTCGAGATGCGCATGCAGTCACACCACTAGGGGGTATCAATGCTGATTTCGATGATTTTTGTTCACGTTGGTGGCAAACATCGACATGCATCGCGAAAGCCAACAACCTCTAGAGGCTCGACAAGGATGTCGATAAGGAGGTGGATTAATTTTTCTAGAGAAGTTGATCTGTAGTATTGTGGATCAAAAACTACAAGCCATTTGTTATGGATATAATCCTACCAATACTGCAGTAGTGTGTATGTGTATACAACCGTATCTATCGATCAATACAGATGGTAGTATGTACAAGGGTTTATATAGGTTCAGGCCCTCCCCAATGGAGGTAATACCCTTCTTATGTAGTGTTCTTAGCTAGCTTTTGGCGTAAGGTAAAAATTGTGGATATCCAACCTTCAGCCCAGTGCTTCCCTCCCGTTGGGAGGGGTAACATAAATTTAAATGCACATTATTTTCTCTCCTGTTACAACGCATAGGCATATGTGCCGGGAGGGGTTACATAATAGGCTGGTATAAATGCTATTCCTGGCCTCATGCATGGCCGACTGTTGCTGGTATTAATGTTATTCACGCATTTTCCATTGTGGCACACGTCAAGTCGCGTTGTTGGTTCAGGTGCAGTGGTCTGGTTTCCACCTTCCTTGGCGACCTGGGAAGATGAAGAACCAGTCCATTCGTATTTCCCCCGTGCGTCAAAGTTAAAGGGAGGAGGAATGTGAAGGAAACAACCATGACACAAGACCAA
Source organism: Triticum aestivum (assembly GCF_018294505.1). NCBI lineage: Eukaryota > Viridiplantae > Streptophyta > Magnoliopsida > Poales > Poaceae > Triticum > Triticum aestivum. Next base: position 743,689,503 of record NC_057813.1, read on the forward strand.
GACCCAGGCAAAGAGAGACAACAAGCCCAACCCACGGATTCATGGCCCAGACTTGGTGCCGCTGCTGCTACTTTAGTCTAGTGGGTGTAGTGCGTAGGGTTATCGTTCGACCACTTTGTAAAGTTCGCTGTTGGGCGAGATCCGTTATTCCACGTCTTGGTTCTATCTCCCCGATCCCCTTTCTCGCTGAAGAACCCTTGCCACCAAATTGTATCCTAGATCTGGTGATTGTGATAGTTAATCCAGTGCTAGTTGCCTAGGTTCGTATCAAGTGGGCTCCCCAGGCCTCTCACTTCGTTTCGTTCTTCCTCTGTACCCTCGCTTGAATGAAGACACCCGATCAGCCCGACTTTCCCAAATGTCGGCCACCAGCCCTTTTCCTGTAGTACGGGTCCCCTTTCATTTTGCAATCAGATGCCCACATGTCAACCAGTTTGTAAGATCTGTTAAAAACAAATGTTGATGTAGCTTTACTCGAAAACCCGCACCCTGAACACCTCCAATAGAAAACAACCAACGGGCACGAAATTTGACTGAACCAAAATATATCTATCTATTCAATTTCTATTATCCATCTACTAGCACATATGCCTATGCGTTGCAACGGGAGAAAAAATAATGTGCATTTAAATTTAGTGAGAATTATATGTGAAAACATAACCTAATGTGCACACCGAGAAGGATATTTATGTTTTTGTTTTCGTCATGTGCGAAGTAATCAATCCGCTATTTTTCTGTTTGTTGATCGAGGGGATTTAATGTATGAAGTTTGAACATTCTGTTATCCATCTACTAGCACATATGCCTATGCATTGCAACGGGAGAAAAAATAATGTGCATTTAAATTTAGTGAGAATTATATGTGGAAACATAACCTAATGTGCACACCGAGAAGGATATTTATGTTTTTGTTTTCGTCGTGTGCGAAGTAATCAATCCGCTATTTTTATGTTTGTTGATCGAGGGGATTTAATGTATGAAGTTTGAACATTTAGGTCCTAGGTTTTATTAATTCTACTCCATTTAAGGCGTGATGTTCCATAATATGGGAGTGAGTCGGGTCTTCTCTTTTGCAAGCATGTAGCCCACATAGTCAGGTCTTCTCTTCTCTTTTCCTCGGGTACTCATGTACTGGAGAAATTCGGGGTCCTTTTGTAGCTAGTTCACCTAGCAATCTATTCATCTAGCTCACGTACACAAGCCAATCCATCCATTCTTCGTCCAACTTAATCCATCCAACCTTCATCCAACTTACCACATGTAGTTTCACATATGTTTATAAATGTGTACAACTATATGTAAAGGAGCAATGTGGGACTATTTAAATATTTTGCCTTATTTCCCAAGTAGATGGGCCGGCTAAGTTGTGTGGCATGTGAAATGCCCAGGCTTGACCACGATAGAAACCGAAACGAACTTTATTTGTAAGGGGCGGGTAAAAATCCATAATAAAAAAGAAATGTTTTGAATGATCGAAATCACGCGCTCAACGACACAGCCACATGCTGGCTAACCAATGGCCAGCGACAATATTTAAGAACATGTTGCAGTATCACATTCAAAACATGAACAATATTTGAAATCCTGAACAGTTTCCAAAAAGGAGAACCGTATTTTAGAAATTTCCATTCATTTCTGGAGAAAATAATAAATTTAAAATAGGAACATTTTTAAATTGATGAACAGTTTTTGAAATCATTTTCTAAACTTGTTAACAATTTTTGAAAATAGGAACATGCTTTGAACATTCAGAACAAATTTTGAAAAAAAATTAAGCGTGAATATTATTTTACATTCGTCAAAACTTCACAAAAACAAGAGTATTATTCAAATTTTGAAAAATATAACTAAAATGCATTTTTTAAGAAAAATCTCAAAAAATTAAAAAAACATAAACAATTTTGGAAATTAGAAACAATACTTTGAAAAAATAGGAATATTTTTAGAATTTGGAACAAATTTTGCAAAGAGAACAAAATTGATAGTTCCGAATATTTTCCAAAACAGTAACAAAACTTTGGAATTCTCCATTTTCGAAAATGTGGAAAAATTGAAATTTTGAACTTTTTTGAATATTCTGAATTTAAGAAAAAAGGAAAAAAGAACAATAAACTTGGAAGGGAAAAAATAAAAACAGTTAGAAACAATAGAAGTAGAACACAGGAAAAAAAACGGCCGGCCAAGCCTTGCGGACCCTCTGCGAAGCTCCGAATGTTTGCCTCAACATGCAGCAAATAGGGTGTCCCCGACTGCGTGGGCAGGTAGATACCTGGGCTGCCTTCGCTGGGCCATATCGTGTGCGGCCCACTTACGAAATTATGGACAAACTGTTTTTTTTTACAGCAGACGGAGTCATTGACGCACAAAAATTTAGTCTCCCGCATAGAAAAAACAATTGGCAGTGAAAGAATAAAAAAAAAATAAGAGAAACACACCTTGCTTTATTAGTACGTATAGTTTACATTCATCAATATTTCACTAAAAAAATATTATTCAAAAATTTAAAACCTCATTAAAATGCATTTTTTCAATGTCAAACAATTTTGAAAAACATAAATAATATTTTTCAAAAAAAATCAATATTTTGAACAAAATGGAAATTTTGTGAATTTAGAACATATTTTGGAACAAGAAAAAAACTAAGAGTTACGAACATTTTTGAAAAATGGGGGGAAAACTGGAATTCTGAATTTTTGAAAATGTGAAATTTTTTGAAATTCTGAATATTTTTTTGAATATTTTGAATTATGGAAAAACGAAAAAGAAATATGAAATTGGAACAGAAAAAGGAAAGAAAAATAGAAACAGAACACAGAAAAAAAAACTGGTCGGCCCAGCCTTGCGTGCCCTCTGCGAAGCTCCGACTATTTGCCCCACCCCGGCTATGTGGGTAGAAAAATAAGTGGATTGGCTTCGCTGGGCTACAGTGCGCGCGGGTCACTCACAAAAGCCCGGAGAAACTGTTTTTTATAGCAGACGGATGCACAAAAGTTTAGTACTGCCTCTGATAAAAAAATATTTTTGAGGGTGAATGGACGAAAAAATCAGAAAAACACACCTTGCTTTATTAATAGTAGTACATATACCCATGCGTTGTTCCACTTATATTCAAGTCTGACAAACATTGAAATAAAGTTTCCATTATTTCTATTGGTCCATATATGCGGGTGTGTTTCAACGGGTTGAGTTATCCTTATTTGGATCTTGAAGTGTTGATGTGAGAAGCTACCCTAACGTCCTTCATTGACACATACTTAAGTTCCCTCGATCCGCGGACACTGATGTCGGAGGAGATCATCCAAAGCTATGTGTATATGTTCGGTTGCATTTCGGAATAAATTTAACTAAAATGAACAAATTTGAGGGATATTTAGACAAACCAGGCTACATTAATTCATACTTGAATAATTTTTGGATAAACCTGAATGCTTTTCATCTACACCGGAGGAAAACTAATTGCATTTTGATATATTCGAACTAAACCGTACTCTAAACCTAGTCTAAATGACCGTCGGTGCCTGTTTGCCCATTTCCTGCCGGCCATGAGCGCTGGGAACTGAAGCTCTAGCTTCGCCTCCGCAGCTTGAAAGTGGCTAATCGGCCAGCGAAAGGGCGGAGGTCTTCTTGGGACCAGAGCGTCAGCGATCCCCCATGCTCTACTCTTTCTCGCTGTCGGCGGTGGGGCGCGGGTGTCGCAGAGCTGGCAACGTCGCCCTCGTCTTCGCTCTTGCCGTATACTTCACCGACCGCCTCGTCGATCTTCTTTTAGAAGGCTTCTGGCTTTCGGCAGCATTGGCGGTGATTTTTGTTGTCAACTCGAGTGAGAGGCACTCCCAGATAGCTTTGAAACTCGAAGAGGCCATGGCGGGCATGGTGCGAAGAGGATAAAAGGAGCGGAGGAGGATTGATGTGGCTATGGCGGGCCTTGAGTTTAAATATGCGGCCGATGGCAGGGAAACCGTGCATGTTTAATGTAGGGAAGCGGAATGACGGCCGGTCATTTGAACCAGTAGGATTCGCATGCGCGTGGAAACGACGCGTGGGACGTTCTAGGTCGGGTCGCCGCTTCAATGTTGTAGCGCCAATGAGAGGTCGCGTGCTATGAGTTGGCATGAATGCGACACCGGTGCTCTGGAGTGGCGCTGCCCGCTTTGGTCAGGAAGGGACGCTGGAGAGAA
>NC_057813.1:743694040-743701537 GCF_018294505.1 Triticum aestivum
ACATATTCTTTGAGTGTTTAATATTTCATTTAAAGTATTTAATAACATTATCAAAAGATATGAATTTTTTTGTTTATGTAGTTTTTGTTATCGAAGGTAGTTTGATTTGGAATTCATTCCTAAAGTTTTTTTTTCTTTTGTACTAAGGCCTCAAGATAGTGAAGTTCTTCAAAGTCAGATCTTAGCTTGATTTCAGCAATTATTGACTCAAAGCATGCATCACGAGTGCTGAGCAGTTTATTGACCACATCTTTTTCGGTGATATCAGTTATTCGCCTTCGATGTAATCTTTCAGCAATGTAGGCTAGGCGATCTGTGAGCTCCATGATACTTTCCTTTCAAAGGCTTCGAAAGTCTAGCCGCAATTGCATGTTTTTTGAAGGCCAATCACAATTGCTAGTTTTTTGAAGGCTTGTCGCATCTGCAAGTTTCTCTAGGGTAGTCGCAATCACAAGTTTTTGAAGGCCAGTCGCAATTGTATGTTTTTTAACGCTAGGCGCAACTATAACTTTCTCTAGGCTAGTCTTTATTGCAAGTTTTTTAAAGGCCGGTTGCAATTGCAAGTTCCTCCAGGGTAGTCCTAATTACAAGTTTTTTAAAGGTCGGTCGCAACTGCAAATTTCTCTAGTGTAGTCGCAGTTGCAAGTTTTCAAGGGGTTCATAACTGCACATTCTCTCCCTTTTTCCTTTCTTTGTTTTGTTTTCTTATTTCATGTTTTTTCTTTTTTAAAATGTTTGTGATTTTGAAGAATTTTTTTGTAAATTTGAATATATTTTGTCATAAATTTTTCAAAGCTTTAAAAATGTCTCTTTTTCAATTTTTTCACGAATATAAAAACATCCCGGCTTTCCATACTTTGTTCATAAATTTAAATAAAATCTTTCAAATGGTGTTCATTTTTTTTCATTTTGTTTACAATTTCAAAAAATGAAAATTTTAAATAGATCAGCTTTTTTCAAAATTTCCACAAAGTTAAAATATGTTCATCTTACCAAATATTGTTTGTAAATATAAAAATGTTCAGGGAATTTCAACAGATGTTGCAAGTTTTAAAAAAGTAAAAAAATGCAAAAAAGAAATCTGTCACGGTATATAGTTCTTCAAAGTTTGGGGGTGATTATTAATTAGTAACATCCATCAGCTGTAGTGGCTTGCAACACACAGTCAGATCTGAAGTTATTGATCGTGAGTTCGAGATCCCATGCGTGCGCTTTCTCTAGCCAATTTTTTATGACCCACTATTTTTTAACACCCAACAACTTGTGAACTACTTACAATCTGACAACCCAATACAGACGCACTCTAATAGTAACGACATCAGGTGAATGAAAATATACTATAACTTTTTTTTGTAAAAAGGAGGATGACCCCCGGCCTCTGCATTTGGGAGATGCATACGGCCATTTTATTACCTATTCTCGAGGACCTTACAAAATATTACAAACAATATACCTGAATCCATCATCTTGGCAACATATGCCGCTACTCCTATCCATATGATGAAGGGATGCTAGCTGGGCCACTACCCAAACCACTCACCAAAACCTAACATCAAAAGCCGGAAGCCCCAGCCGAGCCACATACCGGGTCTGGGGCACAATCCGGTCAGACGCACTCTTGTGTCGGCGCAGCCATCTTCCACAGGTCCGTCTTCAGATTATATTTAGTCTTCTACCTTATCTGGCCACTCTGCCATCGACGTCACCATAACGCCAGACAGCTACCTCCTCATGCGCGAGTCCATCTCCGCGCATCGGACGCCGAGCCTCAACAGCGCCATGCCGCCGATTTCCGCCGCCATCAATGAGTGAGATGAAGTACCACTCCACCACGGCATGTACAAGGTGAGGAAGGGCGAGGTCCCCATCGGAGACACGGCCGGAAGAGGACGGGCCGCCACCAGGAACCAGACAAGCTCACCATGCACGCCCAGCATCCCCATGCCCAAGTCGGCGCCTTCAAGAAGGTGACGATGTTGTGGCGGCGCCGCCGCTTAGCCACCGGGGCTAGGGTTTTCACCCGTCGCAGGGAAAGGGGGGAGGCAGGGGAGGTTGAGCCTCGGCGCCGCCACCAAGGAGGGAATGGCGTCCGGGACGCCATCGACGCCGTGACCGCCACCGACGGCCAAGGGTTTCCCCCGGCCAAGCACCCTGCCGCCACCTCCGAACCAGCCACAACATCAGCAGGCGCGTGCACACCGGAGATCCAGGCCGGCCGGAGGTCATGCATCACGAGCGGACCAGAACGCCCCATACTATAACTTAGCTACTCCCAATAGTTCCCTTAAACTCCCAATAGCTTACGCAAAAAAAACATACTATAACTTTGGTGTCTCCTCCCATGCGTCCTCGGGTGGCCTCTGCGACGATGCTGCAACTGGGGGCCGCCGGATCTGGTCGTCCTGGCCGGGTTTGGCTCGTCGGCGCCTTCCGATGGCGAGGTGGATGGCTCCGGCGTGGTGGTGGCACCGCCACGGTGCCGGGGGTGTGCGGTTCAGCGGATCTGCAGATTAGCTGCAGGCTCCCTGCTGGTGGCTGGTTGCGTGGGGGTGTGGAGGCCAGTGCTCCGGGTGTTTGCCTGCGTGGCTTCTGCCGAGGCCGACGACGCGGCGCCTGTGGGCGTCGTTCTTCCTTCTTGAAGGGTCGTCGTGGAGCTCTCTAACCTTGTCCACCTTCGGGGTTCGTCTTCGGGCGAAAGCCTATGACCATGTCGGGTGACGGCGTCGTTTCCGCGTTGCTTCCCCCCTTGGGGGCGTCGTCTTGAAGAATTGTTCTCCTCCGCACTTTCCATGGGCTGGACATGCACGACATCAAGGTTGGCTGGTGCCCAACCGGTGATGCGAGGTGTTGGCGTTGCCACTTGTGCGGTAACGACGATGGTGGCGCGTGGAGCTGGGTCGCGGCTGGTCCTTTTGATATCGGCGGTCTGGTGCGCCAATGGGTGTGACTATGTTTGCTTCTCGCCGTGACAAAGAAATCGGAGCTGCACGTGGCAGGGCCCCTGCGGCAACGATGACTCCATGAGGGCGGATTCAGCGGACGGTGCTCTCCGGAGGCTGCGTTGGACTAGGTCGGTGCGAGGCTTGCAACTTTCTCCTCGAAGCACATCAACAAAATCGGAACTGCCGGTCTTCGATGTCTCGGCCGATTGTTTGGCTTTGGCCGATGAGGTCCTCGGGTGTCGTTCGTTCGGAGGGGTCTTGACGAGTCGTCAGCGGCGAAGTCGGGGTCGCCTGCTTGGGGAGAGGTGACGACGATGACATTGCAGGCAACCTCGACGGTGTCCCCTCCTCGACGGTGTGTGTGGTCTTGTGGGTGCCAGATCGGACGGTGTGCCCTTTTGATGGGCGTATTGTGACGGTTTTCTCCGGGGTTCCCATTAATTAACCATACAACTCTTTTATGCTTAATCAATGAAAATGGAAAATCTTTTGCCTCGTTTCCAAAAAACCCTTTCCCACAACAAAAAAAGAGCCATCGCATCCTCCAAGAAAATAAGAGCCAATGATGCGATATAAGAGCATCTACAGCCAGGCGTCCCAAACCGGTCTCATACGTCGACCAGTTACGATTATTCGACCCAGACCCCCTCAAACGAGCCTCAAACGTCCGGGCTGACCGGCACCTCTCATATCCAGCCTAAATATGAGGCGGATATGGGAGTGTCCGGGCACGCCCGCCGCGTCGGTCTGACGGCGGTGTCCCACACGGCAACAACCGGAAACCCGATGGCCCGACGGAAGCCGCGCCCATTGCTGCGGTGTGAACGCCGCGTGGCGCCACTCCAGCTCGCCGCCCGAGACCAACTCCGCCAATTTGAGCCGACTGCCGTCGTGACCCTAGTCCATGCACCTCCCCCATCTCCGCACCACTAGTCCGAGCCCATCCACCTCCTCCCTCTTTCGCTCTGGCGCTCTGCCCACGCTTCGGAGCTCCGCCATGGTCCGGAGGATGATCACCTACTACGCAATGCTCAAGCCGGAGCGCCGGTATGAGATCCAGCAGGAGATTCGGGCGAGACAAGTCGCGCACGCCTCCTGCATCACTGCCAGGCAGCCTACGGACTCGCCGGAGCCGGATGAGGATGAGGAGGAGCTGGGGGAAGAGAAGGGAGAGGAGTTGGCTCCGATGGAGGCGGATGATGCGGAGCAGCCGGAGCTGGAGTTGCCGGAGTAGGAGATGTCAGGCTTCAACATGGAGCAGTCGGAGTCAGAGTTTGCCATCGCCCAATCAGAGGAGATGGCGGAGTAGCAAGCCATCCTGGAGTCCATCCAGGATGAGGCCTATATGGAAGCCAACCGGGCGTTTTTCCAACAGGAGCAGGCAGTGTCCGACGCACTCTTCGCCAAACTCGACGCGGAGATATAGGCCTATGTGGAGGCCAACCGAGCGTTCCTCCGACAGGAGCAGGCGGCGTCTGACGCGCTCTTCGCCGAACTCGCCACCTCTCCACTCCTCCTCCACCATGCCTGTAATGTTATAGGGATTCGACAAGAAGAGAGGGCCCTCCCTTCTTTATCCCTATGGCTACTAAATCAGCAAGGGTCGTCGGGGAGAAAAATAGAATCGGCAACGGGATGAAGCGGGAACCAACGGCCCACACGGAGGCATCCTCCTGCAGGGAGGCGACCGAACAGTGGCGTAGATCGGTTGACCGACGCCTCAGATCTATCTATACCAATATAAAAACACCCAAAGGGGCAGATCCAATTAATCTTGGCCATCAAATCATGTCAACCCAATGACCTAGATTATTTCAATGTTGAGCGCTCAACACATTTAGCGTGCAGTTAATTTCATGCCAAATATAGTGCTAATCACATTAATACACACACAAATAATATCCTGCTTAATATCCGCATGCACTTCATATATTTTCAAATTAACGTGCATTGCACGTACACATTGACTAATACTCTGAATGTAGGAGTGTTGGATAACTGAACCACACTGTATGTTTATGAATGGAATAATTCTACACCTACTTATCATGAATGAGGTGCGATTGTGTAGAGAATACGCTTAGGGCGTGTTTGGTTGCCTGCATGAGGCCCAACCAGGCCCGTGCGAGAAGAATCCGGCATGTTTAGTTGCATGTATACATTGTTGGGCCTGCATCGCACACTTCTTAAAGCAGCCCACAGGTTGGCTCGCTGGAAACGCTCGAATCGGCGGTTTCTCGCGAGCCAGGCCGAGGAGAGCGCAAGCGAGCGGGCCCTTGCACGAGTGGAGACGGGAGGAATGAGAGGTGATTACATGAGGTCTTCTTCAACCTCCAGTAATCTTCTTTCTAATCTGCTCTCTTCCTTGTCCCTTTGATCTACACAACGAGGCTTCAATTCCAGGTAAGCCCTACACGAAAAAGATGCACCTCGATCCTACGGTACCATTCAGGCGATCAGATCATAGTTTTGTCGGCTAGAAGTTCTTTATTTTGTGCTCCCGTTTGGAGCTATTCTGGATGGATTTTGTCAGATTCATCGCGCACGATCGATCGTTTGAAATTTCTTTTGACTAGCAGCCTAATCTCGCAGTTCAGCACAACATTCGGGTTGTAAGTTTTTAGTTTCGACGATCGTAGCTTCAGCTCTCCTTGAACAACAGTCTACTGCACTGACGCCGCCATGTCGAGCTCTTCTGTTCTTTGCTCAGAGCCCTCCTATTCGTCCCTCTCGACGCCGAAGCCCTTCCTCTTGATCTCCTTGCCCATGTCCTACTACACTAGACTCATTTCCGACGTCGCTCATCTCGGCCTACTCTCTGTCGTCCTCCTACTACACTGATGCTGCAATGGGCCGCACACTGCAGTTCGCCGTGCCGCCGACGGGGTCGATCGTTTTGGTCTCCTCTCTCTCTCGCCCTACTACACTGGAGTCATTTCCAGCGTCGATCATCTCGGCCTCCTCTCTCGTCCACTGCACTGACGATACCATGGCGCGAGCACTGCATTCTCCTTCTCTGTCGATTGTCTTTGCGCGAGCGCCACAACTAGTTCGTCGACGGTGTCGCTCACCGTGCCGCCGATGGGGTCGCTCACCCACAACTCCATGCTCGTCATGTCGGACACGGCGCCACAGCCACTATCCACCGCAGTCGCCATGGTCCGGCGCACACTGCATTTCTTCTCCCCCTTCCTCTGCTAATTCTTAACCCTGTGTGCTAAGTGCAAGTGCTAGCTCTTAATTATACCCCATGCGGGCAACCAAACAGCGTGTAATTGTATGCGCCAAGACAATGCAAATAACCAAACAACGTGCCAAAGTTGATCCCCCAATGCAGGAAGTACATATGAAGGTAACCAAACAACTTGCAGATGTCACATATGATGCTGTTTTTTCATAGCCAGGCTGAGTGAAGAAGGGTATGCAACGCAGGTACTTTAGCCGACGGCAACCAAACGCGCCCTTAGGGGTTACTTCCTCTCGCCTGGAGTCAGCGGCGGTGGGGCAGATGGATCTGGTGTCGGCCAATTGCAATGCGTGCCGGGAGGTGGAAGGGAGCTAATGTTGCTCCCGCTGTGGCTGCCGGTCGGGGTCGCCGGTTACCGGATCCGGGGACGGGAGGGAGTAGGCGGCGAGATGGGGGCAGCGGAGCAGGGCCGCGATGGGAAGCCCAACCTGGGACGCGGGAGGAGACCGGGCTTGACTTGGTGGCCCCCTTGCGTCATCGGGCGCACCTTCAGCTGTCAACGACCGGCAGGTCTCGCCGTCTCCGGCCTCCCGAGTCGTTGGCTCATAGCTGTGCGCAGATTCCTGTAGCATAGTATCTCCGTCGACGAGTGGCCCTGATTTCTTGATTCTTGGTGGCCGCTCGAGCCCGCGCTGTCAATGGCACCCGTCGTCGTCGCGCTTTACTATTATTGGCACTCTCCTTCCGGCGATTGGCCGCCTGGGGTTTCCCGGCTGCTTCGCGCCTTGTCTTGTCACCCGTGCCGTCAGTGCCACGCGGTTATCGCCGTCGGCAGGACTGCTCGCGCGTACATATCCACTGGCCGTGGATTCTTACAGTTCTTGAGGTATTTCCTGCTTGGCTCAACAGTTACCTTCCCCTCCCCTCCTACTCGAAGTCCGGCAAATTTTGCCGGCTCTCCGGGCCTGCCGGTTGCCACAGGGTCGATGCAGTGGATACCATTAGCGTCTTCTCTATTCCACAAGTATCCTATCCTCACATCCCTGTCAACAGTGGTTTAATTTTGGCTCTTTTGATTTTACAGGTGCTCTTTGCTGTGCTGTGGTAAACAGTGAAGTTGAGCAACTGTTTAGACTTCAGACTTCAGTGTTCAGACCAAGCAAATTGGCTTCAGACTTCAGTTCGTGAGGTATTTACCTGCTTGGCTCCACCGTTACCTTCCCCTCCCTTCCTACTGAAAGTCCGGCAAATTTTCCGCTCCGCACCGGCAATCGGCTCCCTGAGCCTGCCAATTGTCACAGGGTCGGTGCAGTGGATGCCATTAGCATCTTCTCTGTTACACATGTATCCAATCCCCACATCAACCAT
>NC_057813.1:743702559-743763904 GCF_018294505.1 Triticum aestivum
AATTGCCACAGGGTTGGTGCAGTGGGTGCCATTAGCATCTTCTCTACACATGTATCCAATCTCCACATCAACCATGGTTTAATTTTGGCTCTTTGATTTTACAGGTGCTCTTTGCTGTGCTATGGTAACCAGTGTTGTTGAGCAACTGTTCAGACTTCAGACTTCAGAATTCAGACCAAGCAAATTGGCTTCAGACTTCAGTTCGTTAGGTATTTACCTGCTTGGCTCCACCGTTACCTCCCCTCCCTTCCTACTGAAAGTCCGTCAAATTTTCCGCTCCGCTCGCCGGCAATCGGCTCCCCGAGCCTTCCAATTGCCACAGGGTCGGTGCAGTGGGTGTAGGGGATCGTAGCAGAAATTTAAAATTTTCTACGCATCACCAAGATCAATCTATGGAGTAATCTAGCAACCAGGGGAAGGAGAGTGCATCTACATACCCTTGTAGATCGCTGAGCGGAAGCGTTCAAGAGAACGGGGTTGAAGGAGTCGTAGTCGTCGTGATCCAAATCACCGGAGATCCTAGTGCCGAACCGACGGCACCTCCGCATTCAACACACGTACAGCCCGGTGACGTCTCCCATGCCTTGATCCAGTAAGGAGAGAGGGAGAGGTTGCGAAAGACTCCGTCCGGTAGCAGCACAACGGTGTGGTGGTGGTGGAGGAGCGTGGCAATCCCGCAGGGCTTCGCCAAGCACCGCGGGAGAGGAGGAGGACTTGGGAGAGGGGGAGGGCTGCGCCCGAACTTGGGTGCGGCTGCCCTCCCACCCCCCACATATATATAGGGGCAAGGGAGAGGGGGGGCGGCCCCCTTAGATCCAATCTGAGGAGGGGGTGGCGGCCAGGGGGGTTGCCTTGCCCCCCAAGGCAAGGGGGCGCCCCCCTTTAGGGTTTCCCCCCAAACCCTAGGCGCATGGGCCCTAAGGGGGAAGGCGCCCAGCCTACTAAGGGGCTGGTCCCTCTCCACAAACAGCCCATAGGGCCCTCCGGGGCAGGTGGACCCTCCCGGTGAACCCCCGGAACCCCTTCGGTGGTCCCGGTACAATACCGGTAACCCCCAAATTATTCCGGTGACCGTATGATGACTTCCCATATATATATCTTTACCTCCGGACCGTTCCGGAACTCCTCGTGACATCCGAGATCTCATCCGGGACTCCGAACAACATTCGGTAACCACATACAAACTTCCTTTATAACCCTAGCGTCATCGAACCTGAAGTGTGTAGACCCTACGGGTTCGGGAACCATGCAGACATGACCGAGACAACTCTCTGGCCAATAACCAACAGCAGGATCTGGATATCCATGTTGGCTCCCACATGTTCCACGATGATCTCATCGGATGAACCACGATGTCGAGGATTCGATCAATCCCGTATTCAACTCCCTTTGTCTAGCGGTATTGTACTTTCCCGAGATTCGATCGTCGGTATGCCGATACCTTGTTCAATCTCGTTACCGGCAAGTCTCTTTACTCATTCCGTAACACATCATCCTGTGATCACCTCCTTGGTCACATTGTGCACATTATGATGATGTCCTACCGAGTGGGCCCAGAGATACCTCTCCGTCACACGGAGTGACAAATCCTAGTCTTAATTCGTGCCAACCCAACAGACACTTTCGGAGATACCCGTAGTGGACCTTTATAGCCACCGAGTTACGTTGTGACATTTGGTACACCCAAAGCATTCCTACGGTATCCGGGAGTTGCACAATATCATGTTCTAAGGAAATGATACTTGACATTAGAAAAGCTTTAGCATACGAACTACATGATCTTTATGCTAGGCTTAGGATTGGGTCTTGTCCATCACATCATTCTCCTAATGATGTGATCCGGTTATCAACAACATCCAATGTCCATGGTCAGGAAACCGTAACCATCTATTGATCAACGAGCTAGTCAACTAGAGGCTTACTAGGGACATGGTGTTGTCTATGTATCCACACATGTATCTGAGTTTCCAATCAATACAATTCTAGCATGGATAATAAATGATTATCATGAACAAGGAAATATAATAATAATAACTAATTTATTATTGCCTCTAGGGCATATTTCCAACAGTCTCCCACTTGCACTAGAGTCAATAATCTAGTTTAGATCGCCATGTGATTAACACTCACAGGTCACATCGCCACGTGACCAACATCCAAAGAGTTTACTAGAATCAATAATCTAGTTCACATCACTATGTGATTAACACTCAATGAGTTCTGGGTTTGATAATGTTATGCTTGTGAGAGAGGTTGTAGTCAACGGGTCTGCAATATTCAGATCCCTATGTATTTCGCAAAACTTTATGTCATATCGTAGATGCCGCTACCACGTTCCACTTGGAGCTATTCCAAATTATTGCTCCATTATACGTATCTGGTATCTCTACTCAGAGCTATCCGGATAGGTGTTAAGCTTGCATCGACGTAACTCTTTACGTCAAACTCTTTATCACCTCCATAACCGAGAAACATTTCCTTATTCCTCTAAGGATAATTTTTGACCGCTATCTAGTGACCCACTCCCGGGTCACCTTTGTACCCTCTTGCCAGACATGTGGCAAGGCACACATCAGGTGCAGTACAAAGCATGACATACTCTATAGAGCCTATGGCTAAGGCATAGGGGACGACATTCATCCTTTCTCTTTCTTCTGCCGTGGTCGAGCTTTAAGTCTTAACTTCATACCTTACAACTCAGGCAAGAACTCCTTCTTTGATTGATCCATCTTGAACACCTTCAAGAGCATGTCAAGGTATGTGCTCATTTGAAAGTACTATTAAGCGTTTTGATATATCCTCATAGATCTTGATGCTCAATGTTCAAATAGCTTAATCCAGGTTTTCTATTGAAAAACACCTTTCAAATAACCCTATATGCTTTCCAGAAATTCTACATCATTTCCGATCAACAATATGTCAACAACATATACTCATCAGAAATGCTATAGTGCTCCCACTCACTTCTTTGGAAATACAAGTTTCTCATAAACTTTGTATAAACCCAAAATCTTTGATCATCTCATAAAAGCGTATATTCCAACTCCGAGATTCTTACTCCAGTCCTTAGAAGGATTGCTGGAGCTTTGCATACTTGTTAGCATCTTTCAGGATTGACAAAACCTTTTGGTTGTATCACATACAACCTTTCCTCGTCGAGGAACAATGTTTTGACATCCTATCTGCAAGATTTCATAAATTATGCAGTAACTACTAATATAATTTCAACAGACTCTTAGCATCGCTACGAGTGAGAAAGTCTCCTCGTAGTCAACTCCTTGAACTTGTCGGAAAATATCTTAAGGACAAGTCGAGCTTTCTTAATGGTGACACTTACCATCATTGTCCGTCTTCCTTTCAAAATCCATCTGTACCCAACAGCCTTACGACCATCAAGTATTTCTTCCAAAGTCCATACTTTGTTTTCGTACATGGATCCTCTCTCGGATTTTATGGCCTCGAGCCATTCGTCGGAATCCGGTCCCACCATCGCTTCTCCATAGCTCGTAGGTTCATTGTTGTCTAGCAACATGACTTCCAAGACAGGATTACGTACCACTCTGAAGCAGTACCTGTCCTTGTCGTCCTACGAGGTTTGGTAGTGACTTGATCCGAAGTTTCATGATCATTATCATCAACTTCCACTTCAATTGGTGTAGGTGCCATAGGAACAACTTCATGTGCCCTGCTACACACTAGTTGAAGTGATGGTTCAATAACCTTATCAAGTCTTCACCATCCTCCCACTCAATTCTTCCGAGAGAAACTTTTCCTCGAGAAAGGACCCGTTTCTAGAAACAATCTTTCGCTTCCGGATCTGAAATAGGAGGTATACCCAACTATTTTTGGGTGTCCTATGAAGATGTATTTATCCGCTTTGGGTTCGAGCTTATCAGGCTGAAACCTTTTTCACGTAAGCATCGCAGCCCCAAACTTCCAAGAAACGACAGCTTAGGTTTCTCTAAACCATAGTTCATACGGTGTCATTTCAACGAATTACGTGGTGCCCTATTTAAAGTGAATGTGGTTGTCTCTAATGCCTAACCCATGAACGATAGTGGTAATTTGATAAGAGACATCATGGTATGCACCATGTCCAATAGGGTGCATCTATGACGTTCGGACACACCATCACACTATGGTGTTCCAGGCGATATTAGTTGTGAAACAATTTCCACAATGTCTTAATAGTGTACCAAAGCTCGTAACTCAGATACTCATCTCTATGATCATATCATAGACATTTTATCCTCTTGTCACGAGGATCTTTTAACTTCACTCTGAAATTACTTGAACCATTCAATAATTCAGACTTGTGTTCATCAAGTAAATACACTCAGTATCTACTCAAATCATGCGTGAAGTAAGAACATAACGATATCCACTGCGTGCCTTAGCACTCATTGGACTGCACACATCAAAATGTATTACTTCCAACAAGTTGCTTTATTGTTCCATTTTACTAAAAACGAGGCTTTCAGTCATCTTGCCCATGTGGTACGATTTGCATGTCTCAAGTGATTCAAAATCAAGTGAGTCCAAACGGTCCATTTGCATGGAGTTTCTTCATGAATATACACCAATAGACATGGTTCGCATGTCTCAAACATTTCAAAACGAGTGAGTCCAAAGATCCATCAACATGGAGCTTCTTCATGCGTTTTATACCAATATGACTTACATGGCAGTGCCACAAGTAAGTGGTACTATCATTACTATCTTATATCTTTTGGCATGAAAATGTGTATCACTACGATCGAGATTCAATAAACCATTCTTTTACGTGCAAGACCATTAAAGGTATCATTCAAATAAATAGAGTAACCATTATTCTCCTTAAATGAGTAACCGTACTGTGATAGACATAATCCAATCATGTCTATGCTCAACGCAAACACCAAATAACAATTATTTAGGTTTAACACCAATCTCGATTGTAGAGGGTGTTGGGGAACGTAGCAGAAATTCAAAATTTTCCTACGTGTCACCAAGATCTATCTATGGAGAAACCAGCAACGAGGGGAAGGAGAGTGCATCTACATACCCTTGTAGATTGCTAAACAGAATCGTTCAAGAGAACGGGGTTGAAGGAGTCGTACTCGTCGTGATCCAAATCACCGGATATCCTAGTGCCGAACGGACGGCACCTCCGCGTTCAACACACGTACAGCCCGATGACGTCTCCCATGCCTTGATCCAGCAGGGAGAGAGGGAGAGGTTGAGGAAGACTCCATCCAACAGCAGCACAACGGCGTGGTGGTGGTGGAGGAGCGTGGCAATCCCGGAGGGCTTCGCCAAGCACCGCGAGATATGAGGAGAAAGAGAGGTAGGGCTGCGCCAACAGGAGAAGTACTTTGTGTGTTGGGCTGCCCCTTTGCCTCCACTATATATAGGGGGAGAGGGTGGCTGCGCCCCCACCTAGGGTTCCACCCCTAGGGGCGGCGGCCAGCCCTAGATCCCATCTAGGGGGCGGCCAAGGGGGGGAGGAGTGCCTCCCAAGTCAAGTGGAGGCCCTCCCCCTTAGGGTTTCCCCTCTCCCATGCACATGGGCCTTGGGGGGGCTGGTGCCCCTGTCCCATTAAAGCTAGGGCACCCCCTTACAGCCCATGCTGCTGTATTGGACGTGGTGGAACATTTTCCGGACCTCCGGACCCCTCCGGAATCCTCCGGAACCTTCCGGAAGCTTCCCGGTACAATTGCGGAAAAACAGAACTTTTCCTGGAACCCGAACAACAACTTTCCATATATAAATCTTTACCTCCGGACCATTCCGGAAGTCCTCGTGACGTCTGGGATCTCATTCGGGACTCCGAACAACATTCAGTAACCACATACAAACTTCCTTTATAACCCTAGCGTCATCGAACCTTAAGTGTGTAGACCCTACGGGTTCGGGAACCATGCAGACATGACCGAGACGTTCTCCGGCCAATAACCAACAGCGGGATCTGGATACCCATGTTGGCTCCCACATGTTCCATGATGATCTCATCGGATGAACCACGATGTCAAGGACTCAATCAATCCCGTATACAATTCCCTTTGTCTAGCGGTATTGTACTTGCCCGAGATTCGATCGTCGGTATCCCGATACCTTGTTCAATCTCGTTACCGGCAAGTCTCTTTACTCGTTCCGTAACACATCATCCCGTGATCAACTCCTTGGTCACATTGTGCACATTATGATGATGTCCTACCGAGTGGGCCCAGAGATACCTCTCCGTTTACACGGAGTGACAAATCCCAGTCTCGATTCGTGCCAACCCAACAGACACTTTCGGAGATACCTGTAGTGCACCTTTATAGCCACCCAGTTACATTGTGACGTTTGGTACACCCAAATCATTCCTACGTTATCCGGGAGTTGCACAATCTCATGGTCCAAGGAAACGATACTTGACATTAGAAAAGCTTTAGCATTCGAACTACACGATCTTTGTTCTAGGCTTAGGATTGGGTCTTGTCCATCACATCATTCTCCTAATGATGTGATCCCGTTATCAACGACACCCAATGTCCATGGTCAGGAAACCGTAACCATCTATTGATCAACAAGCTAGTCAACTAGAGGCCTACTAGGGACATGGTGTTGTCTATGTACCCACACATGTATCTGAGTTTCCTATCAATACAATTATAGCATGGATAATAAACGATTATCGTGAACTAGGAAATATAATAATAATAACTAATTTATTATTGCCTCTAGGGCATATTTCCAACAGAGGGAGCGTGCGATGCTTGATCACATCAACCTTGGAAACACTTCCAACACATATTGTCGGCTCACATTTAGCTAGTCTCCGTTTATTCCGTAGCTTTTATTTCGGGCTACTAACACTTAGTACCCGAACCGGTATCTAATACCCTGGTGCTACTAGGAGTACTAGTAAAGTACACATTAACATAATGCATATCCAATATACTTCTATCGACCTTGCCAGCCTTCTCATCTACCAAGTATCTAGGGTAATTCTGCTCCAGTGGCTGTTCCCCTTATTACAGAAGCACTTAGTCTCGGGTTTGGGTTCAACCTGGGTTTCTTCACTAGAGCAGCAGCTGATTTGCCGTTTCGTGAAGTATCCCTTCTTGCCCTTGCCCTTCTTGAAACTAGTGGTTTCACCAACCATCAACAATTGATGCTCCTTCTTGATTTCTACTTTCGCGGTGTCAAACATCGTGAATATCTCAAGGATCATCATATCTATCCCTGATCTGTTATAGTTCATCACGAAGCTCTAGTAGCTTGGTGGCAATGACTTTGGAGAAACATCACTATCTCATCTGGAAGGTCAACTCCCACTCGATTCAACTGATTGTTGTACATCCGAACTGTTATAGTACATCCGATGAGTACAACATTCAGTTCAATCGAGTGGGAGTTGATCTTCCAGATGAGATAGTGATGTTTCTCCAAAGTCATTGCCACCAAGCTACTAGAGCTTCGTGATGAACTATAACAGATCAGGGATAGATATGATGACCCTTGAGATATTCGCGATGTTTGACACCGCGAAAGTAGAAATCAAGAAGGAGAATCAATTGTTGATGGTTGGTGAAACCACTAGTTTCAAGAAGGGCAAGGGCAAGAAGGGATACTTCACGAAACGGCAAATCAGCTGCTGCTCTAGTGAAGAAACCCAAGGTTGAACCCAAACCCGAGACTAAGTGCTTCTGTAAACAGGGGAACAGCCACTGGAGCAGAATTACCCTAGATACTTGGTAGATGAGAAGGCTGGCAAGGTCGATAGAAGTATATTGGATATGCATTATGTTAATGTGTACTTTACTAGTACTCCTAGTAGCACCAGGGTATTAGATACCGGTTCGGTTACTAAGTGTTAGTAGCCCGAAATAAAAGCTACGGAATAAACGGAGACTAGCTAAAGGTGAGCCGACGATATGTGTTGGAAGTGTTTCCAAGGTTGATGTGATCAAGCATCGCACGCTCCCTCTGTTGGAAATATGCCCTAGAGGCAATAATAAATTAGTTATTATTATTATATTTCCTTGTTCATGATAATCGTTTATTATCCATGCTATAATTGTATTGAAAGGAAACTCAGATACATGTGTGGGTACATAGACAACACCATGTCCCTAGTAGGCCTCTAGTTGACTAGCTCGTTGATCAATAGATGGTTACGGTTTCCTGACCGTGGACATTGGATGTCGTTGATAACGGGATCACATCATTAGGAGAATGATGTGATGGACAAGACCCAATCCTAAGCCTAGCACAAAGATCGTAGTTCGTATGCTAAAGCTTTTCTAATGTCAAGTATCATTTCCTTAGAACATGATATTGTGCAACTCCCGGATACCTTAGGAATGCTTTGGGTGTACCAAACGTCACAACGTAACTGGGTGGCTATAAAGGTGCACTACAGGTATCTCCGAAACTGTCTGTTGGGTTGGCACGAATCGAGACTGGGATTTGTCACTCCGTGTAAACGGAGAGGTATCTCTGGGCCCAGTCGGTAGCACATCATCATAATGTGCACAATGTGACCAAGGGGTTGATCACGGGATGATGTGTTACGGAACGAGTAAAGAGACTTGCCGGTAACGAGATTGAACAAGGTATCGGGATACCGACGATCGAATCTCGGGCAAGTACAATACCGCTAGACAAAGGGAATTGTATACGAGATTGATTGAGTCCTTGACATCGTGGTTCATCCGATGAGATCATCGTGGAACATGTGGGAGCCAACATGGGTATCCAGATCCCGCTGTTGGTTATTGACCGGAGAACATCTCGGTCATGTCTGCATGGTTCCCGAACCCGTAGGGTCTACACACTTAAGGTTCGATGATGCTAGGGTTATAAAGGAAGTTTGTATGTGGTTACCGAATGTTGGTCGGAGTCCCGGATGAGATCCTGGATGTCACGAGGAGTTCCGGAATGGTCCGGAGGTAAAGATTTATATCTGGAAAGTTGTTGTTCGGGTTCAGGGAAAAGTTTGGTGTTTTCCAGTATTGTACCGGGAAGCTTCCGGAATGTTCCGGAGGATTCCGGAGGGGTCCGGAGGTCCGGAAAATGTTCCACCACGTCCAATACAGCAGCATGTGCTGTAAGGGGGCGCCCTAGCCTTAATGCGCATGGGAGAGGGGAAATCCTAAGGGGGAGGGCCTCCACTTGACTTGGGAGGCACTCCACCCCCCCTTGGCCGCCCCCTAGATGGGATCTAGGGCTGGCCGCCGCCCCTAGGGGTGGAACCCTAGGTGGGGGCACAGCCCCCCCTCTCCCCCTATATATAGTGGAGGCAAAGGGGCAGCCCAACACACGAAGTCCTTCTCCTATTGGCGCAGCCCTACCTCTCTTTCTCCTCGTATCTCACGGTGCTTGGCGAAGCCCTGCTGGATTGCCACGCTCCTCCACCACCACCACGGCGTTGTGCTGCTGCTGGACAGAGTCTTCCTCAACCTCTCCCTCTCTCCTTGCTGGATCAAGTCATGGGAGACGTCACCGAGCTGTACGCGTGTTGAACGCGGAGGTGCCGTCTGTTCGGCACTAGGATCTCCGGTGATTTGGATCACGACGAGTACGACTCCTTCAACCCCGTTTTCTTGAACGCTTCCGCTTAGCGATCTACAAGGGTATGTAGATGCACTCTCCTTCCCCTCGTTGTTGGTTTCTCCATAGATAGATCTTGGTGACACATAGGAAAATTTTGAATTTCTGCTGCGTTCCCAACAGTGGTATCAGAGCTAGGTCTATTGCGTAGATTCTTTGCACGAGTAGAACACAAAGTAGTTGTGGGCGTTGATTTTGTTCAATATGCTTACCGTTACTAGTCCAATCTTGTTTCGACGGTATTGTGGGATGAAGCGGCCCGGACCGACCTTACACGTACACTTACATGAGACAGGTTCCACCGACTGACATGCACTTGGTGCATAAGGTGGCTAGCGGGTGCCAGTCTCTCCCACTTTAGTCGGAACGGATTCGATGAAAAGGATCCTTATGAAGGGTAAATAGCAATTGGCATATCACGTTGTGGTTTTGCGTAGGTAAGAAACATTCTTGCTAGAAACCCATAGCAGCCACGTAAAACATGCAAACAACAATTAGAGGACGTCTAACTTGTTTTTGCAGGGTATGCTATGTGATGTGATATGGACAAGATGAATGTGATGAATGATATGTGGTGTATGAGATTGATCATGTTATTGTAATAGGAATCACGACTTGCATGTCGATGAGTATGACAACCGGCAGGAGCCATAGGAGTTGTCTTTATTTATTGTATGACCTGCGTGTCATTGAACAAACTCCATGTAATTACTTTACTTTATTGCTACCCGGTAGCCATAGTAGTAGAAGTAATAAGTTGGCGAGACAACTTCATTGAGACACGATGATGGAGATCATGGTGTCATGTCGGTGACGATGATGATCATGGAGCCCCGAAGATGGAGATCAAAAGGAGCAAAATGATATTGGCCATATCATGTCACCATTTGATTGCATGTGATGTTTATCATGTTTATGCATCTTATTTGCTTAGAACGACGGTAGTAAATAAGATGATCCCTCATTAAAATTTCAATAAAGTGTTCCCCTAACTGTGCACCGTTGCGAAAGTTCGTCGTTTCGAAGCACCACGTGATGATCGGGTGTGATAGATTCTTACGTTCACATACAACGGGTGTAAGCCAGATTTACACACGTGAAACACTTAGGTTAACTTGACGAGCCTAGCATGTACAGACATGGCCCCGGAACACAAGAGACCGAAAGGTCGAGCATGAGTCGTATGGTGGATACGATCAACATGAAGATGTTCACCGATGATGACTAGTCCATCTCACGTGATGATCGGACACAGCCTAGTTGACTCGGATCATGTAATCACTTAGATGACTGGAGGGATGTCTATCTGAGTGGGAGTTCATTAGATGAACTTAATTATCCTGAACATAGTCAAAAGCCCTTTGCAAATTATGTCATAGCTCGCGCTTTAGTTCTACTGTTTAGATATGTTCCTAGAGAAAATATAGTTGAAAGTTGACAGTAGCAATTATGCGGTCATTAGAAAGCTTATGTCCTTAATGCACCGCTCGGTGTGCTGGACCTCGAACGTGGCCTGTGGATGTTGCGAACATCTGACACACACGTTTTGATGACTACGTGATAGTTCGGTAATGTTAAACGGCTTAGAATTGAGGCACCAAAAACGTTTTTGAAACATCGCGAAACATATGAGATGTTCTGAGGGCTGAAATTGGGATTTCAGGCTCGTTCCCACGTCAAGAGGTATGAGACCTCCAACGAGTTTTCTAGCCTACAAACTAAGGGAGAAGATCTCAATCGTTGAGCTTGTACTCAGATTGTCTGGTTACAACAATCACTTGAATCGAGTGGGAGTTAATCTTCCAAATGAGATAGTGATGTTTCTCCAAAGACATTGCCACCAAGCTACTAGAGCTTCGTGATGAACTATAACATATCAGGGATAGATATGATGATCCTTGAAGTGTTCGCGATGTTTGACACCGCGAAAGTAGAAGTCAAGTAGGAGCATCAATTATTGATGGTTGGTAAAACCACTAGTTTCAAGAAGGGCAAGGGCAACAAGGGATACTTCATGAAACGGCAAAACAGTTGCTGCTCTAGTGAAGAAACCCAAGGTTGAACCCAAACCCCAGACTAAGTGCTTCTGTAATGAGAGGAACGGACACTGAAGCGGAACCACCCTAGATACTTGGTAGATGAGAAGGCTGGCAAGGTCGATAGAAGTATATTGGATATACATTATGTTAATGTGTACTTTACTAGTACACCTAGTAGCACCAGGGTATTAGATAACGGTTCGGTTGCTAAGTGTTAGTATCTCGAAATAAAAGCTACGGAATAAACGGAGAGTAGCTAAAGGTGAGCCGACGATATGTGTTGGAAGTGTTTCCAAGGTTGATGTGATCAAGCATCGCACGCTCCCTCTACCATCGAGATTGGAGTTAAACCTAAAATTGTTATTTGGTGTTTGCGTTGAGCATAGACATGATTGGATTATGTCTATCGCAATATGGATATTCATTTAAGGAGAATAATGGTTACTCTATTTATTTGAATAAATACCTTCAATGGTCTTGCGCCTAAAAGAATGGTTTATTGAATCTCGATCATAGTGATACACATTTTCATGCCAAAAGATATAAGATAGTAATGATAGTACCACTTACTTGTGGCACTGCCATGTAAGTCATACTGGTGTAAAACGCATGAAGAAGCTCCATGTTGATGGATGTTTGGACTCACTCGTTTTTGAAAAGTTTGAGACATGCGAACCACGTCTATTGGTGTATACGCATGAAGAAACTCCATGGGGATGGATCGTTTGGACTTACTTGATTTTGAATCACTTGAGATATGCAAATCATACCACATGGGCAAGATGACTGAAAAGCCTCGGTTTCAGTAAGATGGAACAAGTAGCAACTTGTTTGAAGTAACACATTTTGATGTGTGCAGTCCAATGAGTGCTGAGACATGTAGTGAATATCGTAATGTTCTTACTTCACGGGTGATTTAAGTAGATACTGAGTGTATTTACTTGATGAAACACAAGTCTGAATTGTTGAATGGTTCAAGTAATTTCAGAGTGAAGTTAAAAGATCATCGTGACAAGAGGATAAAATGTCTATGATATGATCATAAAGATGAGTATCTGAGTTACGAGCTTTGGCACGCTATTAAGACATTGTGGAAATTGTTTCACAATTAATACCGCCTGGAACACCATAGTGTGATGGTGTGTCCGAACATCATAGTTGCACCCTATTAGATATGGTGCGTACCATGATGTCTCTTATCGAATTACCACTATCGTTCATGGGTTAGGCATTAGAGACAACCACATTCACTTTAATAGGGCACCACGTAATTCCGTTGAGACGACACCGTTTGAACTATGGTTTGGAGAAACCTAAGTTGTCGTTTCTTAAAAGTTTGGGGCTGCGACGCTTATGTCAAAAAGTTTCATCGTGATAAGCTCGAACCCAAAATGGATAAATACATCTTCATAGGACACCCAAAACAGTTGGCTATACCTCCTATCTCAAGATCCAGAAGCAAAAGTAATTGTTTCCAGAAACGGGTCCTTTCTCGAGGAAAAGTTTCTCTCGAAAGAATTGAGTGGGAGGATGGTGGAGACTTGATGACGTTATTGAACCATCACTTCAACTAGTGTGCAGCAGGGCACAGGAAGTTGTTCCTGTGGCGCCTACACCAATTGAAGTAGAAGCTTATGATAGTGATCATGAAGTTTCGGATCAAGTCACTAACGTACCTCGTGGGGTGACAAGGATGCGTACTACTTCAGAGTGGTACAGTAATCCCGTCTTGAAGGTCATATTGCTAGATGAACCTACGAGCTATGGAGAAGCGATGGTGGGCCCATATTCCAACAAATGGTTAGAAGCCATGAAATCCGAGATAGGATCCATGTATCAGAACAAAGCATGGACTTTGGTGGACTTGCCCGATAAGCAAGCCATTGAGATAAATGGATCTTTAAGAAGAAGACGGACGTGGACGGTAATGTCACCGTCTATGAAGCTCGACTTGTGGCGAAGAGTTTTTCACAAGTTCAAGGAGTTGACTACGATGATATTTTCTCATCCGTAGCGATACTTAAGTCCGTCGGAATCATGTTAGCATTAGCTGCATTTATGAAATCTGGCAGATGGATGTCAAAACGAGTTTCCTTACCAGTCTTCGTAAGGAAAGGTTGTATGTGATACAATCAGAAAGCTTTTGTCGATCCTAAGGATGCTAAAAGGTATGCTGGCTCCAGCGATCCTTCTAAGGACTGGAGTAAGCATCTCGGAGTTGGAATGTGCACTTTGATGAGATGATCAAAGATTTTTGGTTTATACAAAGTTTATGAGAAACTTGTATTTCCAAAGAAGTGAGTGGGAGCACTATAGAATTTCTGATGAGTATATGTCGTTGACATATTGTTGATCAGAAATGATGTAGAATTTCTGGAAAGCATACAGGGTTATTTGAAAGGTGTTTTTCAATAGAAAACCTGGATTAAGCTACTTGAACATTGAGCATCAAGATCTATAAGGATAGATCAAACACGCTTAATGGTACTTTCAAATGAGCACATACCTTGACATAATCTTGAAGGTGTTCAAGATGGATCAGTCAAAGAAGGAGTTCTTGCCTGAGTTGTAAGGTATGAAGTTAAGAGTTAAAGCTCGACCACGGCAGAAAAGAGAGAAAGGACGAAGGTCGTCCCCTATGCCTTAGACATAGGCTCTACAGTATGCTATGCTGTGTACCGCACCTGATGTGTGCCTTGCTACATATCTGGCAAGAGGGTACAAAGGTGATCAAGGAGTGGATCACCAGATAGCGGTAAAAATTATCCTTAGAGGAATAAGGATATGTTTCTCGGTTATGGAGGTGATAAAGAGTTCGATGTAAAGAGTTGCGTCGATGCAAGCTTAACACCTATCCGGATAGCTCTGAGTAGAGATACCAGATACGTATAATGGAGCAACAATTTGGAATAGCTCCAAGTGGAACGTGGTAGCAGCATCTATGATATGACATAAAGTTTTGCGAAATACATAGGGATCTGAATATTGCAGACCAGTTGACTACAACCTCTCTCACAAGCATAAACATGATCAAACCCATAACTCATTGAGTGTTAATCACATAGTGATGTGAACTAGATAATTGATTCTAGTAAACTCTTTGGATGTTGGTCACATGGCGATGTGACCTGTGAGTGTTAATCACATGGCGATGTGAACTAGATTATTGACTCTAGTGCAAGTGGGAGACTGTTGGAAATATGCCCTAGAGGCAATAATAAATTAGTTATTATTATATTTCCTTGTTCATGATAATCGTTTATTATCCATGCTATAATTGTATTGAAAGGAAACTCAGATACATGTGTGCGTACATAGACAACACTATGTCCCTAGTAAGCCTCTAGTTGACTAGCTCGTTGATCAATAGATGGTTACGGTTTCCTCACCATGGACATTGGATGTCGTTGATAACGGGATCACATCATTAGGAGAATGATGTGATGGACAAGACCCAATCCTAAGCCTAGCACAAAGATCGTAGTTCGTATGCTAAAGCTTTTCTAATGTCAAGTATCATTTCCTTAGACCATGAGATTGTGCAACTCCCGGATACCGTAGGAATGCTTTGGGTGTACCAAACGTCACAACGTAACTGGGTGGCTATAAAGGTGCACTACAGGTATCTCCTAAAGTGTCTGTTGGGTTGGCACGAATCGAGACTGGGATTTGTCACTCCGTGTAAACGGAGAGGTATCTCTGGGCCCACTCGGTAGGACATCATCATAATGTGCACAATGTGACCAAGGGCTTGATCATGGGATGATGTGTTACGGAACGAGTAAAGAGACTTGCCGGTAATGAGATTGAACAAGGTATCGGGATACCGACGATCGAATCTCGGGCAAGTACAATACCGCTAGACAAAGGGAATTGTATACGGGATTGAGTGAGTCCTTGACATCGTGGTTCATCCGATGAGATCATCGTGGAACATGTGGGAGCCAACATGGGTATCCAGATCCCGCTGTTGGTTATTGACCGGAGAACATCTCGGTCATGTCTGCATGGTTCCTGAACCTGTAGGGTCTACACACTTAAGGTTCGATGATGCTAGGGTTATAAAGGAAGTTTGTATGTGGTTACCGAATGTTGTTCGGAGTCCCGGATGAGATCCTGGACGTCACGAGGAGTTCCGGAGGTAAAGATTTATATATGGAAAGTTGTTGTTCGGGTTCCGGGAAAAGTTCAGTTTTTTCCGGTATTGTACCGGGAAGCTTCCGGAAGGTTCCGGAGGATTCCGGAGGGGTACGGAGGTCCGGAAAATGTTCCACCACGTCCAATACAGTAGCATGGGCTGTAAGGGGGCGCCCTAGCCTTAATGGGCCACGGGCACCAGCCCCCCAAGGCCCATGCGCATGGGAGAGGGGAAACCCTAAGGGGGAGGGCCTCCACTTGACTTGGGAGGCACTCCTCCCCCCCTTGGCCGCCCCCTAGATGGGATCTAGGGCTGGCCGCCGCCCCTAGGGGTGGAACCCTAGGTGGGGGCACAGCCCCCCCTCTCCCCCTATATATATTGGAGGCAAAGGGGCAGCCCAACACACGAAGTCCTTCTCCTGTTGGCGCAGCCCTACCTCTCTTTCTCCTCATATCTCACGGTGCTTGGCGAAGCCCTGCTGGATTGCCACGCTCCTCCACCACCACCACGCCATTGTGCTGCTGCTGGACGGAGTATTCCTCAACCTCTCCCTCTCTCCTTGCTAGATCAAGGCATGGGAGACGTCACCGGGCTGTACGTGTGTTGAACGCGGAGGTGCCGTCTGTTCGGCACTAGGATCTCCGGTGATTTGGATCACGATGAGTACGACTCCTTCAACTCCGTTCTCTTGAACGCTTCCGCTTAGCGATCTACAAGGGTATGTAGATGCACTCACCTTCCCCTCGTTGCTGGTTTCTCCATAGATAGATCTTGGTGACACGTAGGAAAATTTTGAATTTCTGCTACGTTCCCCAACACTAGCACCTTACTAGTAGCGTTGTTCCCCGCGCTACTGATAAGCTTTAAACACGCGCTACTGCTAGGGTTTTCCATAGTAGTGCTAGTTAGTTAAAATTAACCCTCTATTAACCCCACTATCAATGACATGTAGGACCCAGCTGTCCGGTTGGACCTGGACCAGCTGGGTTGACCACTGACGTCATGCTGATGCAATAACTTCATTTTTTATTTAATAATTAATTCAAAAAATGTTTAAAACTTTGGAAATTAATATAAAATAATTAATTCAAATAATTTATACATGAAAATTGCTCAGAAAAAAACAACAAATCCGATATGCATTCCATTCATCTGACACACCCCTCTAACACTGCAAACATGGATCCTTCCCCTCTCTTTCATCTGTCCAGAAAATGTCAAACGCCGGGAAAACATCCCCAGATGTTTTCCATCTTCGTCTGTAATGTGTATTACTCCGTTAGGTCACCTCTAGCACTGCATTTGGTCATGTCATGCATCGTGATGCAACTGTTGCTTTATATTTATTATTTTCCCCCCTCCTATCTCCGATAAACACCGATACTGACTATGCTGCCGGGTAAGACTACGCCCTTGACGTCCAGCCACTTGCAGCAGAGCTTCCAGGCAAGCAAACCCCGTTTGATCATTCCTATATCGCCCATTCTATTCTCTCTCATGCTTGCATTAGATTTTTCTACTGTAAATGATTGCTCTTATTCTAATGCATAGCTTGACTTTGTAACCTGCTTTTGTACCTTACCTACTTATCCTACATGCTTAGTATAGGTTGGTTAGTAATCCATCAGTGACCCCACACCTTGTCCCAGTTGCCCCGGCTTCATCACCGATGAGTCGATCAACGTGATCGACGTCTAGGGCCCGACACATCACCTCGCGACCTTTAGTTGTACCACTCTGCAAAGCTACTACCGAGTGTCGTGGGTGATACCTCGTAACGCACTCCTGATGATAACTCTGTAGTGTAGCTAATCGGTCGTGGTCTATCGAGGGTGATTCCTCCTTTACCACTCCCGATAATGAATCTATCGTGCAACACCTCAAGCATGAACCATCGAGGGTGAGTCCTCCAAGTTCACCTTGATGATTACATCAGGTGGATTCCATCGAGGGTGATTCCTCGGATTCTCCCTTGGTGTTTTGGACACACGATTACTTTGACTTTACCACGAAACCATGTTAAAGACGGGTCGGCCCCGAGCGATACCCGCGAGAGTTACTGAAGTTGGGTTGACCTGGAGGGTACCCGTGAGATAATTATGAGGGACAGCCGGGTAGGCAGACCGCCCCAAAGAGGGCTGGGCCTGGCCCTTGCCATAAGTCCTTGAGACGGGGCGACAGTAGCACTGATCGTCATCGCGCGCTCCCAAGACACTAATGCATTTGGATATGTAATCCGAATAGGCCTCTGGCCTTTTCGCACTGACACCATGCGGGAATAAGCATGGGCACTCTATGTCATATGTTTCTTCAGAAAGCTCGCAGACGTCACTGATGGAGCGGCACGCGCTCGGGTGATCCGCGTAAGCACCTTCTTTGTATAAAGAGGTAGCCAGGACTGATCTCGGTCGTCCTCGCAACATGCAGGAGTGCTACGGGCGATGGGCTCAAGACCCCCGCGCACTTAGGGTGTAGACCGGCGTGTTGGCCTCTCTGTTGAGTCTAGGTAGTGTATGATCTGATGGTTTTCCCGGCCGGAGTTAATCAAGCGTGTTGGGTAAGTTTGTGCACCCCTACAGGGAAGTATATCTATTTGAATAGTCGTGTCCACGGTAATGCACACTCGGAGTTGTATCCCGGTCTATACAAATAGAACTGGATACTAGAGATGAAATGGATATGTTGGCTGTGGGATTGCTTTCTTGCAGGGAGTTGAGAAAGGATCTCTTATAGTTACTAAATAAACTTGCTACTTATAATATGCTAATATGTACGCTTCTAATGTTGCAAGATGCTTCAACATGTTAGTCTTCGATAGGCTAGGATTTCCCTCTATTCTGGCATTTCTGCAGTTCAGTCCAAAAATATAGCCTCGTTCCTTTGATACTGATACATACTTAGTATAGTTCTGATGTAAGTCTTGCGAGTACTTTGGATGAGTACTCACGGTTGCTTTGCTACTCATTTTCCCCCTGTACCGAATTGCTGCGATCAGATGACAGATCCCAGGAGCAAGATGCCACTGCCGACAACTACTACTACCCCGATGGTGCCTACTACTACGTGGAGACCACAGACGACCAGGAGTAGTTAGGAGGCTCCCGGGCAGGAAGCCTTGCCTTTTCTATCGTTGTTGCTTTTGTGCTACACTTCTTAAGGCAGACTTGTTTATCTTATGTATGTACTTAGATATTGTTGTTTTCGCTGACTCGTTTGTATTCAAGGTTATGTATTCGAGCCCTTGAGGCCCCTGGCTTGTAATATAAAGCTTGTATGACTTTAATTTGTGTTTAGAGTTATGTTGTGATATCTTCCCGTGAGTCCCTGATTTTGATCGTGTGCATTTGGATGTATGATTAGTGCACGATCAAGCGGGAAAGTCACACACTACACGGGGCTTTCCTTTGCTTCTTCCACTTGAACGCCTCCTTGACAATGCTAATTCTGGACAAGTAGTCAAAGAGGTGTTATGAGCCCTCGAGATCCGCATGCAGTCACACCACTAGGGGGTATCAATGCTGATTTCGATGATTTTTGTTCACGTTGGTGGCAAATATCAACATGCATCGCGAAAGCCAACAACCTCTAGAGGCTCGACAAGGATGTCGATAAGGAGGTGGATTAATTTTTCTAGAGAAGTTGATCTGTCGTATTGTGGATCAAAAACTACAAGCCATTTGTTATGGATATAATCCTACCAATACTGCAGTAGTGTGTATGTGGATACAATCGTATCTATCGATCAATACAGATGGTAGTATGCACAAGGGTTTATATAGGTTCAGGCCCTCCCCAATGGAGGTAATACCCTTCTTATGTAGTGTTCTTAGCTAGCTCTTGGCGTAAGGTAAAAATTGTGGATATCCAACCTTCAGCCCAGTGCTTCCCTCCCGTTGGGAGGGGTAACATAAATTTAAATGCACATTATTTTCTCTCCTGTTACAACGCATAGGCATATGTGCCGGGAGGGGTTACATAATAGGCTGGTATAAATGCTATTCCTGGCCTCATGCATGGCCGACTGTTGCTGGTATTAATGTTATTCACGCATTTTCCATTGTGGCACACGTCAGGCCGCGTTGTTGGTTCAGGTGCAGTGGTCTGGTTTCCACCTTCCTTGGCGACCTGGGAAGATGCAGAACCAGTCCATTCGTATTTCCCCCGTGCGTCAAAGTTAAAGGGAGGAGGAATGTGAAGGAAACAACCATGACACAAGACCAAGACCCAGGCAAAGAGAGACAACAAGCCCAACCCACGGATTCATGGCCCAGACTTGGTGCCGCTGCTGCTACTTTAGTCTAGTGGGTGTAGTGCGTAGGGTTATCGTTCGACCACTTTGTAAAGTTCGCTGTTGGGCGAGATCCGTTATTCCACGTCTTGGCTCTATCTCCCCGATCCCCTTTCTCGCTGAAGAACCCTTGCCACCAAATTGTATCCTAGATCTGGTGATTGTGATAGTTAATCCAGTGCTAGTTGCCTAGGTTCGTATCAAGTGGGCTCCCCCGGCCTCTCACTTCGTTTCGTTCTTCCTCTGTACCCTCGCTTGAATGAAGACACCCGATCGGCCCGACTTTCCCAAATGTCGGCCACCAGCCCTTTTCCTGTAGTACGTGTCCCCTTTCATTTTGCAATCAGATGCCCACACGTCAACCAGTTTGTAAGATCTGTTAAAAACAAACGTTGATGTAGCTTTACTCGAAAACCCACACCCTAAACACCTCCATGAGAAAAGGCCTTTTTCACTATTCTGACCCTTTGAACAAACTTTGTCACAAAATGAACTCGACGTGAAAGTATTTCACAATCTGACCCTTTTAGCAACGCCACAGCTCACGGCGTTTCTGCCCAACATAGAAACGCCGAGGTAGCTAGCGTTTCTGATCAAAGAAGAAACGTCGAGATAGCTAGCGTTACGGACCAGGTAAGAAACGCCGAAGGCGCTGGCGTTGCTGCCCATCATTGAAACGCCAATGACCATGGCGTTGCTGCCTTTTTTCATGTGCATGTGGAATGTGGATGAACAGCCTAATTAATAAGGCTAATTAATTATGACCAAAGAGGGCAGCAACGCCATGGTTCGTTGGCGTTTCTATCATGGCCAGAAACGCCAGCACCTTTGGCGTTTCTTACCTAGTCCGTAACGCTAGCTACCTCGGCCTTTCTTCTTTGATCAGAAACGCTAGCTACCTCGGCGTTTCTATGTTGGGCAGAAACGCCGCGGGCTGTGGCGTTGCTAAAAGAGTCAGATCATGAAATACTTTCATGTCGAGTTCATTTTGTGACAAAGTTCGTTCAAAGGGTCAGAATAGTGATTTCGGCCATGAGAAAACAACCAACGGGCACGAATTTTGACTGAACAGAAATATATCTATCTATTCAATTTCTATTATCCATCTACTAGCACATATGCCTATGCGTTGCAACGGGAGAAAAAATAATGTGCATTTAAATTTAGTGAGAATTATATGTGAAAACATAACCTAATGTGCACACCGAGAAGGATATTTATGTTTTTGTTTTCGTCATGTGCGAAGTAATCAATCTGCTATTTTTCTGTTTGTTGATCGAGGGGATTTAATGTATGAAGTTTGAACATTCTGTTATCCATCTACTAGCACATATGCCTATGCGTTGCAACGGGAGAAAAAAATAATTTGCATTTAAATTTAGTGAGAATTATATGTGGAAACATAACCTAATGTGCACACCGAGAAGGATATTTATGTTTTTGTTTTCGTCGTGTGCGAAGTAATCAATCCGCTATTTTTATGTTTGTTGATCGAGGGGATTTAATGTATGAAGTTTGAACATTTAGGTCCTAGGTTTTATTAATTCTACTCCATTTAAGGCGTGATGTTCCATAATATGGGAGTGAGTCGGGTCTTCTCTTTTGCAAGCATGTAGCCCACATAGTCAGGTCTTCTCTTCTCTTTTCCTCGGGTACTCATGTACTGGAGAAATTCGGGGTCCTTTTGTAGCTAGTTCACCTAGCAATCTATCCATCTAGCTCACGTACACAAGCCAATCCATCCATTCTTCGTCCAACTTAATCCATCCAACCTTCATCCAACTTACCACATGTAGTTTCACATATGTTTATAAATTCGTACAACTGTATGTAAAGGAGCAATGTGGGACTATTTAAATATTTTGCCTTATTTCCCAAGTAGATGGGCCGGCTAAGTTGTGTGGCATGTGAAATGCCCAGGCTTGACCACGATAGAAACCGAAACGAACTTTATTTGTAAGGCGCGGGTAAAAATCCAAAATAAAAAAGAAACGTCTTGAATGATCGAAATCACGCGCTCAAAGACACGGCCACATGCTGGCTAACCAATG
The DNA here is from genome assembly GCF_018294505.1 of Triticum aestivum. NCBI lineage: Eukaryota > Viridiplantae > Streptophyta > Magnoliopsida > Poales > Poaceae > Triticum > Triticum aestivum. Next base: position 743,724,656 of record NC_057813.1, read on the forward strand.
GCCAGTGACAATATTTAAGAACATGTTGCAGTATCACATTCAAAACATGAACAATATTTGAAATCCTGAACAGTTTCCAAAAAGGAGAACCGTATTTTAGAAATTTCCATTCATTTCTGGAGAAAATAATAAATTTAAAATAGGAACATTTTTAAATAGGCGAACAGTTTTTGAAATCATTTTCTAAACTTGTTAACAATTTTTGGAAATAGGAACATGTTTTGAACATTCAGAACAAATTTTGAAAAAAAAATTAAGCGTGAATATTATTTTACATTCGTCAAAATTTCACAAAAACAAGAGTATTATTCAAATTTTGAAAATATAACTAAAATGCATTTTTTAAGAAAAATCTCAAAAATAAAAAAAACATAAACAAATTTGGAAATTAGAAACAATACTTTGAAAAAATAGGAATATTTTTAGAATTTGGAATTTTTTTTGGAAAGAGAACAAAATTGATAGTTCCGAATATTTTCCAAAACAGGAACAAAATTTTGGAATTCTTCATTTTCGAAAATGTGGAAAAATTGAAATTTTGAATTTTTTGAATATTCTGAATTTAAGAAAAAAGGAAAAAAGAACAATAAGCTTGGAAGGGAAAAAATAAAAACAGTTAGGAACAATAGAAGTAGAACACAGGAAAAAAACGGCCGGCCAAGCCTTGCCGACCCTCTGCGAAGCTCCGAATGTTTGCCTCAACATGCAGCAAATAGGGTGTCCCCGACTGCGTGGGCAGGTAAATACGTGGGCTGCCTTCGCTGGGCCATATCGTGCGCGGCCCACTTACGAAATTCTGGACAAACTGTTTTTTTTACAGCAGACGGAGTCATTGACGCACAAAAATTTAGTCTCCCGCATAGAAACACAATTGGCAGTGAAAGAATAAAAAAATGAGAGAAACACACCTTGCTTTATTAGTAGGAATAGATTACATTCGCCAATATTTCACTAAAAAAGAGTATTATTCAAAAATTTAAAACCTCATTAAAATGCATTTTTTCAATCTCAAACAATTTTGAAAAACATAAATATTTTTTTTGAAAAAAATCAATATTTTGAACAAAATGGAAATTTTGTGAATTTAGAACATATTTTGGAACAAGAAAAAAAACTAAGAGTTACGAACATTTTTGAAAAATGGGGGAAAAACTGGAATTCTGAATTTTTGAAAATGTGAAAAGATTTTGAAATTCTGAATATTTTGTTGAATATTTTGAATTATGGAAAAACGAAAAATAAATATGAAATTGGAACAGAAAAAGGAAAGAAAAATAGAAACAAAACACAGAAAGAAAAGAAAAACTGGTCGGCCCAGCTTTGCGCGCCCTCTGCGAAGCTCCGACTATTTGCCCCACCCCGGCTATGTGGGTAGAAAAATAAGTAGATTGGCTTCGCTGGGCTACAGTGCGCGCGGGTCACTCACAAAAGCCCGGAGAAACTGTTTTTTATAGCAGACGGACGCATAAAAATTTAGTACTGCCTTTGATAAAAAAATATTTTTGAGGGTGAACAAATGAAAAAAAATCAAAAAAACACACCTTGCTTTATTAATACTAGTACATATACCCATGGGTTGTTCCACTTATATTCAAGTCTGACAAACATTGAAATAAAGTTTCCATTATTTCTATTGGTCCATATATGCGGGTGTGTTTCAACGGGTTGAGTTATCCTTATTTGGATCTTGAAGTGTTGATGTGAGAAGCTACCCTAACGTCCTTCATTGACACATACTTAAGTTCCCTCGATCCGCGGACATTGATGTCGGAGGAGATCATCCAAAGCTATGTGTATATGTTCGGTTGCATTTCAGAATAAATTTAACTAAAGTGAACAAATTTGAGGGATATTTAGACAAACCAGGCTACATTAATTCATACTTGAATAATTTTTAGATAAACCCGAATGCTTTTCATCTACACCGGAGGAAAACTAATTGCATTTCGATATATTCGAACTAAACCGTACTCTAAACCTAGTCTAAATGACCGTCGGTGCCTGTTTGCCTATTTCCTGCCGGCCATGAGCCCTGGGAACTGAAACTCTAGCTTCGCCTCCGCAGCTTGAAAGTGGCTAATCGGCCAGCGAAAGGGCGGAGGTCTTCTTGGGACTAGAGCGTCAGCGATCCCCCATGCTCTACTCTTTCTTGCTGCCGGCGGTGGGGCGCGGGTGTCGCAGAGCTGGCAACGTCGCCCTCGTCTTCGCTAGCTCTTGCCGTATACTTCACCGACCGCCTCGTCGATCTTCTTTTAGAAGGCTTCTGGCTTTCGACAGCATTGGCGGTGATTTTTGTTGTCAACTCGAGTGAGAGGCAGTCCCAGATAGCTTTGGAACTCGAAGAGGCCATGGCGGGCATGGTGCGAAGAGGATAAAAGGAGCGGGGGAGGATTGATGTGGCTATGGCGGGCCTTGAGTTTAAATATGCGGCCGATGGCAGGGAAACCGTGCATGTTTAATGTAGGGAAGCGGAATGATGGCCGGTCATTTGAACCAGTAGGATTCGCATGCGCGTGGAAACGACGCGTGGGACGTTCTAGGCCGGGTCGCCGCTTCAATGTTGTAGCGCCAATGAGAGGTCGCGTCGCTATGAGTCGGCATGAATGCGACACCAGTGCTCTGGAGTGGCGCTGCCCGCTTTGGTCGGGAAGGGACGCTGGAGAGAAGGGTTTCTTGGAGCATGCAGCGGTTCGGAGGCCCACAAGTTCCCCTCCCCCCCTCCCCCTAGTTTTTTTCTAGTTTACGGGAAAAAGTAGGTCTGGACGGTTGCGGGCGTTTTGAGAGTCGGCGTTGGAGATGTCCTTACATATTCTTTGAGTATTTAATATTTCATTTAAAGTATTTAATAACATTATCAAAAGATTTGAAGATTTTTGTTTATGTAGTTTTTCTTATCGAAGGTAGTTTGATTTGGAATTCATTCCTAAAGATTTTTTTTCTTTTGTACTAAGGCCTCAAGATAGTGAAGTTCTTCAAAGTCAGATCTTAGCTCGATTTCTGCAATTATTGACTCAAAGCATGCATCACAAGTGCTGAGCAGTTTATTGACCACATCTTTTTCGGTGATATCAGTTATTCGCCTTCGATGTAATCTTTCAGAAATGTAGGCTAGGCGATCTGTGAGCTCCATGATACTTTCCTTTCAAAGGCTTCAAAAGTCTAGCCGCAATTGCATGTTTTTTGAAGGCCAATCACAATTGCTAGTTTTTTGAAGGTTTGTCGCATCTGCAAGTTTCTCTAGGGTAGTCGCAATCACAACATTTTGAAGGCCAGTCGCAATTGTATGTTTTTTAACGCTGGGCGCAACTATAACTTTCTCTAGGGTAGTCTTTATTGCAAGTTTTTTAAAGGCCGGTTGCAATTGCAAGTTCCTCCAGGGTAGTCCTAATTACAAGTTTTTTAAAGTTCGGTCGCAACTGCAATTTTCTCTAGTGTAGTCGCAGTTGCAAGTTTTCAAGGGGTTCATAACTGCACATTCTCTCCCTTTTTCCTTTCTTTGTTTTGTTTTCTTATTTCATGTTTTTTATTTTTTTAAAATGTTTGTGATTTTGAAGAAATGTTTTGTAAATTTGAATATATTTTGTCATAAATTTTTCAAAGCTTTAAAAATGTCTCTTTTTCAATTTTTTCACGAATATAAAAACATCCTGGCTTTCCATACTTTGTTCATAAATTAAAATAAAATCTTTCAAATGGTGTTCATTTTTTTCATTTTGTTTACAATTTCAAAAAATGAAAATTTTAAATAGATCAGCTTTTTTCAAAATTTCCACAAAGTTAAAATATGTTCATCTTACCAAATATTATTTGTAAATATAAAAATGTTCAGGGAATTTCAACAGATGTTGCAAGTTTTAAAAAAGTAAAAAAATGCAAAAAAGAAATCTGTCACGGTATATAATTCTTTAAAGTTTGGGGGTGATTATTAATTAGTAACACCAGTCAGCTGTAGTGGCTTGCAACACACAGTCCGATCAGAAGTTATTGATCGCGAGTTCGAGATCCCATGCGTGCGCTTTCTCTAGCCAATTTTTTATGACCCACTATTTTTTTAACACCCAACAACTTGTGAACTACTTACAATCTGACAACCCAATACAGGCGCACTCTAATAGTAACGACATCAGGTGAATGAAAACATACTATAATTTTTTTTTTTGAAAAGGAGGATGACCCCCGGCCTCTGCATTTGGGAGATGCATACGGCCACTTTATTAACTATTCTCGAGGACCTTACAAAGTATTACGAACAATATACCTGAATCCACCATCTTGGCAACATATGCCGCTACTCCTATCCATATGATGAAGGGATGCTAGCTGGGCCACTACCCAAACCACTCACCTAAACCTAACATCAAAAGCCGGAAGTCCCAGCCGAGCCACATACCGGGTCTGGGGCACAATCCGGTCAGACGCACTCTTGTGTCGTCGCAGCCATCTTCCACAGGTCCGTCTTCAGATTATATTTAGTCTTCTACCTTGTCTGGCCACTCTGCCATCGACGTCACCATGACGCCAGACAGCTACCTCCTCCTGCGCGAGTCCATCTCTGCGCATCGGACGCCGAGCCTCCACAGCGCCATGCCGCCAATTTCCGCTGCCATCAATGAGTGAGATGAGGTACCGCTCCACCACGGCATGTACAAGGTGAGGAAGGGCGAGGTCCCCATCGGAGACATGGCCGGAAGAGGACGGGCCGCCACCAGGAACCAGACAAGCTCACCATGCACGCCCAGCATGCCCATGCCCAAGTCGGCGCCTTCAAGAAGGTGACGATGCTGTGGTGCCGCCGCCGCTTAGCCACCGGGGCTAGGGTTTTCACCCGGGCGCAGGGGAAGGGGGGAGGTAGAGGAGGTTGAGCCTTGCACCGCCACCAAGGAGGGAATGGCGTCCGGGACGCCATCGACGCCGTGACCGCCACCGGCGGCCAAGGGTTTCTCCCGGCCATGCACCCTGCCGCCACCTCCGAACCAGCCACAACATCAGCAGGCGCGTGCACGCCGGAGATCCAGGCCGACCGAAGGTCATGCATCACGAGCGGACCAGAACGCCCCATACTATAACTTAGCTACTCCCAATAGTTCCTTAAACTCCCAATAGCTTACGCAAAAAAAACATACTATAACTTTGGTGTCTCCTCCCATGCGTCCTCGGGTGGCCTCTGCGACGATGCTGCAACTGGGGGCCGCCGGATCTGGTCGTCCTGGCCGGGTTTGGCTCATCGGCGCCTTCCGACGGCGAGGTGGATGGCTCCGGCATGGTGGTGGCACCGCCACGGCGCCGGGGTGTGCGGTTCAGCGGATCTGCGGATTAGCTGCAGGCTCCCTGCTGGTGGCTGGTTGCGTGGGGGTGTGGAGGCCAGTGCTCCGGGTGTTTGCCTGCGTGGCTTCTGTCGAGGCCAACGACGCGGCGCCTATGGGCGTCGTTCTTCCTTCCTGAAGGGTCGTCGTGGAGCTCTCTGACCTTGTCCACCTTCGGGGTTCGTCTTCGGGCGAAAGCCTATGACCATGTCGGGTGACGGCGTCGTTTCCGCATTGCTTCCCCCCTTGGGGGCGTCGTCTTGAAGACTTGTTCTCCTCCGCGCTTTCCATGGGCTGGACGTGCACGACATCAAGGTTGGCTGGTGCCCAACCGGTGATGCGAGGTGTTGGCGTTGCCACTTGTGCGGTAACGACGATGGTGGCGCGTGGAGCTGGGTCACGGCTGATCCTTTTGATGTCGGCGGTCCGGTGCGCCAATGGGTGTGACTATGTTTGCTTCTCGCCGTGACAAAGAAATCGGAGCTGCACGTGGTAGGGCCCCTGCGGCAACGATGACTCCATGAGGGCGGATTCAGCGGACGGTGCTCTCCGGAGACTGCGTTGGACTAGGTCGGTGCGAGGCTTGCAACTTTCTCCCTGAAGCACATTAACAAAATCGGAGCTGCCGGTCTTCGATGTCTCGGCCGATTGTTTGGCTTTGGCCGATGAGGTCCTCGGGTGTCGTTCGTTCGGAGGGGTCTTGACGAGTCGTCAGCGGCGAAGTCGGAGTCGCCTGCTTGGGGAGAGGTGACGACGATCACATTGCACTCAACCTCGACGGTGTCCCCTCCTCGACGGTGTGTGTGGTCTTGTGGGTGCCAGATCGGCCGGTGTGCCCTTTTGATGGGCGTATTGTGACGGTTTTCTCCCGGGTTCCCATTAATTAACCGTACAACTCTTTTATGCTTAATCAATGAAAATGGCAAATCTTTTGCCTTGTTTCCAAAAAAACCCTTTCCCGCAACAAAAAAAGAGCCAGCGCATCCTCCAAGAAAATAAGAGCCAATGATGCGATATAAGAGCATCTACAGCCAGGCGTCCCAAACCGGTCTCATACGTCGACCAGTTACGATTATTCGACCCAGACCCCCTCAAACGAGCCTCAAACGTCCGGGCTGACCGGCACCTCTCATATCCAGCCTAAATATGAGGCGGATATGGGAGTGTCCGGGCACGCCCTCCGCGTCGGTCTGATGGCGGGGTCCCACACGGCAACAACCGGAAACCCGACGGCCTGACGGACGTCGCGTCCATTGCTGCGGTGTGAACGCCGCGTGGCGCCGCTCCAGCTCGCCGCCCGAGACCAACTCCGCCAATTTGAGCCGACTGGCGTCGTGACCCTAGTCCATCCACCTCCCCCATCTCCGCACCACTAGTCCGAGCCCATCCACCTCCTCCCTCTTTCGCTCTGGCGCTCTGCCCACGCTTCGGAGCTCCGCCATGGTCCGGAGGATGATCACCTACTACGCAATGCTCAAGCCGGAGCGCCGGTATGAGATCCAGCAGGAGATTCGGGCGAGACAAGTCGCGCACGCCGCCCGCATCACTGCCAGGCAGCCTCCGGACTCGCTGGAGCCAGATGAGGGATAGGAAGAGCTGGGGGAAGAGAAGGGAGAGGAGTTGGCTCCGATGGAGGCGGATGATGCGGAGCAGCCGGAGCTGGAGTTGCCGGAGTAGGTGCTGTCAGGCTTCAACATGGAGCAGTCGGAGTCAGAGTTTGCCATCACCCAATCGGACGAGATGGCGGAGTAGCAAGCCATCCTGGAGTCCATCCAGGATGAGGCCTATGTGGAAGCCAACCGGGCGTTTTTCCAGCAGGAGCAGGCAGCGTCTAACGCGCTCTTCGCCGAACTCAATGCGGAGATAGAGGCCTACGTGGAGGCCAATCGGGCGTTCCTCCGACAGGAGTAGCCGGCGTCTGACGCGCTCTTCGCCGAACTCGCCACCTCTCCACTCCTCCTCCACCATGCCTGTAATGTTTTAGGGATTCGACAAGAAGAGAGGGCCCTCCCTTCTTTATCCCTATGGCTACTAAATTGGCAAGGGTCGTCAGGGAGAAAAATAGAATCGGCAAGGGGATGAAGCGGGAACCAACGGCCCACACGGAGGCATCCTCCTGCGGGGAGGCGACCGAACAGTGGCATAGATCGGTTGACCGACACCTCAGATCTATCTATACCAATATAAAAAGACAAAAAGGGGCAGATCCAATTAATCTTGGCCATCAAATCATGTCAACCCAATGACCTAGATTATTTCAATGTTGAGCGCTCAACACGTTTAGCGTGCAGTTAATTTCATGCCAAATATAGTGCTAATCACATTAATACACACGCAAATAATATCCTGCTTAATATCCGCATGCATTTCATATATTTTCAAATTAACGTGCATTGCACATACACATTGACTAGTACTCTAAATGTAGGAGTGTTGGATAACTGAACCACACTGTATGTTTATGAATGGAATAATTCTACACCTACTTATCATGAATGAGGTGCGATTGTGTAGAGAATACACTTAGGGCGTGTTTGGTTGCCTGCATGAGGCCCAACCAGGCCCGCGCGAGAAGAATCCGGCCTGTTTAGTTGCATGTATACATTGCTGGGCCTGCATCGCACGCTTCTTAAAGCAGCCCACAGGCTGGCTCGCTGGAAACGCTTGAACCAGCGGTTTCTCGCGAGCCAGGCTGAGGCGAGCGCAAGCGAGCAGGCCCTTGCACGAGTGGAGACGAGAGGAATGCGAGGTGATTACATGAGGTCTTCTTCAACCTCCAGTAATCTTCTCTCTAATCTGCTCTCTTCCTTGTCCCTTTGATCTAAACAACGAGGCTTCGATTCCAGGTAAGCCCTACACGAAAAAGATGCACCTCGATCCTGCGGTACCATTCAGGCGATCTGACCATAGTTTTGTCGGCTAGAAGTTCTTTATTTCGTGCTCCTGTTTGGAGCTATTCTGGATGAATTTTGTCAGATTCATCGCGCACGACCGATCGTTTGAAATTTCTTTTGACTAGCAGCCTAATCTCGCAGTTCCGCACAACATTTGTGTTGTAAGTTTTTAGTTTCGACGATCGTAGCTTCAGCTCTCCTTGAACAACAATCTACTGCACTGACGCCGCCATGTCGAGCTCTTCTGTTCTTTGCTCAGAGCCCTCCTATTCGTCCCTCTCGGCACCGAAGCCCTTCCTCTTGATCTCCTTGCCCATGTCCTACTACACTAGACTCATTTCCGACGTCGCTCATCTCGGCCTACTCTCTGTCGTCCTCCTACTACACTGACGTTGCAATGGGGCGCACACTGCAGTTCGCCGCGCCGCCGACGGGGTCGATCATTTTGGTCTCCTCTCTCTTGCCCTACTACACTGGAGTCATTTCCAGCGTCGATCATCTCGGCCTCCTCTGTCGTCCACTGCACTGACGATACCATGGCGCGAGCACTGCATTCTCGTTCTCTGTCGACTATCTTTGCGCGAGCACCGCAACTAGTTCGTCGACGGTGTCGCTCACCGTGCCGCCGACGGGGTCGCTCACCCACAACTCCGTGCTCGTCATGTCTCCGGCCTCCTGAGTCATCGGCTCCTAGCTGTGCGCAGATTCCTGTAGCATAATATCTCCGTCGATGAGTGGCCCTGATTTCTTGATTCTTGGTGGCCGCTCGAGCCCGCGCTGTCAATGGCACCCGTCGTCGTCACGCTTTACTATTATTGGCACTCTTCTTCCGGCGATTGGCCGCCTGGGGTTTCCCGGCTGCTTCGTGCCTTGTCTTGTCGCCCGTGCCGTCAGTGCCACGCGGTTATCGCCGTCGGCAGGACTGCTCGCGCGTACATATCCACTGGTCCGTGGATTCTTACAGTTATTGAGGTATTTCCTGCTTGGCTCAACAGTTACCTTCCCCTCCCCTCCTACTCGAAGTCCGGCAAATTTTGCCGGCTCTCCGGGCCTGCCGGTTGCCACAGGGTCGGTGCAGTGGATACCATTAGCGTCTTCTCTATTCCACAAGTATCCTATCCTCACATCCCTGTCAACAGTGGTTTAATTTTGGCTCTTTTGATTTTACAGGTGCTCTTTGTTGTGCTGTGGTAAACAGTGAAGTTGAGCAACTATTCAGACTTCAGACTTTAGTGTTAAGACCAAGAAAATTGGCTTCATACTTCAGTTCGTGAGGTATTTACCTGCTTGGCTCCACCGTTACCTTCCCCTCCCTTCCTACTGAAAGTCCGACAAATTTTCTGCTCCGCTCGCCGGCAATCGGCTCCCTGAGCCTGCCAATTGTCACAGGGTTGGTGCAGTGGGTGCCATTAGCATCTTCTCTGTTACACATGTATCCAATCCCCACATCAACCATGATGCCACTGTAGGGGATCGTAGCAGAAATTTAAAATTTTCTACGCATCACCAAGATCAATCTATGGAGTAATCTAGCAACGAGGGGAAGGAGAGTGAATCTACATACCCTTGTAGATCGCTAAGCGGAAGCCTTCAAGAGAACGGGGTTGAAGGAGTCGTACTCGTCGTGATCCAAATCACTGGAGATCCTAGTGCCGAACCGACGGCACCTCCGTGTTCAACACACGTACAGCCCGGTGACGTCTCCCATGCCTTGATCCAGTAAGGAGAGAGGGAGAGGTTGCGGAAGACTCTGTCCAGCAGCAGCACAACGGTGTGGTGGTGGTGGAGGAGCGTGGCAATCCTGCAAGGCTTCGCCAAGCACCGCGGGAGAGGAGGAGGAGGACTTGGGAGAGGGGGAGGGCTGCGCCAGAACTTGGGTGCGGCTTCCCTCCCACCCCCCACATATATATAGGGGCAAGGGAGAGGGGGGGCCAGCCCCCTCAGATCCAATCTGAGGAGGGGGCGGCGGCCAGGGGGGTTGCCTTGCCCCCCAAGGCAAGGGGGCGCCCCCCTTTAGGGTTTCCCCCCAAACCCTAGGCGCATGGGCCCTAAGGGGGAAGGCGCCCAGCCCACTAAGGGCTGGTCCCTCTCCACAAACAGCCCATAGGGCCCTCCGGGGCAGGTGGACCCTCCCGGTGGACCCCCGGAACCCCTTCGGTGGTCCCGGTACAATACCGGTAACCCCCGAATTATTCCGGTGACCGTATGATGACTTCCCATATATAAATCTTTACCTCCGGACCGTTCCGGAACTCCTCGTGACGTCCGAGATCTCATCCGGGACTCCGAACAACATTCGGTAACCACATACAAACTTCCTTTATAACGCTAGCGTCATCGAACCTGAAGTGTGTAGACCCTACGGGTTCGGTAACCATGCAGACATGACCGAGGCAACTCTCTGGCCCATAACCAACAGCGGGATCTGGATACCCATGTTGGCTCCCACATGTTCCACGATGATCTCATCGGATGAACCATGATGTCGAGGATTCGATCAATCCCGTATTCAATTCCCTTTGTCTAGCGGTATTGTACTTGCCCGAGATTCGATCGTCGGTATGCCGATACCTTGTTCAATCTCGTTACCGGCAAGTCTCTTTACTCATTCCGTAACACATCATCCCGTGATCAACTCCTTGGTCACATTGTGCACATTATGATGATGTCCTACCGAGTGGGCCCAAAGATACCTCTCCGTCACACGGAGTGACAAATCCCAGTCTTGATTCGTGTCAACCCAACAGACACTTTAGGAGATACCCGTAGTGCACCTTTGTAGCCACCCAGTTACGTTGTGACGTTTGGTACACCCAAAGCATTCCTACGGTATCCGGGAGTTGCACAATCTCATGGTCTAAGGAAATGATACTTGACACGATCTTTGTGCTAGGCTTAGGATTGGGTCTTGTCCATCACATCATTCTCCTAATGATGTGATCCCGTTATCAACAACATCCAATGTCCATGGTCAGGAAACCGTAACTATCTATTGATCAACGAGCTAGTCAACTAGAGGCTTACTAGGGACATGGTGTTGTCTATGTATCCACACATGTATTTGAGTTTCCTATCCATACAATTCTAGCATGGATAATAAACGATTATCATGAACAAGGAAATATAATAATAATAACTAATTTATAATTGCCTCTAGGGCATATTTCCAACAGTCTCCCACTTGCACTAGAGTCAATAATCTAGTTCAGATCGCCATGTGATTAACACTCACAGGTCACATCGCCATGTGACCAACATCCAAAGAGTTTACTAGAATCAATAATCTAGTTCACATCACTATGTGATTAACACTCAATGAGTTCTGGGTTTGATCATTTATGCTTGTGAGAGAGGTTGTAGTCAATGGGTCTGCAATATTCAGATCCCTATGTATTTCGCAAAACTTTATGTCATATCGTAGATGCCGCTACCACGTTCCACTTGGAGCTATTCCAAATTATTGCTCCATTATACGTATCCGGTATCTCTACTCAGAGCTATCCGGATAGGTGTTAAGCTTGCATCGACGTAACTCTTTACGTCAAACTCTTTATCACCTCCATAACCGAGAAACATTTCCTTATTCCTCTAAGGATAATTTTTGACCGCTATCTAGTGACCCACTCCCGAGTCACCTTTGTACCCTCTTGCCAGACATGTGGGAAGGCACACATCAGGTGCAGTACAAAGCATGACATACTCTATAGAGCCTATGGCTAAGGCATAGGGGACGACATTCATCCTTTCTCTTTCTTCTGCCGTGGTCGAGCTTTAAGTCTTAACTTCATACCTTACAACTCAGGCAAGAACTCCTTCTTTGACTGATCCATCTTGAACACCTTCAAGATCATGTCAAGGTATGTGCTCATTTGAAAGTACTATTAAGCGTTTTGATCTATCCTCATAGATCTTGATGCTCAATGTTCAAATAGCTTAATCCAGGTATGAAGTCTTAACTTCATACCTTACAACTCAGGCAAGAACTCCTTCTTAGACTGATCCATCTTGAACACCTTCAAGATCATGTCAAGGTATGTGCTCATTTGAAAGTACTATTAAGCGTTTTGATCTATCCTCATAGATCTTGATGCTCAATGTTCAAATAGCTTAATCCAGGTTTTCTATTGAAAAACACCTTTCAAATAACCCTATATGCTTTCCAGAAATTCTACATCATTTCCGATCAACAATATGTCAACAACATATACTCATCAGAAATGCTATAGTGCTCCCACTCACTTCTTTGGAAATACAAGTTTCTCATAAACTTTGTATAAACCCAAAATCTTTGATCATCTCATCAAAGCGTATATTCCAACTCCGAGATGCTTACTCCAGTCCTTAGAAGGATTGCTAGAGCTTTGCATACTTGTTAGCATCTTTCAGGATTGACAGAACCTTCTGGTTGTATCACATACAACCTTTCCTCGTCGAGGAAACAATGTTTTGACATCCTATCTGCAAGATTTCATAAATTATGCAGTAACTGCTAATATAATTTCAACAGACTCTTAGCATCGCTACGAGTGAGAAAGTCTCATCGTAGTCAACTCCTTGAACTTGTCGGAAAACATCTTAACGACAAGTCGAGCTTTCTTAATGGTGACACTTACCATCATCGTCCATCTTCCTTTCAAAATCCATCTGTACCCAACAGCCTTACGACCATCAAGTATTTCTTCCAAAGTCCATACTTTGTTTTCATACATGGATCCTCTCTCGGATTTTATGGCCTCGAGCCATTCGTCGGAATCCGGGCCCACCATCGCTTCTCCATAGCTCGTAGGTTCATTGTTGTCTAGCAACATGACTTCCAAGATAGGATTACGTACCACTCTGAAGCAGTACTTGTCCTTGTCGTCCTACGAGGTTTGGTAGTGACTTGAGCCGAAGTTTCATGATCATTATCATCAACTTCCACTTCAATTGGTGTAGGTGCCACAGGAACAACTTCCTGTGCCCTGCTACACACTAGTTGAAGTGATGGTTCAATAACCTTATCAAGTCTTCACCATCCTCCCACTCAATTCTCTCGAGAGAAACTTTTCCTCGAGAAAGGACCCGTTTCTAGAAACAATCTTTCGCTTCCGGATCTGAAATAGGAGGTATACCCAACTATTTTTAGGTGTCCTATGAATATGTATTTGTCCGCTTTGGGTTCGAGCTTATCAGGCTGAAACCTTTTTCATGTAAGCATCGCAGCCCCAAACTTTCAAGAAACGACAGCTTAGGTTTCTCTAAACCATAGTTCATACGGTGTCATTTCAACGGAATTACGTGGTGCCCTATTTAAAGTGAATGTGGTTGTCTCTAATGCCTAACCCATGAACGATAGTGGTAATTTGATAAGAGACATCCTGGTATGCACCATATCCAATAGGGTGCATCTATGATGTTCGGACACACCATCACACTATGGTGTTCCAGGCGGTATTAGTTGTGAAACAATTTTCACAATGTCTTAATTTCATACCAAACTCATAACTCGGATACTCATCTCTATGATCATATCATAGACATTTTATCCTCTTGTCACGACGATCTTCAACTTCACTCTGAAATTACTTGAACCTTTCAATAATTCAGACTTGTGTTTCATCAAGTAAATACACTCAGTATCTACTCAAATCATCCGTGAAGTAAGAACATAACGATATCCACTGTGTGCCTCAGCACTCATTGCACTGCACACATCAAAATGTATTACTTCCAACAAATTGCTTTCTTGTTCCATTTAACTGAAAACGAGGCTTTCAGTCATCTTGCCCATGTGGTATGATTTGCATGTCTCAAGTGATTCAAAATCAAGTGAGTCCAAATGGTCCATTTGCATGGAGTTTCTTCATGCATATACACCAATAGACATGGTTCGCATGTCTCAAACATTTCAAAACGAGTGAGTCCAAAGATCCATCAACATGGAGCTTCTTCATGCGTTTTATACCAATATGACTTACATGGCAGTGCCACAAGTAAGTGGTACTACTATCATTACTATCTTATATCTTTTGGCATGAAAATGTGTATCACTACGATCGAGATTCAGTAAACCATTCTTTTAGGTGCAAGACCATTAAAGGTATCATTCAAATAAATAGAGTAACCATTATTCTCCTTAAATGAATAACCGTATTGCGATAGACATAATCCAATCATGTCTATGCTCAACGCAAACACCAAATATCAATTATTTAGGTTTAACACCAATCTCGATGGTAGAGGGAGCGTGTGATGCTTGATCACATCAACCTTGGAAACGCTTCCAACACATATCGTCAGCTCACCTTTAGCTAGTCTCCGTTTATTCCGTAGCTTTTATTTCGGGCTACTAACACTTAGCAACCGAACCGGTATCTAATACCCTGGTGCTACTAGGAGTACTAGTAAAGTACACATTAACATAATGCATATCCAATATACTTCTATCGACCTTGCCAGCCTTCTCATCTACCAAGTATCTAGGGTAATTCTGCTCCAGTGGCTATTCCCCTTATTACAGAAGCACTTAGTCTCGGGTTTGGGTTCAACCTTGGGTTTCTTCACTAGAGCAGCAGCGGATTTGTCATTTCGTTAAGTATCCCTTCTTGCCCTTGCCCTTCTTGAAACTAGTGGTTTCACCAACCATCAACAATTGATGCTCCTTCTTGATTTCTACTTTCGCGGTGTCAAACATCGCGAATATCTCAAGGATCATCATATCTATCCCTGATCTGTTATAGTTCATCACGAAGCTCTAGTAGCTTGGTGGCAATGACTTTGGAGAAACATCACTATCTCATCTGGAAGATCAACTCCCACTCGATTCAAGTGATTGTTGTACTCAGACAATCTGAGCACAAGCTCAACGATTGAGCTTTTCTCCCTTAGTTTGCATGCTAAGAAACTCGTCGGAGGTCTTATACCTCTTGACGTGGGCACGAGCCTGAAATCCTAATTTCAGCCCTCGAAACATCTCATATGTTCCGCGACCATCCGAAATCGTCTTTGTGCCTCAATTCTAAACCGTCTAACTGAACTATCACGTAGTTATCACAACGTGCATGTCAGATGTTCGCAACATCCAGAGACGACATTTGAGGTTCAGCACACCGAGCAGTGCATTAAGGCCATAAGCCTTCTTCAAAGCAATGAGGACAATCCTCAGTTTACGGACCCAGTCCGCATAATTGCTAATATCTACTTTCAACTATATTTTCTCTAGGAACATATCTAAAACAGTAGAACTAAAGCGCGAGCTACGACATGATTTGCAAAAAACTTTTTGGCTATGTTCAGGATAATTAAGTTCATCTTATGAACTCCCACTCAGATAGACATCCCTCCAGTCATCTAAGTGATCACATGATCCGAGTCAACTAGGCCGTGTCCGATCATCACGTGAGACGGACTAGTCATCATCGGTGAACATCTTCATGTTGATCGTATCTACTATACGACTCATGCTCAACCTTTCGGTCTCTTGTGTTCCGAGGCCATGTCTGTACATGATAGGCTCGTCAAGTCAACCTAAGTGTTTCGCGTGTGTAAATCTGGCTTACACCCATTGTATGTGAACATTAGAATCTATCACACCCGATCATCACGTGGTGCTTCGAAACGACGAACTTTCGCAACGGTGCACAGTTAGGGGGAACACTTTCTTGAAATTTTAATGAGGGATCATCTTATTTACTACCGTCGTTCTAAGCAAATAAGATGCATAAACATGATAAACATCACATGCAATCAAATAGTGACATGATATGGCCAATATCATTTTGCTCCTTTTGATCTCCATCTTCGGGGCTCCATGATCATCATCATCACCGGCATGACACCATGATCTCCATCATCATGATCTCCATCATCGTGTCTCCATGAAGTTGTCTCGCCAACTAATTACTTCTACTACTATAGCTAATGGTTTAGCAATAAAGTAAAGTAATTACATGGCGTTGTTCAACGACACGCAGGTCATACAATAAATTAAGACAACTCCTATGGCTCCTGCCGGTTGTCATACTCATCGACATGCAAGTCGTGATTCCTATTACAAGAACATGATCAATCTCATACATCACATATCATTCATCACATTCTTTTGGCCATATCACATCACATAGCATATCCCGCAAAAACAAGTTAGACGTCCTCTAATTGTTGTTTGCATGTTTTACGTGGCTGCTATGGGTTTCTAGCAAGAACATTTCTTACCTACGCAAAAACCACAACATGATACGCCAATTACTATTTACCCTTCATAAGGACCCTTTTCATCGAATCCGATCCGACTAAAGTGGGAGAGACAGACACCCGCTAGCCACCCTATGCAACTAGTGCATGTCAGTCGGTGGAACCTGTCTCACGTAAGAGTACGTGTAAGGTCGGTCCGGGCCGCTTCATCCCACGATGCCGCCAAATCAAGATAAGACTAGTAACGGCAAGTAAATTGACAAAATCGACGCCCACAACAACTTGTGTTCTACTCGTGCATAGAAACTACGCATAGACCTAGATCATGATGCCACTGTAGGGGATCGTAGCAGAAATTTAAAATTTTCTACGCATCACCAAGATCAATCTATGGAGTAATCTAGCAACGAGGGGAAGGAGAGTGAATCTACATACCCTTGTAGATCGCTAAGCGGAAGCGTTCAAGAGAACGGGGTTGAAGGAGTCGTACTCGTCGTGATCCAAATCACCGGAGATCCTAGTGCTGAACGGACGGCACCTCCGCGCTCAACACACGTACAGCCCGGTGACGTCTCCCACGCCTTGATCCAGCAAGGAGGGAGGGAGAGGTTGGGGAAGACTTCGTCCAGCAGCAGCACAACAGTGTGGTGGTGGTGGAGGAGCGTGGCAATCCTGCAGGGCTTCGCCAAGCACCGCGGGGAGGAGGAGGACTTGGGAGAGGGAGAGGGCTGCGCCAGAACTTGGGTGCGGCTGCCCTCCCACCCCCACATATATATAGGGGCAAGGGAGAGGGGGGGCCGGCCCCCTCAGATCCAATCTGAGGAGGGGGCGGCGGCCAGGGGGGTTGCCTTGCCCCCCAAGGCAAGGGTGCCCCCCTTTAGGGTTTCCCCCCAAACCCTAGGCGCATGGGCCCTAAGGGGGAAGGCGCCCAGCCCACTAAGGGGCTGGTCCCTCTCCACAAATAGCCCATAGGGCCCTCCGGGGCAGGTGGACCCTCCCGGTGGACCCCCGGAACCCCTTCGGTGGTCCCCGTACAATACCGGTAACCCTCGAATTATTCCGGTGACCGTATGATGACTTCCCATATATAAATCTTTACCTCCGGACCGTTCCGGAACTCCTCGTGACGTCCGAGATCTCATCCGGGACTCCGAACAACATTCGGTAACCACATACAAACTTCCTTTATAACCCTAGCGTCATCGAACCTTAAGTGTGTAGACCCTACGGGTTCGGGAACCATGCAGACATGACCGAGACAACTCTCCGGCCAATAACCAACAGCGGGATCTGGATACCCATGTTGGCTCCCACATCTTCCACGATGATCTCATTGTATGAACCACGATGTCGAGGATTCAATCAATCCCGTATTCAATTCCCTTTGTCTAGCGGTATTGTACTTGCCCGAGATTCGATCGTCGGTATGCCAATACCTTGTTCAATCTCGTTACCAGCAAGTCTCTTTACTCGTTCCGTAACACATCATCCCGTGATCAGCTCCTTGGTCACATTGTGCACATTATGACGATGTCCTACCGAGTGGGCCCAGAGATACCTCTCCGTCACACGGAGTGACAAATCCCAGTCTTGATTCGTGCCATCCCAACAGACACTTTCGGAGATACCCGTAGTGCACCTTTATAGCCACCCAGTTACGTTGTGACGTTTGGTACACCCAAAGCATTCCTACGGTATCCGGGAGTTGCACAATCTCATGGTATAAGGAAATGATACTTGACATTAGAAAAGCTTTAGCATATGAACTACACGATCTTTGTGCTAGGCTTAGGATTGGGTCTTGTCCATCACATCATTCTCCTAATGATGTGATCCCATTATCAACGACATCCAATGTCCATGGTCAGGAAACCGTAACCATCTATTGATCAATGAGCTAGTCAACTAGAGGCTTACTAGGGACATGGTGTTGTCTATGTATCCACACATGTATCTGAGTTTCCTATCAATACAATTCTAGCATGGATAATAAATGATTATCATGAACAAGGAAATATAATAATAATAACTAATTTATTATTGCCTCTAGGGCATATTTCCAACAATGGGTGCCATTAGCGTCTTCCCTGTTACACATGTATCCAATCCCCACATCAACCATTGTTTAATTTTGGGTCTTTGATTTTACAGGTGCTCTTTGCTGTGTTGTGGTAACCAGTGCAGTTGAGCAACTGTTCAGACATCAGACTTCAGAGTTCAGACCAAGCAAATTGGCTTCAGACTTCAGTTCGTGAGGTATTTACCTGATTGGCTCCATCGTTACCTTCCCCTCCCTTCCTACTAAAAGTCCGGCAAATTTTCTGCTCCGCTCGCCGGCAATCGGCTCCCCGAGCCTGCCAATTGCCACAGGGTTGGTGCAGTGGGTACCATTAGCATCTTCTCTATTACACATGTATCCAATCCCCACATCAACCATGGTTTAATTTTGGCTCTTTGATTTTACAGGTGCTCTTTGCTGCGTCGTGGTGACCCGTCAGCAGTTGAGCAATTGTTTAGAACTTCTAACAGCCCCATACTCCGAGGAGGAAGTTAGAAAGGTGGCTTTCCTAATGGAGCATAACAAGTCCGGATGGTTTTCCCATGGAGTTCTATTAGAACTTCAGGGAAGTCATCAAACCGGATCTCCTACTTTTGTTTAGCGACCTACATGTTGGTCAACTAGAATTGTTTTGCTTAAACTTTGGTGAGATTATTTTATAACCTAAGGTTAATGAGGCTGAAAGGATACAACAATATAGACCTATTTGCCTCTTAAATGTTAGATTTAAAATATTGATGAAGGTTGCGACTATTAGGCTAAATTCGGTTGTTGAACATGTGGTTCGGCCTTCACAGACAAATTTTATGCAAGTCAGGAACATCCTAGATGGAGTTGTTATCCTGCATGGAAGAGTCCATGAATTGCACCGGAAAAAGTTGAATGGAGTGGTACTCAAAATAGACTTTGAAAGGCTTATGACAAAGTCAAGTGGCCCTTTCTTCAACAGACTCTCAGAATGAAAGGATTTTTTTGCAGAGTGGCGCGCTATGATCCATAGCTTTGTTGCTGGAGGTAGTATTGCCATTAAGATCAATGATGACAACGTTGAACACTATTTCCAAACGAAGAAGGGATTGTGACAAGGTGATTCGTTATCGCCCATGCTATTCAATATAGTGACGGATATGCTAGCGGTCATGACTGAGCGTGCCAAGGTTGATGTCCAAATTGATGGGGTAGTTAATCATCTAGCTAGTTGATGGTGGTCTCTCTATACTTCAAATGCCGACGATATGATTCTCTTCATAGATCATGACCTCGAGAAAGCGAGAAATCTGAAACTGATTTTATCAGCATTCAAGCAAATCTCAGGTCTTAAGATCAATTTTCATAGAAGTGAATTGTTTTTCTTCGGCGAGGCTCAAGACGAGGCCCACCTGTATGCCGAACTATTCGGATGTGGGTTGGGACAGTTTCCAATCACATATTTGGGGATACACATTATCGGAGACTCACAAATGTTGAATAGAAACACATCAAGGAGAGGCTACAAAAAAGACTTAGCAGTTGGAAAGGTACATTTTTGTCTCTGGGTGGAAGATTGGTCCTCATAAATTCAGTACTAAGTAATATGGTACTATATATGCTTTCCTTCTTTCAGTTGCCGAAAGGAGTTTTTACATATATTGGATTACTTCCGATCAAGATTCTTTTGGCAAGGAGATAGTGAGAGAAAGAAATATCGACTGGCTAAATGGAGTGTGGTTTGCTGTCCCAAAGACCAAGGCGGATTGGGCATTCATGACCTTGATGTTAAGAATGGGGCCCTTCTCGACAAATGGTTTTTTAAATTACTGATGGAAGATGGTGTATGGCAAACCCTTCTAAGGAGGAAATGTGTTGGTTCCAAGGCGGTATCCCAAGTATACTGGAAGCCTGGGGATTCCCACTTTTGGGCGGATATAATGGCTAAGAAATATTTCTTCTACTATGGATCCTTCTCGATTATGGATGGCTCAGAAATTAGATTCTGGGAGGACAAGTGCCTAGGAGATGCCACAATCCGGGAACAATATCCAACTCTATACAACATTGTGTGCCACAAGGGTGATACTATCACCACGGTAATCGAATCATTTCCGCCAAATGTGATGTTCAGAAGAGATTTAATTGGACACAGGCTCCAAGCAGGAAACATTGCTACCTCTTGAGCACTGCATTGGATTTCCCCGAAGAGGAGAGGATGATGCAGTAAAGTAGCATAAGTATTTCCCTCAGTTTTTGAGAACCAAGGTATCAATCCAGTAGGAGATCACGCACGAGTCCCTCGTACCTACACAAAACGATAGCTACTCACAACCAACGCGATTAGGGGTTGTCAATCCCTTCACGGTCACTTACGAGGGTGAGATCTGATAGAGATGATAAATAATATTTTTGGTATTTTTGATATAGAGATGCAAAGTAAAAACAAAGCAAGTAATAAAGTAATGGAGATTGATATGATGAGAATAGACCCGAGGGCCATAGGTTTCACTAGTGGCTTCTCTCAAGAGCATAAGTATTCTACGGTGGGTGAACAAATTACTGTTGAGCAATTGATAGAAAAGCGAATAATTATGAGGTTATCTAGGTATGATCATATATATAGGCATCACGTCCATGACAAGTAGACCGAAACGATTCTACATCTACAACTATTACTCCACTCATCGACCGCTATCCAGCAGGCATCTAGAGTATTAAGTTAAAAACAGAGTAACGCCTTAAGCAAGATGACACAATGTAGAGGGATAAATTCATGCAATATGATAAAAAAAACCCATCTTGTTATCCTCGATGGCAACAATACAATACGTGCCTTGCAACCCTTTCTGTCACTGGGTAAGGACACCACAAGATTGAACCCAAAGCTAAGCACTTCTCCCATTGCAAGAACTACCAATCTAGTTGGCCAAACCAAACGGATAATTCGAAGAGACTTGCAAAGATAACTCAATCATACATAAAAGAATTCAGAGAAGATTCAAATATTATTCATAGATAATCTGGATCATAAACCAACAATTCATCGATCTCAACAAACACACCGCAAAAAGAAGATTACATCGAATAGATCTCCACAAGAGAGGGGGAGAACATTGTATTGAGATCCAAAAAGAGAGAATAAGCCATCTAGCTACTAACTATGGACCCGAAGGTCTGAGGTAAACTACTCACACTTCATCGGAGGGGCTATGATGATGTAGAAGCCCTCCGTGGTGGATGCCCTCTCCGGTGGAGCTTCGGAACAGGCCCCAAGATGGGATCTCGCGGATACAGAAGGTTGCGACGGTGGAATTAGGTTTTTGGCTCCCCTGCAGATCGTTTGGGGATACGTAGATATATATAGGAGGAAGGAGAACGTCGGTGGAGCGTCAGGGGGCCCACGACGTAGGGGGCGCGCCCTCCACCCTCGTGACCGCCTCTGGCCCTGCTTGGAGTAGGGTCCAAGTCTCCTGGATCACGTTCGGTGAGAAAATCACGTTCCCAAAGGTTTCATTCCGTTTGGACTCCATTTGATATTCCGTTTCTTCGAAACACTGAAATAGGCAAAAAAAACAGCAATTCTTGGCTGGGCCTCCGGTTAATAGGTTAGTCCCAAAAATAATATAAAGTGGAAAATAAAGCCCAATATAGTCCAAAACAATAGATAAAGTAGCATGGAGCAATCAAAAATTATAGATACGCTGGAGACGTATCAAACATCCTTCTACAGTGATTGTCCATGGTGCAATTTTCATATGAGTCTGATATATTCCGATGGAACCTCCATTGGAATGGACAATTCTCTTATGTATAGAGCGTTAATCCAGCCTAATATGCCAGTTGACAATAACAAGAAGATCTGGAAGATGAAGATACCTCTTAAGAGTAAAATCTTTGCATGGTATCTTCGTCGAGGAGTCATTTTTTCTAAAGATACCCTTATTAAGAAGAATTGGCATGGAAGTTCACAATGTCTCTTTTGTCACCACGATGAGACAATAAAACATTTATTCTTCCAATGCAAATTAGCTCATTCTATATGGTCAGTCATCCAAATAGCTTCTGTCTTGTATCCTCCCTGTAGTGTTGCTAATGTATTTGGCAACTGGTTAGATGGGATTGATCACAAGTTTAGAACTCTTCTCAACGTGGGAGCGCTTACCATTATTTGGTTGCTTTGGCTATGTAGAAATGATAAGATTTTTAAAAATAAAAGTACTTCTCTGTTGTAGGTTATCTATAGATGTACTGAAACTCATCGTTTAAGGTCCTCTCTACAATGTGTGGAGAATCGACACCTGTTTACGGAGGTGTGTACATGATTGGAGGCTACGGCGAGGGATTCTTTTACCCAACATGGGTGGCAGCATGATCTTAGGATTGACACCCCTCCACTTTAGGCGTTATACGGACTCTACATGTTTCTTTGTATTTCTCCTTTTTAATTTTCGTTTGTGAGAGAGGACCTCGTTCGGTTGTGTGCATCTTAGTTACGCAGAGGCCTGGTGTAATAGTTTTAAGTAATAACTAGCACATATGCCCGTGCGTTGCAATGGGAGAGATATTTATTTGGCGACAAGCAAAGGGAAAGATAATTGATGTATCGTCCAAAAAAGGGTCTCCACAATGGTAGGCGACAAATCAAGGAGTTATGGTCTTCTCGCTGGATATGTTTGACACTCAAAATCTTGATAGTGGTGTGGTTGGTCGGGGTGGTGGCGAGCACCCAACTCATGCCTTTTATTTTCTCCGGGTCTGCCTCCATCTCGGGGTTGTGCTTCCCTCCTCATATGGTGGCTGCGCGGCAACCTTCGGGACACAGTTCCTTCGACCACTCTATCCTACGACAGCTTAATTGGGTGGATTTTTAGTTGCAGCGCATAAATCCCGTTTCATTTGTATAATCAGGCATGAATGTCCCTTCTTTTCGAGGGTTTATTTTCTTAGATTATTTTATTGCTCAAGTGCCCATAATTTTGCTCTAATCAAAGCCAAACAACATATTCTCTTGTATTGGCACGTGCCCACAATTTCAGCATAAAACGAACGTGCACCACTAACCAATGACCAGCGCGAATATTTAAGAAAATACAATAGCGTCAGATTAAAAATATTTTTTGATTTTCTTGAACATTGATAAAATATGAATTGGCGAATATTCTTCGAAATGTGAATAACTTTTTAAATCCCAAACAATTTTCCAAAAGTGCAAACATTTTTGCTTGAAAATTCCAATATTTTTGGAAAAACACGTACAAAATTAGAAACATTAATAGTTTCTGAAATTCACAAACAATATTTTGAAAAAATGAAAATTTTACGAAAACACAACTATTTTGAATTTTTTTTGTTTTTTAAAGGGGATCATTCAAGATAATTTTAGAAAATTATTTTCTTAGACGCAGATATTATTTTTGATTTTCAATATTTTACTAAAACTAGAATATTTTAAAATATGGAAAATTTAAAGAAATATAATGTTTATAAAAAAATCTCAAAGAATATTTGACCAATACAAACATTTTTTTAAAAATGGGAATTTTTTTGAATCTTCAGAAAATTTTGAGTGGGGAATTTTCTAAAAGTTTCGAACATTTTCCCAAACATGAACAAAATTTTAGATTGAATGTTTGAATAAAAATTGAAATTCTGAACATTTTAGAAATTTTTACTTCATAGAAAAGTAAAAATAAAGAAGAAAAAAAGGAAAAAGAAATATAAAAGAGAAACAGAAAGAAACGGAAAAATAAAAATAGAAATAGAACAAAGAAAAAGGGGAAATGGGATGGCCCAGTCGTAGGCGCCCTGTTGGGAAGCTTCAACTATCGCTCTATGCGATAAATAAGGTCTTCTCGACTGTGTGGGCAATAATAAGTGGGCTGGTTTCGGTGAGCCGGAGCGCGCACGGCCCAATTATGGAATTCTGGACAAACTTTTTTTTCTAGCGGATAGACGCACAAAAATTTAGTACCACCTTACATAGAAAAAATATCTTTTTGACGTTGAACAGATGAAAAAACTGAAAAAACACACCTTACTTTATTAGTAGGTATAGATATAGATATAGAAGCGCCCCTTTTCGAAAAAAATGAGCTTATATATGCTTTCGTACGTCGTGTAGTTTGCGGAGAAACAATCTTAAACACTTGTGCATGCACTACTAGAATTCTGATATACGCCGGGTGCCACGGACACTCGGCAAAGGGCCGAAAACCGCCGGCAAAGCCTTTGCCGAGTGTCCCCCTCGGCAAAAGCCACCCGGCGTACACCTCTCCGGCAAACAGGAATTTGCCGAGCGCCAGAACACGGGTACTCGGTAAAGTCTTTGCCGAGAGCTAAACAGCACGTCTCGGCAAAATAAAGCAGCTAACGGATAACAGTTGGGGACGGATGTTGCCACATTGGCAAACTTTTCCGAGAGGGTCTCTTGGCAAAGCGAGCCAGTAGGAGGCTGACACGTGTCATCACCTGACATGTAGGACCACGAGAACAGGCCGAGGGCCAACTTTGCCGAGAGGGGCTCTCGGCAAACAGACCAAATAGGAGGCTGACACGTGCCATGTCCTGACATGTGGGACCACGAGAACAGACCAAGGGCCAACTTTGCCGAGAGTGACTCTCGGCAAAGATAATCAGTAGGAGGCTGACACGTATCATCTCCTGACATGTGGGACCACGAGAACAGGCCGAGGGCCAACTTTGCTGAGAGTTGCTCTCGGCAAAGAGAACCGGTAGAGGCTGACACGTGTCATCTCCTAACATGTGGGACCACGAGAACAGGCCGAGGGCCAACTTTGCCGAGAGCCACTGTCGGCAAACTCCATCTGTGCTGAGTGCTCCTCTCGCAAACTAAGCCAATAGGGGAGGGCCACGTCACTTGTCCTGAAAGTCGTGCCCATACTTCGATGAGGGCCGCCGTCGGCAATCCTTTTACCTTTACCGAGAGGCCTCTTGATAAAGTTGTCAGGAGCACTACAGGTTATTATCCTTTACTGAGAGGCCTCTCGGTAAAAGTGCCAGGTTCTACTGGTTGGTACACTTTTACCGAGATTCCTCTCGGTAAAGGGTGCATGCTGGTCCAGTTTCGCAGTCGTTATCGAGAGGCACCCTCGATAATGGTGTGCCCAGCAGCCTTTTTCATTTTTGTTTCTTTCCGGCAGTGAAACATATACAACGGCAGCAGCATATAGTTCATCACGCATAGAACATGTCACATATAGGCATCATTGAACAAAAAAAGCAATGATTCTGAAAAACATTCCACATAAAAGCAATAGTGCATAAAAGGTGAAATAGTAGTCAAGACACTCGACTACCATAAGTCTACAAGTCCCAAGATGCAAGAGTTCTCAAGCACATACAAGGAACAGTTTCAAACAGAACATAACATGAAGTTCACACGATTTTGGAGATCGGAGTGATAACATCAACATTAGAAGGCAGCATTCCGTTTGCTTCCCCAACTCCACCAACTTGAGGTGGAACTACCGGAACATTGTTCGAGCCTTGTGATGGATTGACCCAATAGTGAGATGAATGCATATGGTAGTGCCGAAAATGGTGATAGAAATAGTTTGAATGAAACTCACAATGTTACACTCTGGCATCGGTGGCATCTCTGGCACTGGTTGGCCTTGCATGGAATAAAGATTGGCCACCAGATGTTGTAAAGACTTCACTAGATCATCTTGTGCCTTCAGCTTGGCCCGATTTTCATCTCGTTATTTCTCGGTCTCAATCAGTCGAGTCTACAATATGGCAATGCGAATGTCATTCATGTTGAAATGCAAATATGCAGGACCATGAAGGATCAATGAAGAAGCACTGACCTAGATATCCTCAATAATGCTCACGAAATGTGGTACGTGACGCTCTACGGTAGGAGTAGAGCCAGTACTCATAGCATGGAGCGTTTTGATTCTCGGAAGGGAGGAGGTTATGACAGAATCAAGGTGAACCACCATCCGGCCATTCAGTCTACTGCCTGCTGTGGCAATGGCCACAAGAGGGTCAAACGGTAGCACCTGAGGATTACCTCTTGCCCGTACGTCTCCTTCAATTTTTTTTTGTGTAGTTCTCTCCATCTGACCGGGCTTTAGAGTTGATTCAGTCCCTCTCCGGGTGGATAAGGTCCTTGTCCTTGTCATCTTTGGTATGTTTGATGGTCCATGCCTCGAAGTAAGTGATATCCTTGCCAGTGTTTTCTTTCTGCAAAAGAAAGCTATCCAAACAATCAAGGGAATGCTCACAAATGAAAGAGAACATGATGAAAAGAAAAGGATGTTGTTGCCTACATGTTTGGAGACGACACCTGGGATGGTGAGGTTGCCTTGACGGTGTCCTGGACAACCCATCAACTTACGACGTTCAGATATTGCTTTGTGTTCATCCTGCCACCATATGTCCACCGTTCGACGATCTTCTCCCAGCACGGACGTTTGTCAGCGCACCACCGCAGAATCACTTGTAAATTAAACAAATACATCTTAGTAAGGATTCTAATTTTGCGGTAATGTAGGAAATAGCAAGCATCCATCGTCACTTGCCTTGAAGTAATTGTCCCATGAAAGATGCTTCCCTCGAACCTCCTGTTTGGAAATCTTCTGGTTGAGATAGTCCGCGTGATACTTGACCACTAACCAGACGCGCTCCTCATAGTGCATGTCGTGGACTAGCTCCTTGGCAATATTCTCAACCACCACATTTGCACGATCCTTCTGACCCTGAACGCATGTATAGAAATCCTACAAACATGCATACATGTGAGAAGGGTAAAATCATGACTATGGCAAATTTAAACCTTTTGGTATTAACATTTAGGTGTTTTAAAGGACTTACCCAGAAATTGTTGACCACTCGCAAGGCTCTGTTATCATAAACCCTCTGACGCATATCCAGGAAATCTGGTGCGAGTTTGTAGTGATCCTATGACCAAGCTGGCTCAATGATACCGTTCAGCAAAGTGACCAGTCTAGGATAATTTAACCTACAAAGACCCCCAATGATGCCACTCGGCGACCGTGACAGACTGTTCTGTTTTTGTCAGATTATGTTTTCTATGTGTTGTTTGCTTATTTTGATGAATCTATGAGTAGTATCGGAGGGTATGAACCATAGAGAAGTTGGAATACTATAGATATTACACCTATATTAATAAAGAATGAGTTCACAACAGTACCAAAGTGGTGGTTTGTTTTCTTGTACTAACGGAGCTCATGAGATTTTCTGTTGAGTTTTGTGTTGTGAAGTTTTCAAGTTTTGGGTAAACATTCAATGGACTATGGAATAAGGAGTGGCAAGAACCTAAGCTTGGGGAGGCCCAAGGCACCCCAAGGTAATATTCAAGGACAACCAAGAGCCTAAGCTTGGGGATGCCCCGGATGGCATCCCCTCTTTCGTCTTCGTTCATCGTAACTTTACTTGGAGCTATAGTTTTATTCACCACATGATATGTGTTTTCCCTAGTGCGTCATTTTATTTTGTTAGTATTTGCTTTCTGTTATTTAGAATAATGTTTTGCATCTATATTTTCAATAAAAATGTTAAGGATAGCCTTTACCATGCTTATTTTGCAAGTATACATGTTGCTGTTTCAAAACAGAAAGTTTACCGTTGTTGCAAAAATTCCCTAGAAAAGTCATAAAATGATATAATATTGAAACTTTTTGCATATTGAGATCTGATAAATATTCTACAGTGTAGTCTTTTTCTCATAATTTTTGGAGTTAGGGAAGTATGATGAATCTTGCATTCTTTACAGACTATATTGTTTTGGCAGATTGTTGTTATGTTTGCATATGCTTGCTTGTTTAATGATTCTATTTGAGGATAGGAGTATTAAATATGCAGAGAAATTTAATATGCATTGTTGAATAATAATGTTAGTAATTTGTTACACTAGAAAATGATAAGGTTTTTGCATTGGTTTATACTAAGTTATCTCACGAGTTCTTGTTGAGTTTTGTGTGGATGAAGTTTTTGAGATTTAGGGAAACCGTGATATAGAAGGAATTAAGGAGACACAAAAGCTCAAGCTTGGGGATGCCCAAGGCACCCCAAGATAATATTTCAAGAAGTCTCAAGCATCCAAGCTTGGGGATGCCCCGGTAGGCATCCCACCTTTCTTCTTCAACAATTATCGGTTAGTATCGGTGGAACCTAAGTTTTTGCTTCTTCACATGATGTTTGCTATCCTTGAAATGTCATTTTGTTTTGTTTCATTGTTGTTTGAATAAAATATCAAGATCTGAAATACTTAAATGAGAGAGAGTCCTCACATAGCTAAATAATTATTTGACTACTCATTGATTTTCACTTATATATTTTTGGAGTAGTTTGTCATTTACTCGTGTGCTTCACTTATATCATATGAGTAAATGGTTGAATGAGTTGAATATCATAAATCTGAAATTATATATGTTTCAGATGCTTATCCCATGGGGAGTGATGACTTCACATATAAGAAGTAGAGGTTGTAAATTTATTGAAGGTTAGCAAACATTGTATTGGTCACTTGAACAATTCATGAAAGAATATTGAAGGAAGAGAGATTTCACATATAAATATACTATCATGGACATCTTTTGTAGTTGTGAGCACTCATTAAAATATGACATGCTAAAAGGTTGACGTTGGACAAAAAAGACAAGGTAATGGGTTATGTTTTCCTATATCTGAAAAGTTATATTGTCTTGGATCATCCAACATGTTGAGCTTGCCTTTCCCTCTCATGCTAGCCAAATTCTTTGCACCAAGTAGAAATACTACTTGTGCTTCCAAACATCCCTTAATCCAGTTTTGCCATGAGAGTCCACCATACCTACCTATGGATTGAGTAAGATCCTTCAAGTAAGTTGTCATCGGTGCATGCAATAAAAGTTGCTCCTTAAATATGTATGATCTATTAGTGCAAAGAAAATAAGCTTTATACGAACTTGTGATAGGGAAGAAATAGAAGCGACGGACTACATAATAAAGGTCTTTATCACAACCGGCAATATAAAGTGACGTTCTTTTGCATTAAGATTTTGTGCATCCAACCTTAAAAGCGCATGACAACCTCTGCTTCCCTCTGCGAAGGGCCTATCTTTTACTATTATCTTCTACCCTTGTACAAGAGTCATGGTGATCATCACCTTTCCTTTTTACACTTTTTCCTTTGGCAAGCACTTTGTGTTGGGGTGATCCGGATATATATATATCCACTTGGATGTAGGCGTTCATAAATTATTATTGTTGACATTACCCTTGAGGTAAAAGGTTGGGAGGCGAAACTATAAGACCCTATCTCTCGCTGTGTTCGATTAAGACTTTGAACCCATAAATATCACGTGAGTGTTAGCAATTGTGAAAGATTAAATCATAGTTGAGTATGTGGAGTTTGCTAAATCAAAGCTCTGACATAGACCCTTCCTGAAAATATGATGAATTGCAATTGTTTGATGACTGAGAATGAAGTTTGCTAGTTTTCAAGAAAGTTTATGGTCTATGCTTTAACATGTGAATAGCTTGTTACTTGATCATGAAAAGTTTTATGAGATGAGCTACTGTTATGACATATATTGATGCTAGAAAAGGTGACTAAATTATCATTGATCAAACTTGTGCACCTGCTATCATTCACACTTCATAAAATTCTTTCTTTTATCATTTACCTACTCGAGTACGAGTAGGAATTAAGCTTGGGGGTGCTGATACGTCTCCAACGTATCTATAATTTATGAAGTATTCATGCTATTATATTATCTGTTTTAGATGTTTAATGGGCTTTATTATACACTTTTATATTATTTTTGGGACTAACCTATTAACCGGAGGCCCAGTCCAAGTTGCTGTTTTTGCCTATATCAGTGTTTCGCGGAAAATGAATATCAAACGGAATCCAAACGGAATGAAACCTTTGGGAGAGTTATTTTTGGAACAAAAGCAATCCAGAAGACTTGGAGTAGACGTCGGGGCAGCTTCGAGGTAGCCACGAGGCAGGAGGGCGCGCCCTACCCCCTGGGTGCGCCCCCCACCCTCGTGGGCCCCTCGTGGCTACCTTGATCGACTTCTTTCGCCTATATATGCCCATATACCCTAAAACACCGAGGAGCACAATAGATCGGTTGCTCCGCTGCCGCAAGCCTATGTAGCCACCAAAAACCAATCGGGACCCTGTTCCGGCACCCTGTCGAAGGGGGGGATCCCTCACCGGTGGCCATCTTCATCATCCCGGCGCTCTCCATGACGAGGAGGGAGTAGTTCACCCTCGGGGCTGAGGGAATGTACCACTAGCTATGTGTTTGATCTCTCTCTCTCGTGTTCTTGAGCTGATATGATCTTGATGTATCACGAGCTTTGCCATTATAGTTGGATCTTATGATGTTTCTCCCCCTCTACTCTCTTGTAATGGATTAAGTTTTCCCTTTGAAGTTATCTTATCGGATTGAGTCTTTAAGGATTTGAGAACACTTGATGTATGTCTTGCCATGCTTATCTGTGGTGACAATGGGATATTCATGTGATTCACTTGATGTATGTTTTGGTGATCAACTTGCGGGTTCAGTGACCTTGTGAACTTATGCATAGGGGTTGGCACACGTTTTCGTCTTGACTCTCCGGTAGAAACTTTGGGGCACTCTTTGAAGTACTTTGTGTTGGTTGAATAGATGAATCTGAGATTGTGTGATGCATATCGTATAATCATGCCCACGGATACTTGAGGTGACAATGGAGTATCTAGGTGACATTAGGGTTTTGGTTGATTTGTGTCTTAAGGTGTTATTCTAGTATGAACTCTATGATAGATCGAACAGAAAGAATAGCTTCATGTTATTTTACTACGGACTCTTGAATAGATAGATTAAAAAGGATAACTTTGAGGTGGTTTCGTACCCTACCATAATCTCTTCGTTTGTCCTCCGCTATTAGTGACTTTGGAGTGACTCTTTGCTGCATGTTGAGGGCTAGTGATATGATCCAATTATGTTATTATTGTTGAGAGAACTTGTACTAGTGAAAGTATGAACCCTAGGCCTTGTTTCCTAGCATTGCAATACCGTTTACGCTCACTTTTATCGCTTGCTACCTTGCTGTTTTTATATTTTCAGATTACAAATACCTATATCTACCATCCATATTGCACTTGTATCACCATCTCTTCGCTGAACTAGTGCACCTATACAATTTACCATTGTATTGGGTGTGTTGGGGACACAAGAACTCTTTGTTATTTGGTTCCAGGGTTGTCATCCTACGCCTCCCATGGATTGATAAACCTTAGATCATCCACTTGAGGGAAATTTGCTACTGCCCTACAAACCTCTGCACTTGGAGGCCCAACAACGTCTACAAGAAGAAGGTTGTTTAGTAGACACCACTGCCAAATCAACTGCCATACCTATCGGTATTTGTGAAGATGTGCCCGTTGTTGTTGCTAATGTTACTATTTTGACTGACTTTGCTATACTTGAGATGCCTGAGGACGACAACATGTCAATTATCCTTGGTAGACCCTTCTTGAATACTGCAGGGGTTGTTATTGATTGCAATAAAAGCAAGATCATTTTTCATATCAATGGTAATGAGCATACGGTGCACTTTCTGAAGAAACAATCCCAAATGAATGGTATTAATGTTATTGAAAAATCTCCGACAATCACTATTGGAAGTTTTCAACTACCTCTACCTACTGTTAAAAAGAAATATGAAATGCATTGTTGGGGACAGTCATATCCCCGTCGAGGTAACTTAGTGATTTATGAAAGTTCTTCGGTTTCATGCTAATCGAAAGTAGTTGTTAATAAGACATGATAAACCTTATTAATGGATCATTTTTGAGAGGTATGAAGTTGATGAATTTAGTGAGCACTACCTTCTGTCCCTACCTTTTGTTTTCTATTTTTATTAGTTAAATAAAATAAAATGCCATGTTTTATCTGTTTTCTGAGTTTTCCATGCAATAAAAAATGACCCAAAAATAAAAGTTCTCAGAATCTTCTGAAAATTTAATACGATTTTTTCTGAATATTCAAGAATTTTTGGTGCAAATAATATCATAGGGAGGTGCACCAGGTGGGCACAACCCACCTGGGCGCACCAGGACCCCCAGGCGCGTCCGGGTGGGTTATGGTCCCCACGTGGGCCCCCTCACTTATCTCTTCATCCCACATCATCACCTACCTCCAGAAAAAAATCACCATTTCTCTCTCTTTCGTGTTCTTGCTCTCAACCCCACGGATTTCGATCTCTTTGCTCGAAGCTCCGTTTCCAAAACTGTTTGGGGGGATTGTTGCTTGGTATGTGACTCTTCCGTGTGTCCAAACAGTTTTTGCTTCAGTGATTTATATTTTGAATAATTAGCTACCCTTGGTGCTACTGTAGATGAGCTTGCATGTTGAATTCTTGGAGTTCTAAGTAGTTTGAATGCTTGCTATGGCCTCTATACATCCCTATGAGTAGTTGCTTACAGTTTTGTGAAGTTTTGTTGAGAAAAATTTTGTGGACTAAAAATATCAGTATTTTGTTCATAGGAAAAGGATGAATATCTTTAGGAAGTTTGCTTGCAAG
Source organism: Triticum aestivum (assembly GCF_018294505.1). Classification (NCBI taxonomy): domain Eukaryota; kingdom Viridiplantae; phylum Streptophyta; class Magnoliopsida; order Poales; family Poaceae; genus Triticum; species Triticum aestivum. The sequence goes on from NC_057813.1 coordinate 743,757,604, forward strand.
AAGAACTCCAAGGGAGTTATTGGGGAGTCATCTGACAGTGATCTCCATACCCGGAGATTGGCGGAGTTATGACCATGCGAATGGCCGCATAACCCGTTCATGGAAGGGGCCAGAATCCTTCAAGAGTTTGCACAATACACTGCTAATGTAGGCGTCACCGACTTCATCGTAGCTGAATGCGAACAGTATAATCTCCTCACAAGTTCCTTCATGCAAAATTTCCATTTCCATTCTAGAAATAATCCCCCTGAGGTGCAGTTTAATTTATATGTTGAACACCATCAGATACCACTTACATAATTTTGTGACATATCCATGCTTGCTTCTGATGGTGGTTTGGTAGAGCCTAGACCTGCGGAGTTTGATGGTTTTTACCGTACTCTAACATTGGGGGATGAGAGAGGGGTATCGGGTGTCACCGCCACTAGCTTACATTTTCCTGTTGTACATTATTTTGCTCTATTTATTGCAAAGTGCTTACTTGCTAGAGAGAAAGTAGGTGCACTTAGAGCTCCAGACTTTGTTGTTTTACGTTGTGCACTTTATGGCCACAACACTTATAGCTTGGGAGCTATTGTGGCACATCGCCATTACATTAACAGATCCAAGGGTAAAATACATGGTGGTATTTATACTACTCGCTTAGCGAATCACTTTAAGGTTCAGATATGCCAGCATGATTATTCTTTGCCCAAGGTTTAACTAGATCGAGCGGCTATGGAAGACCACCAGTTTATTGCTACCGATTACCATGATATTCCTATTCCTTATAACTTAGTTTTTAGAGAGAGAACTCATGATATTATTCCATTGCCTGCACCTGCTTTGTTTGACCCTATTGCCAGGCACGGATATAGGATTATGCCTGAAGACATCGTTGCTTACCGGAACAACCTGGCTAGGGCACAGGAGGACCCTCAGCAGTGGGACCCTCAGGTACCCGCTCCCCAGCACTTCAAGATAGGACCTCATCGCTTCTATGACTGGTGATTACCAAGTTAGGCCAAAAGCTTAAGCTTGGGGGAGTATGTATTTTCACCAACATTACATTCATGTTCACACATTTCATTCTAGTTGTTGGTGTTCACACTTTTTCATTGTATTATCCATGTTAAATTTATTTTCTCTCCTATTTCTTGTGTGTTTGAAAAACTTTGAGAAAATCCAAAAACATATTTCTTGCTTCTTTTTTATTTTTCTTTCTAGTTTAAATTGTTGTAGCACTAAAACGAAAACCCCAAAAGATTTCCTTGTTCTTCTTTTACTTGTTGGGAGCTTTCTCGTCTAAATAGTTTTTCTCTTTTTTGCTTTTTGCTTTTTGTTTGCTTGTTTACAAAAAACCAAAAACTCCAAAAATATTTCGATGTGTTTTCCTGAATTTCTTTTATTTTTATTCAGTCATTCCGAGGAGAAGACCACGATGAAAATGTTGAGTGGATCTCATATGCGTTATTGTTGATCTGACAAAGAGCTTATATTACCTTGTCTTCTCCTTTTGAATAAAATGTTTGCGGATTCCAGCTTAGTCCGTGGCAGTCTTGCACTATTATAATTTTCAAATCATTCGGTTGTGCAAGTGAAAGGAAATAATGACGATATTCGATGAACTCGACTTGTTCTGTTTTTGAAAATATGTTTAACCTATTATGATAAAACATGTTTGCAATGCCATTTAGAGATTATAGTTTCTCATGCCATGCATAAGTAGCTAGGAGTGGATAATGAGTTATCTTGGATGTCAACATTGGGTTTAAATGATTGTGATGTAGTATGATGATATGGTATCCTCCTCTGAATGTTCAAGTGGCTTGACTTGGCATATGTTCATGCATGTAGTTGAATCAAAAGCAACATAGCTTCTATGATATTTATGTTTATGGTGTTCATATCCTACTCATGCTAGTATCCAATGTTACTTATGCATAATGCATCTTCATGACCGTTGTTGCTCTCTAGCTGGCCGCTTCTCAACCTATTTGCTAGCCTTCGCATATACTAAGTGGGAATTCTACTTATACATCAAAAACCTAAAACTCAAGTTATTCCAGATAAGTCCACCATACCTACCTATACACTACAAAAAAATACACTTCCGTGATGATACGTGTTTTTCATAGTAGGTCACGTTTTCTACCATGGATGTACATCCATGATGATTTTCTGACAGAATCAAGATAGTCATACATGTGCTGTCGTAGAAGTGTTCCATGACATTACCAAAATTATCATCACGGAAGTGTCCACTTCCATGACGATAAATCGCGCGTCACAGAAGTGCTTTCGTCAAGGGTGACCGACACGTGGCATCCACCGTAAAAAAACTCTGTTAAGCCATCGGGTCCGATTTTGGATCCGATAACCCGTTAACAGCCCCGACCAATGGGGATTTTCCACGTGTAAAATCATCATTGGCTGGAGGAAACACGTGTCGGCTCACAATTGGGACAGATGTCATCCACTCATTGGACCAAAGGCGCCTATGATACGTCGACACGCGGCACGGCCCAACAAAGGCCCATTCCTGTGAAAAGGCCGGCCCATTTGACTTGGTCAAAAGGTGGCAGGCCGGCTCACGGAAAGCATGTTAACGGCCTGTTCACATATAGCCCATTTATAGCCCGCTAACCCAGGGCCCGTTACGACCTCTCCGAATTAGGCCCAGTAGCGTCATCTGGGCCGTCCAATATGATTCCAGCCCGTTTTAACTTCCGGCCCATGTGTGGCCCATGACTTCTTTCAGCCCATATGAGGCCCTTTGTAACTCTTGGCCCATTAACGGCCCATCGTGAAACTGGCCCGTAAAGAACAGTGTATCACTTTATACCCATTAACGGCCCGTTATTCCATTGGGCCGTTTCCAGCCCAAGTTATCTTTCGGCCTTCTCAGGACCCATTGGTTCTTGGGCTCATTTGCAGCATTCGGTTACATACAGTCCGTTACTGTCATTTTCCGCTTGTGGGCCAAATTCAGCCCGTCGTTGCAGTCGGCCCGTTTGTGGACCGTTAATATGTTGGGCCGTTTTCATGTAAAAAAAACCCGTTGGGTTGTTTTCATAGAGTAATCAAATACGGCCTATTAACGGCCCGTTATGGTCCACGAATAGTACGGCCCATGATTGGCGAAATGACAATATGCCCCGTAGAAGGCCCATGGATCGTACGGCCCGTATGAGGCCCATGGATCGTACGGCCCGTAGAAGGCCAGTGGATCGCACGGCCCGTAGAAGGCCCATGGACCCTATGACCCGTAGAAAGCCCATGAATCCTAAGGCCCGTAGAAGGCCCGTATAGAAGGCCAATGGATCCTACGGCCGGAAGAAGGCCCATGGAACATACGGCCTGCAGGAGGCCCATGGTTACAACAGTCTGTGTGTTGCCATGATTATTTTGGCCTAGTTACCAAAAATAGGCTATTGTGGCCACTAGAAAAACACAGAAAAAGAACTGCAGTGACTACAAGCAAACAACTAAACAAGACAATAAGGAAATAAATAAGCAAGAAATAAACGCTAGCCTATTACCGCTGTTACACATATTACATCCACCGGGCATCAAAGTTCGCCACCAGTGCAAATATAGGGAACAAAGCAGCATATTACATACACTGGCCATCAAAATTGGCCACTAGTGCAAATAAACGCAACTTCAAAACAAGAGGATAACTGAAACAACTTCAGAACAGCTCAAGAAACGTTATCCTGGGTATCCACCATGCTGGCAATAAGCTTAGCAAGCTTATTATCTTTGTCCTATTTGGCGCTAAAATCCTCCAACACTTGCTATTGCACCAGAAAGTATGCATCTGAATGCTCCAGGGACTTCTACAGTCCTTCCGCTTCTTGTCGCAGCACAGGTGATCGATGTCTTTCAGCTTGTAGTTGAGACTCAAGAAACCGAACTGATTCAGACAGTGAGTTTGAATAGCTTGTGCAAGCGGTAGTGGCCAGTAACTCGAACACTAAACCAAGACAGGACTTTGGGGTTGTCTTGCTGTCTTCAAGATAGTCTTCCTTAGTTGTTTTATCAGCTTTGTTAGAGACCAAGAAGGATGTGTCACTATCTTGAACCTTATCTGCATTACTTCCTTTACCATTGCTTAATAAGGCACTCTTCCCCAATATTTTGTCAGCATTCTAAAAGAAGAAACAAGCAGACACATAACAAGTTTAGCATGTACTAGTATATGAAACTCATTTCGGTGAACTGGTTCATTATTGAGGTGGACTGGATTAAACTACCAAGTCTTCTATTGCCAAGTACTAGTACATAATAAAAGCATCAAACAAACATATATCTATGTCCTATGGTCACTGCATTGTGTTGCCAAATCAAAATAGAGACACGGTTCAAATCATATCAGTTCAAGACAAAGCAGCAATGAAAGAATACAAAGTGTGAGAAACTACATGGCACAACAAGATTTCAGATGGGTACCACGGGTCTACATGTACAACAACACTTTGGCTCTGTTGGGATGCTAGTAATTGTAGCGACCCCACCTCAGATGGTCAAGTCTCTGTGCTTCAGTGTCATCCCTGGATCGGTAATGCTGACACACACAGTACTCGAAGGATTTATAACAGAGTAGCAATCACACACTTATTACATCGAATGTCTCAAAAGAGAACTTATCACAATAATATGGCTTAAGGCCATCTAATGCGATAACAGCGGAAGGCTTGGAAGATAAAGTGAGTCCATCAACTCCAATGGCATAGCTGAGCTGCACGGCAACGACCTAACGATCCTTACTCCTCGTCTGAAAAGTCTGCAACATAATACCTTGCAGCCCAAAAACGGGTCAGCACATGGAATATGCTGGAAATATAACACAGTAGAGCAAGAATAATACTATCACTACATGCAATATTTGGCTGGTGGAAAGCTCTATGGTTATAGTTTTTGCGAAAAGCCAATTTTTCCCTACAACAAAGGAATAGATTTTACTTTAACTATCATGGTGGTTGAAACATCATTGAGAAGGTATAACCCCAACTCAATCCCAAATTAAAGTAGTTAACATCCCAGCAATATTAATTTAGAGTGATGAGATACATGTGAATACTCAAGTACTAGATACTCAGAATTGTCCATAACCGGGGACACGGCTAACCATGATTAGATTGTACACTCTGCAGAGGTTTGCGCACTTTTCCCCACAAGACTCGATCGCCGCCGTTGATTTCTCGCACTACATGGTGTTTGAGAAACGGATGACCGAGACATAGTCTTTCAGAAACATTAACTCTCTACTCCGGGTAGACCATACCAAACCTACAAAACCCACTACCTGCTGATCTACCTCTTCAAGAGCTTCACCTAACTTACTCAACTATGCTAGAGCCCATAATAGCTTGTGGCTGCACACGGAAGTTTCTAGCATGAATAATCTCAGTTCCCTTTGAGCCTGGGTGGCGGTCCATAGGAGGATCACACGGGTACCCCGGGATTTCCAAAAAAACAGGCAACACTGGGTTCCCCAGGTGCCTCAATCCACCCAGATGTGTATTTAAGTTGCCACCCTAAGTTGAACCATTAATTAACAATCTCACATCTGTCATGGAATACACTCAAACCCAATCCACGTCTACGAGCATAGCATAGCAATAATAAGCAAGCGTAGAAGTAACTCCCAAGGGTTTGATAGTAACAGGGCAATAGGTTCTACCTCAACTACTACTTCCCAACCCACAAGTTAATGACATCCTAATCATGCAATGTTTGAGAATTGGAACTAATGCATAAAAACTGGGTATGAAAAGATTATGATCAAAGTGTTACTTGCCTTGCTGACGATCCGTGAATCCTAGACACTCGTAGTAACACGCTTCGCACTCTGGGAATTCTAGGGTCAAATTTTACAGAGACAAAAGCTGGTTTGAGTTGGTTATTCGGAAAGAGGGTTTCGAGATGAAACTCCAGGCGCTTGAATCACCTGATTCCGATAAACGAGCAAAAAGTTATACTAGATCGAAAATCGGATCAGAAATCGCGATCAGGAAAATCGCGGAATAAATCCGATAAAAAGAAAAACCACGAACAGTTTAACGAACGAACGCTCGTTAACTGAAACTAAACAAAGAACGCGTTCGTTGGAACGCTCGCCAAATAAATAAACCGGAGAATAAAACCGATCTATATAAAAAACGGAACTAGGGTTTTTCAAAAAAATCCGAAGTGGTATTTTTCTTTAAAAAAACCGGCGACTCGGGCGGTACCTCCGGCGAGGTCCTCCGGTGGGTCGGGGCGGCTCCGGCGGGGCTAGCAGGGTGGGGCGGGGCTCCGGCGAGGGGCGGGATGG